>NC_134628.1:1834772-2147272 GCF_046129695.1 Lonchura striata | reverse complement strand
CCCAAGGGAGCCCTACAAACTGACATATGGAACCTGGACTGCTGAGTTTTCTTTCCCAGGGAAAATGGAAAAAGGATGTGCCCAGGGGCCCCTGGCCCTGGGCTGGGGCCTCACTGCAAAAAAATCCTTATATCAAAGGATGGACCCCACACTGAAGTTGTCCCCACCTCAAACTTGTTCTGCCCTGATAGACCCAAGGGAGCCCTACAAACTGACATCAGGAACCTGGACTGCTGAGTTTTCTTTCCCAGGGAAAATGGAAAAAGGATGTGCCCAGGGTTCCCTGGCCCTGACTGCAAAAAATCCTTATATCGAAGGATGGACCCCACACCGAAGTTGTCCCCACCTCAAACTTGTGCTGCCCTGATACACCTAAGGGAGCCCTACAAACTGACATCAGGAACCTGGACTGCTGAGTTTTCTTTCCCAGGGAAAATGGCCGAAGGATGTGCCCAGGGGCCCCTGGCCCTGACTGCAAAGAATCCTTATATCGAAGGATGGACCCCACACCGAAGTTGTCCCCACCTCAAACTTGTGCTGCCCTGATAGACCCAAGGGAGCCCTACAAACTGACATCAGGAACCTGGACTGCTGAGTTTTCTTTCCCAGGAAAAATGGAAAAAGGATGTGCCCAGGGGCCCCTGGCCCTGGGCTGGGGCCTCACTGCAAAGAATCCTTATATCGAAGGATGGACCCCACACCGAAGTTGTCCCCACCTCAAACTTGTGCTGCCCTGATAGACCCAAGGGAGCCCTACAAACTGACATATGGAACCTGGACTGCTGAGTTTTCTTTCCCAGGGAAAATGGAAAAAGGATGTGCCCAGGGGCCCCTGGCCCTGGGCCCTTGGCCCTGACTGCAAAAAAATCCTTATATCAAAGGATGGACCCCACACCGAAGTTGTCCCCACCTCAAACTTGTACTGCCCTGATAGACCCAAGGGAGCCCTACAAACTGACATCAGGAACCTGGACTGCTGAGTTTTCTTTCCCAGGGAAAATGGAAAAAGGATGTGCCCAGGGGCCCCTGGCCCTGACTGCAAGAAATCCTTATATCGAAGGATGGACCCCACACCGAACTTGTCCCCACCTCAAACTTGTGCTGCCCTGATAGACCCAAGGGAGCCCTACAAACTGACATCAGGAACCTGGACTGCTGAGTTTTCTTTCCCAGGGAAAATGGAAAAAGGATGTGCCCAGGGTTCCCTGGCCCTGACTGCAAAAAATCCTTATATCGAAGGATGGACCCCACACCGAAGTTGTCCCCACCTCAAACTTGTGCTGCCCTGATACACCTAAGGGAGCCCTACAAACTGACATCAGGAACCTGGACTGCTGAGTTTTCTTTCCCAGGGAAAATGGCCGAAGGATGTGCCCAGGGGCCCCTGGCCCTGACTGCAAAGAATCCTTATATCGAAGGATGGACCCCACACCGAAGTTGTCCCCACCTCAAACTTGTGCTGCCCTGATAGACCCAAGGGAGCCCTACAAACTGACATCAGGAACCTGGACTGCTGAGTTTTCTTTCCCAGGAAAAATGGAAAAAGGATGTGCCCAGGGGCCCCTGGCCCTGGGCTGGGGCCTCACTGCAAAGAATCCTTATATCGAAGGATGGACCCCACACCGAAGTTGTCCCCACCTCAAACTTGTGCTGCCCTGATAGACCCAAGGGAGCCCTACAAACTGACATATGGAACCTGGACTGCTGAGTTTTCTTTCCCAGGGAAAATGGAAAAAGGATGTGCCCAGGGGCCCCTGGCCCTGGGCTGGGGCCTCACTGCAAAAAAATCCTTATATCAAAGGATGGACCCCACACTGAAGTTGTCCCCACCTCAAACTTGTTCTGCCCTGATACACCCAAGGGAGCCCTACAAACTGACATCAGGAACCTGGACTGCTGAGTTTTCTTTCCCAGGGAAAATGGCCAAAGGATGTGCCCAGGGGCCCCTGGCCCTGACTACAAAGAATCCTTATAGCGAAGGATGGACTCCACGCCGAAGTTGTCCCCACCTCAAACTTGTGCTGCCCTGATAGACCCAAGGGAGCCCTACAAACTGACATCAGGAACCTGGACTGCTGAGTTTTCTTTCCCAGGGAAAATGGCCAAAGGATGTGCCCAGGGGCCCCTGGCCCTGACTGCAAAAAATCCTTATATCGAAGGATGGACCCCACACCGAAGATGTCCCCACCTCAAACTTGTGCTGCCCTGATAGACCCAAGGGAGCCCTACAAACTGACATCAGGAACCTGGACTGCTGAGTTTTCTTTCCAAGGGAAAATGGAAAAAGGATGTGCCCAGGGGCCCCTGGCCCTGACTGCAAAAAATCCTTATATCGAAGGATGGACCCCACACCGAAGTTGTCCCCACCTCAAACTTGTGCTGCCCTGATAGACCCAAGGGAGCCCTACAAACTGACATCAGGAACCTGGACTGCTGAGTTTTCTTTCCCAGGAAAAATGGAAAAAGGATGTGCCCAGGGGCCCCTGGCCCTGGGCTGGGGCCTCACTGCAAAGAATCCTTATATCGAAGGATGGACCCCACACCGAAGTTGTCCCCACCTCAAACTTGTGCTGCCCTGATAGACCCAAGGGAGCCCTACAAACTGACATCAGGAACCTGGACTGCTGAGTTTTCTTTCCCAGGGAAAATGGAGAAAGGATGTGCCCAGGGGCCCCTGGCCCTGGGCTGGGGCCTCACTGCAAAGAATCCTTATATCGAAGGATGGACCCCACACCGAAGTTGTCCCCACCTCAAACTTGTACTGCCCTGATAGACCCAAGGGAGCCCTACAAACTGACATCAGGAACCTGGACTGCTGAGTTTTCTTTTCCAGGGAAAATGGAAAAAGGATGTGCCCAGGGGCCCCTGGCCCTGACTGCAAAGAATCCTTATATCGAAGGATGGACCCCACACCGAAGTTGTCCCCACCTCAAACTTGTGCTGCCCTGATAGACCCAAGGGAGCCCTACAAACTGACATCAGGAACCTGGACTGCTGAGTTTTCTTTCCCAGGGAAAATGGAAAAAGGATGTGCCCAGGGGCCCCTGGCCCTGACTGCAAAGAATCCTTATATCGAAGGATGGACCCCACACCGAAGTTGTCCCCACCTCAAACTTGTGCTGCCCTGATAGACCCAAGGGAGCCCTACAAACTGACATCAGGAACCTGGACTGCTGAGTTTTCTTTCCCAGGGAAAATGGAAAAAGGATGTGCCCAGGGGCCCCTGGCCCTGACTGCAAAGAATCCTTATATCGAAGGATGGACCCCACACCGAAGTTGTCCCCACCTCAAACTTGTGCTGCTCTGATAGACCCAAGGGAGCCCTACAAACTGACATCAGGAACCTGGACTGCTGAGTTTTCTTTCCCAGGGAAAATGGAAAAAGGATGTGCCCAGGGTTCCCTGGCCCTGACTGCAAAGAATCCTTATATCGAAGGATGGACCCCACACCAAAGTTGTCCCCACCTCAAACTTGTGCTGCCCTGATACACCTAAGGGAGCCCTACAAACTGACATCAGGAACCTGGACTGCTGAGTTTTCTTTCCCAGGGAAAATGGAAAAAGGATGTGCCCAGGGGCCCCTGGCCCTGACTGCAAAGAATCCTTATATTGAAGGATGGACCCCACACCGAAGTTGTCCCCACCTCAAACTTGTGCTGCCCTGATAGACCCAAGGGAGCCCTACAAACTGACATCAGGAACCTGGACTGCTGAGTTTTCTTTCCCAGGAAAAATGGAAAAAGGATGTGCCCAGGGGCCCCTGGCCCTGGGCTGGGGCCTCACTGCAAAGAATCCTTATATCGAAGGATGGACCCCACACCGAAGTTGTCCCCACCTCAAACTTGTGCTGCCCTGATAGACCCAAGGGAGCCCTACAAACTGACATCAGGAACCTGGACTGCTGAGTTTTCTTTCCCAGGGAAAATGGAGAAAGGATGTGCCTAGGGGCCCCTGGCCCTGGGCTGGGGCCTCACTGCAAAGAATCCTTATATCGAAGGATGGACCCCACACCGAAGTTGTCCCCACCTTAAAATTGTGCTGCCCTGATAGACCCAAGGGAGCCCTACAAACTGACATCAGGAACCTGGACTGCTGAGTTTTCTTTTCCAGGGAAAATGGAAAAAGGATGTGCCCAGGGGCCCCTGGCCCTGACTGCAAAGAATCCTTATATCGAAGGATGGACCCCACACCGAAGTTGTCCCCACCTCAAACTTGTGCTGCCCTGATAGACCCAAGGGAGCCCTACAAACTGACATCAGGAACCTGGACTGCTGAGTTTTCTTTCCCAGGGAAAATGGAAAAAGGATGTGCCCAGGGGCCCCTGGCCCTGACTGCAAAGAATCCTTATATCGAAGGATGGACCCCACACCGAAGTTGTCCCCACCTCAAACTTGTGCTGCCCTGATAGACCCAAGGGAGCCCTACAAACTGACATCAGGAACCTGGACTGCTGAGTTTTCTTTCCCAGGGAAAATGGAAAAAGGATGTGCCCAGGGGCCCCTGGCCCTGACTGCAAAAAATCCTTATATCGAAGGATGGACCCCACACCGAAGTTGTCCCCACCTCAAACTTGTGCTGCCCTGATAGACCCAAGGGAGGCCTACAAACTGACATCAGGAACCTGGACTGCTGAGTTTTCTTTCCCAGGGAAAATGGAAAAAGGATGTGCCCAGGGGCCCCTGGCCCTGACTGCAAAGAATCCTTATATCGAAGGATGGACCCCACACCGAAGTTGTCCCCACCTCAAACTTGTGCTGCCCTGATAGACCCAAGGGAGCCCTACAAACTGACATCAGGAACCTGGACTGCTGAGTTTTCTTTCCTAGGGAAAATGGAAAAAGGATGTGCCCAGGGGCCCCTGGCCCTGACTGCAAAGAATCCTTATATCGAAGGATGGACCCCACACCGAAGTTGTCCCCACCTCAAACTTGTGCTGCCCTGATAGACCCAAGGGAGCCCTACAAACTGACATCAGGAACCTGGACTGCTGAGTTTTCTTTCCCAGGGAAAATGGAAAAAGGATGTGCCCAGGGGCCCCTGGCCCTGACTGCAAAAAATCCTTATATCGAAGGATGGACCCCACAACGAAGTTGTCCCCACCTCAAACTTGTGCTGCCCTGATAGACCCAAGGGAGCCCTACAAACTGACATCAGGAACCTGGACTGCTGAGTTTTCTTTCCTAGGGAAAATGGAAAAAGGATGTGCCCAGGGGCCCCTGGCCCTGGGCTGGGGCCTCACTGCAAAGAATCCTTATATCGAAGGATGGACCCCACACCGAAGTTGTCCCCACCTCAAACTTGTGCTGCCCTGATAGACCCAAGGGAGCCCTACAAACTGACATCAGGAACCTGGACTGCTGAGTTTTCTTTTCCAGGGAAAATGGAAAAAGGATGTGCCCAGGGGCCCCTGGCCCTGGGCTGGGGCCTCACTGCAAAGAATCCTTATATCGAAGGATGGACCCCACACCGAAGTTGTCCCCACCTCAAACTTGTGCTGCCCTGATAGACCCAAGGGAGCCCTACAAACTGACATCAGGAACCTGGACTGCTGAGTTTTCTTTCCCAGGGAAAATGGAAAAAGGATGTGCCCAGGGGCCCCTGGCCCTGACTGCAAAGAATCCTTATATCGAAGGATGGACCCCACGCCGAAGTTGTCCCCACCTCAAACTTGTGCTGCCCTGATAGACCCAAGGGAGCCCTACAAACTGACATCAGGAACCTGGACTGCTGAGTTTTCTTTCCCAGGGAAAATGGAAAAAGGATGTGCCCAGGGGCCCCTGGCCCTGACTGCAAAAAATCCTTATATCGAAGGATGGACCCCACACCGAAGTTGTCCCCACCTCAAACTTGTGCTGCCCTGATAGACCCAAGGGAGCCCTACAAACTGACATCAGGAACCTGGACTGCTGAGTTTTCTTTCCCAGGGAAAATGGAAAAAGGATGTGCCCAGGGGCCCCTGGCCCTGGGCTGGGGCCTCACTGCAAAGAATCCTTATATCGAAGGATGGACCCCACACCGAAGTTGTCCCCACCTCAAACTTGTGCTGCCCTGATAGACCCAAGGGAGCCCTACAAACTGACATCAGGAACCTGGACTGCTGCGTTTTCTTTCCCAAGGAAAATGGAAAAAGGATGTGCCCAGGGGCCCCTGGCCCTGGGCTGGGGCCTCACTGCAAAGAATCCTTATATCGAAGGATGGACCCCACACCGAAGTTGTCCCCACCTCAAACTTGTGCTGCCCTGATAGACCCAAGGGAGCCCTACAAACTGACATCAGGAACCTGGACTGCTGAGTTTTCTTTCCCAGGGAAAATGGAAAAAGGATGTGCCCAGGGGCCCCTGGCCCTGACTGCAAAAAATCCTTATATCGAAGGATGGACCCCACACCAAAGTTGTCCCCACCTCAAACTTGTGCTGCCCTGATACACCTAAGGGAGCCCTACAAACTGACATCAGGAACCTGGACTGCTGAGTTTTCTTTTCCAGGGAAAATGGAAAAAGGATGTGCCCAGGGGCCCCTGGCCCTGACTGCAAAGAATCCTTATATTGAAGGATGGACCCCACACCGAAGTTGTCCCCACCTCAAACTTGTGCTGCCCTGATAGACCCAAGGGAGCCCTACAAACTGACATCAGGAACCTGGACTGCTGAGTTTTCTTTCCCAGGAAAAATGGAAAAAGGATGTGCCCAGGGGCCCCTGGCCCTGGGCTGGGGCCTCACTGCAAAGAATCCTTATATCGAAGGATGGACCCCACACCGAAGTTGTCCCCACCTCAAACTTGTGCTGCCCTGATAGACGCAAGGGAGACCTACAAACTGACATCAGGAACCTGGACTGCTGAGTTTTCTTTCCCAGGGAAAATGGAGAAAGGATGTGCCTAGGGGCCCCTGGCCCTGGGCTGGGGCCTCACTGCAAAGAATCCTTATATCGAAGGATGGACCCCACACCGAAGTTGTCCCCACCTTAAAATTGTGCTGCCCTGATAGACCCAAGGGAGCCCTACAAACTGACATCAGGAACCTGGACTGCTGAGTTTTCTTTTCCAGGGAAAATGGAAAAAGGATGTGCCCAGGGGCCCCTGGCCCTGACTGCAAAGAATCCTTATATCGAAGGATGGACCCCACACCGAAGTTGTCCCCACCTCAAACTTGTGCTGCCCTGATAGACCCAAGGGAGCCCTACAAACTGACATCAGGAACCTGGACTGCTGAGTTTTCTTTCCCAGGGAAAATGGAAAAAGGATGTGCCCAGGGGCCCCTGGCCCTGACTGCAAAAAATCCTTATATCGAAGGATGGACCCCACACCGAAGTTGTCCCCACCTCAAACTTGTGCTGCCCTGATAGACCCAAGGGAGCCCTACAAACTGACATCAGGAACCTGGACTGCTGAGTTTTCTTTTCCAGGGAAAATGGAAAAAGGATGTGCCCAGGGGCCCCTGGCCCTGGGCTGGGCCCTCACTGCAAAGAATCCTTATATCGAAGGATGGACCCCACACCGAAGTTGTCCCCACCTCAAACTTGTGCTGCCCTGATAGACCCAAGGGAGCCCTACAAACTGACATCAGGAACCTGGACTGCTGAGTTTTCTTTCCCAGGGAAAATGGAAAAAGGATGTGCCCAGGGGCCCCTGTCCCTGACTGCAAAAAATCCTTATATCGAAGGATGGACCCCACACCGAAGTTGTCCCCACCTCAAACTTGTGCTGCCCTGATAGACCCAAGGGAGCCCTACAAACTGACATCAGGAACCTGGACTGCTGCGTTTTCTTTCCCAAGGAAAATGGAAAAAGGATGTGCCCAGGGGCCCCTGGCCCTGGGCTGGGGCCTCACTGCAAAGAATCCTTATATCGAAGGATGGACCCCACACCGAAGTTGTCCCCACCTCAAACTTGTGCTGCCCTGATAGACCCAAGGGAGCCCTACAAACTGACATCAGGAACCTGGACTGCTGAGTTTTCTTTCCCAGGGAAAATGGAAAAAGGATGTGCCCAGGGGCCCCTGGCCCTGACTGCAAAAAATCCTTATATCGAAGGATGGACCCCACACCGAAGTTGTCCCCACCTCAAACTTGTGCTGCCCTGATAGACCCAAGGGAGCCCTACAAACTGACATCAGGAACCTGGACTGCTGAGTTTTCTTTCCCAGGAAAAATGGAAAAAGGATGTGCCCAGGGGCCCCTGGCCCTGGGCTGGGGCCTCACTGCAAAGAATCCTTATATCGAAGGATGGACCCCACACCGAAGTTGTCCCCACCTCAAACTTGTGCTGCCCTGATAGACCCAAGGGAGCCCTACAAACTGACATCAGGAACCTGGACTGCTGAGTTTTCTTTCCAAGGGAAAATGGAAAAAGGATGTGCCCAGGGGCCCCTGGCCCTGACTGCAAAAAATCCTTATATCGAAGGATGGACCCCACACCGAAGTTGTCCCCACCTCAAACTTGTGCTGCCCTGATAGACCCAAGGGAGCCCTACAAACTGACATCAGGAACCTGGACTGCTGAGTTTTCTTTCCCAGGGAAAATGGAAAAAGGATGTGCCCAGGGGCCCCTGGCCCTGACTGCAAAAAATCCTTATATCGAAGGATGGACCCCACACCAAAGTTGTCCCCACCTCAAACTTGTGCTGCCCTGATACACCTAAGGGAGCCCTACAAACTGACATCAGGAACCTGGACTGCTGAGTTTTCTTTCCCAGGGAAAATGGAAAAAGGATGTGCCCAGGGGCCCCTGGCCCTGACTGCAAAGAATCCTTATATTGAAGGATGGACCCCACACCGAAGTTGTCCCCACCTCAAACTTGTGCTGCCCTGATAGACCCAAGGGAGCCCTACAAACTGACATCAGGAACCTGGACTGCTGAGTTTTCTTTCCCAGGGAAAATGGAAAAAGGATGTGCCCAGGGGCCCCTGGCCCTGGGCTGGGGCCTCACTGCAAAGAATCCTTATATCGAAGGATGGACCCCACACCGAAGTTGTCCCCACCTCAAACTTGTGCTGCCCTGATAGACGCAAGGGAGACCTACAAACTGACATCAGGAACCTGGACTGCTGAGTTTTCTTTCCCAGGGAAAATGGAGAAAGGATGTGCCCAGGGGCCCCTGGCCCTGGGCTGGGGCCTCACTGCAAAGAATCCTTATATCGAAGGATGGACCCCACACCGAAGTTGTCCCCACCTTAAAATTGTGCTGCCCTGATAGACCCAAGGGAGCCCTACAAACTGACATCAGGAACCTGGACTGCTGAGTTTTCTTTTCCAGGGAAAATGGAAAAAGGATGTGCCCAGGGGCCCCTGGCCCTGACTGCAAAGAATCCTTATATCGAAGGATGGACCCCACACCGAAGTTGTCCCCACCTCAAACTTGTGCTGCCCTGATAGACCCAAGGGAGCCCTACAAACTGACATCAGGAACCTGGACTGCTGAGTTTTCTTTCCCAGGGAAAATGGAAAAAGGATGTGCCCAGGGGCCCCTGGCCCTGACTGCAAAGAATCCTTATATCGAAGGATGGACCCCACACCGAAGTTGTCCCCACCTCAAACTTGTGCTGCCCTGATAGACCCAAGGGAGCCCTACAAACTGACATCAGGAACCTGGACTGCTGAGTTTTCTTTCCCAGGGAAAATGGAAAAAGGATGTGCCCAGGGGCCCCTGGCCCTGACTGCAAAAAATCCTTATATCGAAGGATGGACCCCACACCGAAGTTGTCCCCACCTCAAACTTGTGCTGCCCTGATAGACCCAAGGGAGCCCTACAAACTGACATCAGGAACCTGGACTGCTGAGTTTTCTTTCCCAGGGAAAATGGAAAAAGGATGTGCCCAGGGGCCCCTGGCCCTGACTGCAAAAAATCCTTATATCGAAGGATGGACCCCACACCGAAGTTGTCCCCACCTCAAACTTGTGCTGCCCTGATAGACCCAAGGGAGCCCTACAAACTGACATCAGGAACCTGGACTGCTGAGTTTTCTTTCCTAGGGAAAATGGAAAAAGGGTGTGCCCAGGGGCCCCTGGCCCTGACTGCAAAGAATCCTTATATCGAAGGATGGACCCCACACCGAAGTTGTCCCCACCTCAAACTTGTGCTGCCCTGATAGACCCAAGGGAGGCCTACAAACTGACATCAGGAACCTGGACTGCTGAGTTTTCTTTCCCAGGGAAAATGGAAAAAGGATGTGCCCAGGGGCCCCTGGCCCTGACTGCAAAAAATCCTTATATCGAAGGATGGACCCCACACCGAAGTTGTCCCCACCTCAAACTTGTGCTGCCCTGATAGACCCAAGGGAGCCCTACAAACTGACATCAGGAACCTGGACTGCTGAGTTTTCTTTCCTAGGGAAAATGGAAAAAGGATGTGCCCAGGGGCCCCTGGCCCTGGGCTGGGGCCTCACTGCAAAGAATCCTTATATCGAAGGATGGACCCCACACCGAAGTTGTCCCCACCTCAAACTTGTGCTGCCCTGATAGACCCAAGGGAGCCCTACAAACTGACATCAGGAACCTGGACTGCTGAGTTTTCTTTTCCAGGGAAAATGGAAAAAGGATGTGCCCAGGGGCCCCTGGCCCTGGGCTGGGGCCTCACTGCAAAGAATCCTTATATCGAAGGATGGACCCCACACCGAAGTTGTCCCCACCTCAAACTTGTGCTGCCCTGATAGACCCAAGGGAGCCCTACAAACTGACATCAGGAACCTGGACTGCTGAGTTTTCTTTCCAAGGGAAAATGGAAAAAGGATGTGCCCAGGGGCCCCTGGCCCTGACTGCAAAAAATCCTTATATCGAAGGATGGACCCCACGCCGAAGTTGTCCCCACCTCAAACTTGTGCTGCCCTGATAGACCCAAGGGAGCCCTACAAACTGACATCAGGAACCTGGACTGCTGAGTTTTCTTTCCCAGGGAAAATGGCCGAAGGATGTGCCCAGGGGCCCCTGGCCCTGACTGCAAAGAATCCTTATATCGAAGGATGGACCCCACACCGAAGTTGTCCCCACCTCAAACTTGTGCTGCCCTGATAGACCCAAGGGAGCCCTACAAACTGACATCAGGAACCTGGACTGCTGAGTTTTCTTTTCCAGGGAAAATGGAAAAAGGATGTGCCCAGGGGCCCCTGGCCCTGGGCTGGGGCCTCACTGCAAAGAATCCTTATATCGAAGGATGGACCCCACACCGAAGTTGTCCCCACCTCAAACTTGTGCTGCCCTGATAGACCCAAGGGAGCCCTACAAACTGACATCAGGAACCTGGACTGCTGAGTTTTCTTTCCCAGGAAAAATGGAAAAAGGATGTGCCCAGGGGCCCCTGGCCCTGGGCTGGGGCCTCACTGCAAAGAATCCTTATATCGAAGGATGGACCCCACACCGAAGTTGTCCCCACCTCAAACTTGTGCTGCCCTGATAGACCCAAGGGAGCCCTACAAACTGACATCAGGAACCTGGACTGCTGAGTTTTCTTTCCCAGGGAAAATGGAGAAAGGATGTGCCTAGGGGCCCCTGGCCCTGGGCTGGGGCCTCACTGCAAAGAATCCTTATATCGAAGGATGGACCCCACACCGAAGTTGTCCCCACCTTAAAATTGTGCTGCCCTGATAGACGCAAGGGAGCCCTACAAACTGACATCAGGAACCTGGACTGCTGAGTTTTCTTTTCCAGGGAAAATGGAAAAAGGATGTGCCCAGGGGCCCCTGGCCCTGACTGCAAAGAATCCTTATATCGAAGGATGGACCCCACACCGAAGTTGTCCCCACCTCAAACTTGTGCTGCCCTGATAGACCCAAGGGAGCCCTACAAACTGACATCAGGAACCTGGACTGCTGAGTTTTCTTTCCCAGGGAAAATGGAAAAAGGATGTGCCCAGGGGCCCCTGGCCCTGACTGCAAAGAATCCTTATATCGAAGGATGGACCCCACACCGAAGTTGTCCCCACCTCAAACTTGTGCTGCCCTGATAGACCCAAGGGAGCCCTACAAACTGACATCAGGAACCTGGACTGCTGAGTTTTCTTTCCCAGGGAAAATGGAAAAAGGATGTGCCCAGGGGCCCCTGGCCCTGACTGCAAAAAATCCTTATATCGAAGGATGGACCCCACACCGAAGTTGTCCCCACCTCAAACTTGTGCTGCCCTGATAGACCCAAGGGAGGCCTACAAACTGACATCAGGAACCTGGACTGCTGAGTTTTCTTTCCCAGGGAAAATGGAAAAAGGATGTGCCCAGGGGCCCCTGGCCCTGACTGCAAAGAATCCTTATATCGAAGGATGGACCCCACACCGAAGTTGTCCCCACCTCAAACTTGTGCTGCCCTGATAGACCCAAGGGAGCCCTACAAACTGACATCAGGAACCTGGACTGCTGAGTTTTCTTTCCTAGGGAAAATGGAAAAAGGATGTGCCCAGGGGCCCCTGGCCCTGACTGCAAAGAATCCTTATATCGAAGGATGGACCCCACACCGAAGTTGTCCCCACCTCAAACTTGTGCTGCCCTGATAGACCCAAGGGAGCCCTACAAACTGACATCAGGAACCTGGACTGCTGAGTTTTCTTTCCCAGGGAAAATGGAAAAAGGATGTGCCCAGGGGCCCCTGGCCCTGACTGCAAAAAATCCTTATATCGAAGGATGGACCCCACAACGAAGTTGTCCCCACCTCAAACTTGTGCTGCCCTGATAGACCCAAGGGAGCCCTACAAACTGACATCAGGAACCTGGACTGCTGAGTTTTCTTTCCTAGGGAAAATGGAAAAAGGATGTGCCCAGGGGCCCCTGGCCCTGGGCTGGGGCCTCACTGCAAAGAATCCTTATATCGAAGGATGGACCCCACACCGAAGTTGTCCCCACCTCAAACTTGTGCTGCCCTGATAGACCCAAGGGAGCCCTACAAACTGACATCAGGAACCTGGACTGCTGAGTTTTCTTTTCCAGGGAAAATGGAAAAAGGATGTGCCCAGGGGCCCCTGGCCCTGGGCTGGGGCCTCACTGCAAAGAATCCTTATATCGAAGGATGGACCCCACACCGAAGTTGTCCCCACCTCAAACTTGTGCTGCCCTGATAGACCCAAGGGAGCCCTACAAACTGACATCAGGAACCTGGACTGCTGAGTTTTCTTTCCAAGGGAAAATGGAAAAAGGATGTGCCCAGGGGCCCCTGGCCCTGACTGCAAAGAATCCTTATATCGAAGGATGGACCCCACGCCGAAGTTGTCCCCACCTCAAACTTGTGCTGCCCTGATAGACCCAAGGGAGCCCTACAAACTGACATCAGGAACCTGGACTGCTGAGTTTTCTTTCCCAGGGAAAATGGAAAAAGGATGTGCCCAGGGGCCCCTGGCCCTGACTGCAAAAAATCCTTATATCGAAGGATGGACCCCACACCGAAGTTGTCCCCACCTCAAACTTGTGCTGCCCTGATAGACCCAAGGGAGCCCTACAAACTGACATCAGGAACCTGGACTGCTGAGTTTTCTTTCCCAGGGAAAATGGAAAAAGGATGTGCCCAGGGGCCCCTGGCCCTGGGCTGGGGCCTCACTGCAAAGAATCCTTATATCGAAGGATGGACCCCACACCGAAGTTGTCCCCACCTCAAACTTGTGCTGCCCTGATAGACCCAAGGGAGCCCTACAAACTGACATCAGGAACCTGGACTGCTGCGTTTTCTTTCCCAAGGAAAATGGAAAAAGGATGTGCCCAGGGGCCCCTGGCCCTGGGCTGGGGCCTCACTGCAAAGAATCCTTATATTGAAGGATGGACCCCACACCGAAGTTGTCCCCACCTCAAACTTGTGCTGCCCTGATAGACCCAAGGGAGCCCTACAAACTGACATCAGGAACCTGGACTGCTGAGTTTTCTTTCCCAGGGAAAATGGAAAAAGGATGTGCCCAGGGGCCCCTGGCCCTGACTGCAAAAAATCCTTATATCGAAGGATGGACCCCACACCGAAGTTGTCCCCACCTCAAACTTGTGCTGCCCTGATAGACCCAAGGGAGCCCTACAAACTGACATCAGGAACCTGGACTGCTGAGTTTTCTTTCCCAGGAAAAATGGAAAAAGGATGTGCCCAGGGGCCCCTGGCCCTGGGCTGGGGCCTCACTGCAAAGAATCCTTATATCGAAGGATGGACCCCACACCGAAGTTGTCCCCACCTCAAACTTGTGCTGCCCTGATAGACCCAAGGGAGCCCTACAAACTGACATCAGGAACCTGGACTGCTGAGTTTTCTTTCCAAGGGAAAATGGAAAAAGGATGTGCCCAGGGGCCCCTGGCCCTGACTGCAAAAAATCCTTATATCGAAGGATGGACCCCACACCGAAGTTGTCCCCACCTCAAACTTGTGCTGCCCTGATAGACCCAAGGGAGCCCTACAAACTGACATCAGGAACCTGGACTGCTGAGTTTTCTTTCCCAGGGAAAATGGAAAAAGGATGTGCCCAGGGGCCCCTGGCCCTGACTGCAAAAAATCCTTATATCGAAGGATGGACCCCACACCAAAGTTGTCCCCACCTCAAACTTGTGCTGCCCTGATACACCTAAGGGAGCCCTACAAACTGACATCAGGAACCTGGACTGCTGAGTTTTCTTTCCCAGGGAAAATGGAAAAAGGATGTGCCCAGGGGCCCCTGGCCCTGACTGCAAAGAATCCTTATATTGAAGGATGGACCCCACACCGAAGTTGTCCCCACCTCAAACTTGTGCTGCCCTGATAGACCCAAGGGAGCCCTACAAACTGACATCAGGAACCTGGACTGCTGAGTTTTCTTTCCCAGGGAAAATGGAAAAAGGATGTGCCCAGGGGCCCCTGGCCCTGGGCTGGGGCCTCACTGCAAAGAATCCTTATATCGAAGGATGGACCCCACACCGAAGTTGTCCCCACCTCAAACTTGTGCTGCCCTGATAGACCCAAGGGAGCCCTACAAACTGACATCAGGAACCTGGACTGCTGAGTTTTCTTTCCAAGGGAAAATGGAAAAAGGATGTGCCCAGGGGCCCCTGGCCCTGACTGCAAAGAATCCTTATATCGAAGGATGGACCCCACGCCGAAGTTGTCCCCACCTCAAACTTGTGCTGCCCTGATAGACCCAAGGGAGCCCTACAAACTGACATCAGGAACCTGGACTGCTGAGTTTTCTTTCCCAGGGAAAATGGAAAAAGGATGTGCCCAGGGGCCCCTGGCCCTGACTGCAAAAAATCCTTATATCGAAGGATGGACCCCACACCGAAGTTGTCCCCACCTCAAACTTGTGCTGCCCTGATAGACCCAAGGGAGCCCTACAAACTGACATCAGGAACCTGGACTGCTGAGTTTTCTTTCCCAGGGAAAATGGAAAAAGGATGTGCCCAGCGGCCCCTGGCCCTGGGCTGGGGCCTCACTGCAAAGAATCCTTATATCGAAGGATGGACCCCACACCGAAGTTGTCCCCACCTCAAACTTGTGCTGCCCTGATAGACCCAAGGGAGCCCTACAAACTGACATCAGGAACCTGGACTGCTGCGTTTTCTTTCCCAAGGAAAATGGAAAAAGGATGTGCCCAGGGGCCCCTGGCCCTGGGCTGGGGCCTCACTGCAAAGAATCCTTATATTGAAGGATGGACCCCACACCGAAGTTGTCCCCACCTCAAACTTGTGCTGCCCTGATAGACCCAAGGGAGCCCTACAAACTGACATCAGGAACCTGGACTGCTGAGTTTTCTTTCCCAGGGAAAATGGAAAAAGGATGTGCCCAGGGGCCCCTGGCCCTGACTGCAAAAAATCCTTATATCGAAGGATGGACCCCACACCGAAGTTGTCCCCACCTCAAACTTGTGCTGCCCTGATAGACCCAAGGGAGCCCTACAAACTGACATCAGGAACCTGGACTGCTGAGTTTTCTTTCCCAGGAAAAATGGAAAAAGGATGTGCCCAGGGGCCCCTGGCCCTGGGCTGGGGCCTCACTGCAAAGAATCCTTATATCGAAGGATGGACCCCACACCGAAGTTGTCCCCACCTCAAACTTGTGCTGCCCTGATAGACCCAAGGGAGCCCTACAAACTGACATCAGGAACCTGGACTGCTGAGTTTTCTTTCCCAGGGAAAATGGAAAAAGGATGTGCCCAGGGGCCCCTGGCCCTGACTGCAAAAAATCCTTATATCGAAGGATGGACCCCACACCGAAGTTGTCCCCACCTCAAACTTGTGCTGCCCTGATAGACCCAAGGGAGCCCTACAAACTGACATCAGGAACCTGGACTGCTGAGTTTTCTTTCCCAGGGAAAATGGAAAAAGGATGTGCCCAGGGGCCCCTGGCCCTGACTGCAAAAAATCCTTATATCGAAGGATGGACCCCACACCAAAGTTGTCCCCACCTCAAACTTGTGCTGCCCTGATACACCTAAGGGAGCCCTACAAACTGACATCAGGAACCTGGACTGCTGAGTTTTCTTTCCCAGGGAAAATGGAAAAAGGATGTGCCCAGGGGCCCCTGGCCCTGACTGCAAAGAATCCTTATATTGAAGGATGGACCCCACACCGAAGTTGTCCCCACCTCAAACTTGTGCTGCCCTGATAGACCCAAGGGAGCCCTACAAACTGACATCAGGAACCTGGACTGCTGAGTTTTCTTTCCCAGGAAAAATGGAAAAAGGATGTGCCCAGGGGCCCCTGGCCCTGGGCTGGGGCCTCACTGCAAAGAATCCTTATATCGAAGGATGGACCCCACACCGAAGTTGTCCCCACCTCAAACTTGTGCTGCCCTGATAGACGCAAGGGAGACCTACAAACTGACATCAGGAACCTGGACTGCTGAGTTTTCTTTCCCAGGGAAAATGGAGAAAGGATGTGCCTAGGGGCCCCTGGCCCTGGGCTGGGGCCTCACTGCAAAGAATCCTTATATCGAAGGATGGACCCCACACCGAAGTTGTCCCCACCTTAAAATTGTGCTGCCCTGATAGACCCAAGGGAGCCCTACAAACTGACATCAGGAACCTGGACTGCTGAGTTTTCTTTTCCAGGGAAAATGGAAAAAGGATGTGCCCAGGGGCCCCTGGCCCTGACTGCAAAGAATCCTTATATCGAAGGATGGACCCCACATCGAAGTTGTCCCCACCTCAAACTTGTGCTGCCCTGATAGACCCAAGGGAGCCCTACAAACTGACATCAGGAACCTGGACTGCTGAGTTTTCTTTCCCAGGGAAAATGGAAAAAGGATGTGCCCAGGGGCCCCTGGCCCTGACTGCAAAAAATCCTTATATCGAAGGATGGACCCCACACCGAAGTTGTCCCCACCTCAAACTTGTGCTGCCCTGATAGACCCAAGGGAGCCCTACAAACTGACATCAGGAACCTGGACTGCTGAGTTTTCTTTCCCAGGGAAAATGGAAAAAGGATGTGCCCAGGGGCCCCTGGCCCTGGGCTGGGGCCTCACTGCAAAGAATCCTTATATCGAAGGATGGACCCCACACCGAAGTTGTCCCCACCTCAAACTTGTGCTGCCCTGATAGACCCAAGGGAGCCCTACAAACTGACATCAGGAACCTGGACTGCTGAGTTTTCTTTCCCAGGGAAAATGGAAAAAGGATGTGCCCAGGGGCCCCTGTCCCTGACTGCAAAAAATCCTTATATCGAAGGATGGACCCCACACCGAAGTTGTCCCCACCTCAAACTTGTGCTGCCCTGATAGACCCAAGGGAGCCCTACAAACTGACATCAGGAACCTGGACTGCTGCGTTTTCTTTCCCAAGGAAAATGGAAAAAGGATGTGCCCAGGGGCCCCTGGCCCTGGGCTGGGGCCTCACTGCAAAGAATCCTTATATCGAAGGATGGACCCCACACCGAAGTTGTCCCCACCTCAAACTTGTGCTGCCCTGATAGACCCAAGGGAGCCCTACAAACTGACATCAGGAACCTGGACTGCTGAGTTTTCTTTCCCAGGGAAAATGGAAAAAGGATGTGCCCAGGGGCCCCTGGCCCTGACTGCAAAAAATCCTTATATCGAAGGATGGACCCCACACCGAAGTTGTCCCCACCTCAAACTTGTGCTGCCCTGATAGACCCAAGGGAGGCCTACAAACTGACATCAGGAACCTGGACTGCTGAGTTTTCTTTCCCAGGAAAAATGGAAAAAGGATGTGCCCAGGGGCCCCTGGCCCTGGGCTGGGGCCTCACTGCAAAGAATCCTTATATCGAAGGATGGACCCCACACCGAAGTTGTCCCCACCTCAAACTTGTGCTGCCCTGATAGACCCAAGGGAGCCCTACAAACTGACATCAGGAACCTGGACTGCTGAGTTTTCTTTCCAAGGGAAAATGGAAAAAGGATGTGCCCAGGGGCCCCTGGCCCTGACTGCAAAAAATCCTTATATCGAAGGATGGACCCCACACCGAAGTTGTCCCCACCTCAAACTTGTGCTGCCCTGATAGACCCAAGGGAGCCCTACAAACTGACATCAGGAACCTGGACTGCTGAGTTTTCTTTCCCAGGGAAAATGGAAAAAGGATGTGCCCAGGGGCCCCTGGCCCTGACTGCAAAAAATCCTTATATCGAAGGATGGACCCCACACCAAAGTTGTCCCCACCTCAAACTTGTGCTGCCCTGATACACCTAAGGGAGCCCTACAAACTGACATCAGGAACCTGGACTGCTGAGTTTTCTTTCCCAGGGAAAATGGAAAAAGGATGTGCCCAGGGGCCCCTGGCCCTGACTGCAAAGAATCCTTATATTGAAGGATGGACCCCACACCGAAGTTGTCCCCACCTCAAACTTGTGCTGCCCTGATAGACCCAAGGGAGCCCTACAAACTGACATCAGGAACCTGGACTGCTGAGTTTTCTTTCCCAGGAAAAATGGAAAAAGGATGTGCCCAGGGGCCCCTGGCCCTGGGCTGGGGCCTCACTGCAAAGAATCCTTATATCGAAGGATGGACCCCACACCGAAGTTGTCCCCACCTCAAACTTGTGCTGCCCTGATAGACGCAAGGGAGACCTACAAACTGACATCAGGAACCTGGACTGCTGAGTTTTCTTTCCCAGGGAAAATGGAGAAAGGATGTGCCTAGGGGCCCCTGGCCCTGGGCTGGGGCCTCACTGCAAAGAATCCTTATATCGAAGGATGGACCCCACACCGAAGTTGTCCCCACCTTAAAATTGTGCTGCCCTGATAGACCCAAGGGAGCCCTACAAACTGACATCAGGAACCTGGACTGCTGAGTTTTCTTTTCCAGGGAAAATGGAAAAAGGATGTGCCCAGGGGCCCCTGGCCCTGACTGCAAAGAATCCTTATATCGAAGGATGGACCCCACACCGAAGTTGTCCCCACCTCAAACTTGTGCTGCCCTGATAGACCCAAGGGAGCCCTACAAACTGACATCAGGAACCTGGACTGCTGAGTTTTCTTTCCCAGGGAAAATGGAAAAAGGATGTGCCCAGGGGCCCCTGGCCCTGACTGCAAAGAATCCTTATATCGAAGGATGGACCCCACACCGAAGTTGTCCCCACCTCAAACTTGTGCTGCCCTGATAGACCCAAGGGAGCCCTACAAACTGACATCAGGAACCTGGACTGCTGAGTTTTCTTTCCCAGGGAAAATGGAAAAAGGATGTGCCCAGGGGCCCCTGGCCCTGACTGCAAAAAATCCTTATATCGAAGGATGGACCCCACACCGAAGTTGTCCCCACCTCAAACTTGTGCTGCCCTGATAGACCCAAGGGAGCCCTACAAACTGACATCAGGAACCTGGACTGCTGAGTTTTCTTTCCCAGGGAAAATGGAAAAAGGATGTGCCCAGGGGCCCCTGGCCCTGACTGCAAAAAATCCTTATATCGAAGGATGGACCCCACACCGAAGTTGTCCCCACCTCAAACTTGTGCTGCCCTGATAGACCCAAGGGAGCCCTACAAACTGACATCAGGAACCTGGACTGCTGAGTTTTCTTTCCTAGGGAAAATGGAAAAAGGATGTGCCCAGGGGCCCCTGGCCCTGACTGCAAAGAATCCTTATATCGAAGGATGGACCCCACACCGAAGTTGTCCCCACCTCAAACTTGTGCTGCCCTGATAGACCCAAGGGAGCCCTACAAACTGACATCAGGAACCTGGACTGCTGAGTTTTCTTTCCCAGGGAAAATGGAAAAAGGATGTGCCCAGGGGCCCCTGGCCCTGACTGCAAAGAATCCTTATATCGAAGGATGGACCCCACAACGAAGTTGTCCCCACCTCAAACTTGTGCTGCCCTGATAGACCCAAGGGAGCCCTACAAACTGACATCAGGAACCTGGACTGCTGAGTTTTCTTTCCTAGGGAAAATGGAAAAAGGATGTGCCCAGGGGCCCCTGGCCCTGGGCTGGGGCCTCACTGCAAAGAATCCTTATATCGAAGGATGGACCCCACACCGAAGTTGTCCCCACCTCAAACTTGTGCTGCCCTGATAGACCCAAGGGAGCCCTACAAACTGACATCAGGAACCTGGACTGCTGAGTTTTCTTTTCCAGGGAAAATGGAAAAAGGATGTGCCCAGGGGCCCCTGGCCCTGGGCTGGGGCCTCACTGCAAAGAATCCTTATATCGAAGGATGGATCCCACACCGAAGTTGTCCCCACCTCAAACTTGTGCTGCCCTGATAGACCCAAGGGAGCCCTACAAACTGACATCAGGAACCTGGACTGCTGAGTTTTCTTTCCAAGGGAAAATGGAAAAAGGATGTGCCCAGGGGCCCCTGGCCCTGACTGCAAAAAATCCTTATATCGAAGGATGGACCCCACGCCGAAGTTGTCCCCACCTCAAACTTGTGCTGCCCTGATAGACCCAAGGGAGCCCTACAAACTGACATCAGGAACCTGGACTGCTGAGTTTTCTTTCCCAGGGAAAATGGCCGAAGGATGTGCCCAGGGGCCCCTGGCCCTGACTGCAAAGAATCCTTATATCGAAGGATGGACCCCACACCGAAGTTGTCCCCACCTCAAACTTGTGCTGCCCTGATAGACCCAAGGGAGCCCTACAAACTGACATCAGGAACCTGGACTGCTGAGTTTTCTTTCCCAGGAAAAATGGAAAAAGGATGTGCCCAGGGGCCCCTGGCCCTGGGCTGGGGCCTCACTGCAAAGAATCCTTATATCGAAGGATGGACCCCACACCGAAGTTGTCCCCACCTCAAACTTGTGCTGCCCTGATAGACCCAAGGGAGCCCTACAAACTGACATCAGGAACCTGGACTGCTGAGTTTTCTTTCCCAGGGAAAATGGAGAAAGGATGTGCCCAGGGGCCCCTGGCCCTGGGCTGGGGCCTCACTGCAAAGAATCCTTATATCGAAGGATGGACCCCACACCGAAGTTGTCCCCACCTTAAAATTGTGCTGCCCTGATAGACCCAAGGGAGCCCTACAAACTGACATCAGGAACCTGGACTGCTGAGTTTTCTTTCCCAGGGAAAATGGAAAAAGGATGTGCCCAGGGGCCCCTGGCCCTGACTGCAAAGAATCCTTATATCGAAGGATGGACCCCACGCCGAAGTTGTCCCCACCTCAAACTTGTGCTGCCCTGATAGACCCAAGGGAGCCCTACAAACTGACATCAGGAACCTGGACTGCTGAGTTTTCTTTTCCAGGGAAAATGGAAAAAGGATGTGCCCAGGGGCCCCTGGCCCTGGGCTGGGGCCTCACTGCAAAGAATCCTTATATCGAAGGATGGACCCCACACCGAAGTTGTCCCCACCTCAAACTTGTGCTGCCCTGATAGACCCAAGGGAGCCCTACAAACTGACATCAGGAACCTGGACTGCTGAGTTTTCTTTCCCAGGAAAAATGGAAAAAGGATGTGCCCAGGGGCCCCTGGCCCTGGGCTGGGGCCTCACTGCAAAGAATCCTTATATCGAAGGATGGACCCCACACCGAAGTTGTCCCCACCTCAAACTTGTGCTGCCCTGATAGACCCAAGGGAGCCCTACAAACTGACATCAGGAACCTGGACTGCTGAGTTTTCTTTCCCAGGGAAAATGGAGAAAGGATGTGCCTAGGGGCCCCTGGCCCTGGGCTGGGGCCTCACTGCAAAGAATCCTTATATCGAAGGATGGACCCCACACCGAAGTTGTCCCCACCTTAAAATTGTGCTGCCCTGATAGACGCAAGGGAGCCCTACAAACTGACATCAGGAACCTGGACTGCTGAGTTTTCTTTTCCAGGGAAAATGGAAAAAGGATGTGCCCAGGGGCCCCTGGCCCTGACTGCAAAGAATCCTTATATCGAAGGATGGACCCCACACCGAAGTTGTCCCCACCTCAAACTTGTGCTGCCCTGATAGACCCAAGGGAGCCCTACAAACTGACATCAGGAACCTGGACTGCTGAGTTTTCTTTCCCAGGGAAAATGGAAAAAGGATGTGCCCAGGGGCCCCTGGCCCTGACTGCAAAGAATCCTTATATCGAAGGATGGACCCCACACCGAAGTTGTCCCCACCTCAAACTTGTGCTGCCCTGATAGACCCAAGGGAGCCCTACAAACTGACATCAGGAACCTGGACTGCTGAGTTTTCTTTCCCAGGGAAAATGGAAAAAGGATGTGCCCAGGGGCCCCTGGCCCTGACTGCAAAAAATCCTTATATCGAAGGATGGACCCCACACCGAAGTTGTCCCCACCTCAAACTTGTGCTGCCCTGATAGACCCAAGGGAGGCCTACAAACTGACATCAGGAACCTGGACTGCTGAGTTTTCTTTCCCAGGGAAAATGGAAAAAGGATGTGCCCAGGGGCCCCTGGCCCTGACTGCAAAGAATCCTTATATCGAAGGATGGACCCCACACCGAAGTTGTCCCCACCTCAAACTTGTGCTGCCCTGATAGACCCAAGGGAGCCCTACAAACTGACATCAGGAACCTGGACTGCTGAGTTTTCTTTCCTAGGGAAAATGGAAAAAGGATGTGCCCAGGGGCCCCTGGCCCTGACTGCAAAGAATCCTTATATCGAAGGATGGACCCCACACCGAAGTTGTCCCCACCTCAAACTTGTGCTGCCCTGATAGACCCAAGGGAGGCCTACAAACTGACATCAGGAACCTGGACTGCTGAGTTTTCTTTCCCAGGGAAAATGGAAAAAGGATGTGCCCAGGGGCCCCTGGCCCTGACTGCAAAAAATCCTTATATCGAAGGATGGACCCCACAACGAAGTTGTCCCCACCTCAAACTTCTGCTGCCCTGATACACCTAAGGGAGCCCTACAAACTGACATCAGGAACCTGGACTGCTGAGTTTTCTTTCCTAGGGAAAATGGAAAAAGGATGTGCCCAGGGGCCCCTGGCCCTGGGCTGGGGCCTCACTGCAAAGAATCCTTATATCGAAGGATGGACCCCACACCGAAGTTGTCCCCACCTCAAACTTGTGCTGCCCTGATAGACCCAAGGGAGCCCTACAAACTGACATCAGGAACCTGGACTGCTGAGTTTTCTTTTCCAGGGAAAATGGAAAAAGGATGTGCCCAGGGGCCCCTGGCCCTGGGCTGGGGCCTCACTGCAAAGAATCCTTATATCGAAGGATGGACCCCACACCGAAGTTGTCCCCACCTCAAACTTGTGCTGCCCTGATAGACCCAAGGGAGCCCTACAAACTGACATCAGGAACCTGGACTGCTGAGTTTTCTTTCCAAGGGAAAATGGAAAAAGGATGTGCCCAGGGGCCCCTGGCCCTGACTGCAAAGAATCCTTATATCGAAGGATGGACCCCACGCCGAAGTTGTCCCCACCTCAAACTTGTGCTGCCCTGATAGACCCAAGGGAGCCCTACAAACTGACATCAGGAACCTGGACTGCTGAGTTTTCTTTCCCAGGGAAAATGGAAAAAGGATGTGCCCAGGGGCCCCTGGCCCTGACTGCAAAAAATCCTTATATCGAAGGATGGACCCCACACCGAAGTTGTCCCCACCTCAAACTTGTGCTGCCCTGATAGACCCAAGGGAGCCCTACAAACTGACATCAGGAACCTGGACTGCTGAGTTTTCTTTCCCAGGGAAAATGGAAAAAGGATGTGCCCAGGGGCCCCTGGCCCTGGGCTGGGGCCTCACTGCAAAGAATCCTTATATCGAAGGATGGACCCCACACCGAAGTTGTCCCCACCTCAAACTTGTGCTGCCCTGATAGACCCAAGGGAGCCCTACAAACTGACATCAGGAACCTGGACTGCTGCGTTTTCTTTCCCAAGGAAAATGGAGAAAGGATGTGCCCAGGGGCCCCTGGCCCTGGGCTGGGGCCTCACTGCAAAGAATCCTTATATCGAAGGATGGACCCCACACCGAAGTTGTCCCCACCTCAAACTTGTGCTGCCCTGATAGACCCAAGGGAGCCCTACAAACTGACATCAGGAACCTGGACTGCTGAGTTTTCTTTCCCAGGAAAAATGGAAAAAGGATGTGCCCAGGGGCCCCTGGCCCTGACTGCAAAAAATCCTTATATCGAAGGATGGACCCCACACCGAAGTTGTCCCCACCTCAAACTTGTGCTGCCCTGATAGACCCAAGGGAGCCCTACAAACTGACATCAGGAACCTGGACTGCTGAGTTTTCTTTCCCAGGAAAAATGGAAAAAGGATGTGCCCAGGGGCCCCTGGCCCTGGGCTGGGGCCTCACTGCAAAGAATCCTTATATCGAAGGATGGACCCCACACCGAAGTTGTCCCCACCTCAAACTTGTGCTGCCCTGATAGACCCAAGGGAGCCCTACAAACTGACATCAGGAACCTGGACTGCTGAGTTTTCTTTCCAAGGGAAAATGGAAAAAGGATGTGCCCAGGGGCCCCTGGCCCTGACTGCAAAAAATCCTTATATCGAAGGATGGACCCCACACCGAAGTTGTCCCCACCTCAAACTTGTGCTGCCCTGATAGACCCAAGGGAGCCCTACAAACTGACATCAGGAACCTGGACTGCTGAGTTTTCTTTCCCAGGGAAAATGGAAAAAGGATGTGCCCAGGGGCCCCTGGCCCTGACTGCAAAAAATCCTTATATCGAAGGATGGACCCCACACCAAAGTTGTCCCCACCTCAAACTTGTGCTGCCCTGATACACCTAAGGGAGCCCTACAAACTGACATCAGGAACCTGGACTGCTGAGTTTTCTTTCCCAGGGAAAATGGAAAAAGGATGTGCCCAGGGGCCCCTGGCCCTGACTGCAAAGAATCCTTATATTGAAGGATGGACCCCACACCGAAGTTGTCCCCACCTCAAACTTGTGCTGCCCTGATAGACCCAAGGGAGCCCTACAAACTGACATCAGGAACCTGGACTGCTGAGTTTTCTTTCCCAGGAAAAATGGAAAAAGGATGTGCCCAGGGGCCCCTGGCCCTGGGCTGGGGCCTCACTGCAAAGAATCCTTATATCGAAGGATGGACCCCACACCGAAGTTGTCCCCACCTCAAACTTGTGCTGCCCTGATAGACCCAAGGGAGCCCTACAAACTGACATCAGGAACCTGGACTGCTGAGTTTTCTTTTCCAGGGAAAATGGAAAAAGGATGTGCCCAGGGGCCCCTGGCCCTGGGCTGGGGCCTCACTGCAAAGAATCCTTATATCGAAGGATGGACCCCACACCGAAGTTGTCCCCACCTCAAACTTGTGCTGCCCTGATAGACCCAAGGGAGCCCTACAAACTGACATCAGGAACCTGGACTGCTGAGTTTTCTTTCCAAGGGAAAATGGAAAAAGGATGTGCCCAGGGGCCCCTGGCCCTGACTGCAAAGAATCCTTATATCGAAGGATGGACCCCACGCCGAAGTTGTCCCCACCTCAAACTTGTGCTGCCCTGATAGACCCAAGGGAGCCCTACAAACTGACATCAGGAACCTGGACTGCTGAGTTTTCTTTCCCAGGGAAAATGGAAAAAGGATGTGCCCAGGGGCCCCTGGCCCTGACTGCAAAAAATCCTTATATCGAAGGATGGACCCCACACCGAAGTTGTCCCCACCTCAAACTTGTGCTGCCCTGATAGACCCAAGGGAGCCCTACAAACTGACATCAGGAACCTGGACTGCTGAGTTTTCTTTCCCAGGGAAAATGGAAAAAGGATGTGCCCAGGGGCCCCTGGCCCTGGGCTGGGGCCTCACTGCAAAGAATCCTTATATCGAAGGATGGACCCCACACCGAAGTTGTCCCCACCTCAAACTTGTGCTGCCCTGATAGACCCAAGGGAGCCCTACAAACTGACATCAGGAACCTGGACTGCTGCGTTTTCTTTCCCAAGGAAAATGGAAAAAGGATGTGCCCAGGGGCCCCTGGCCCTGGGCTGGGGCCTCACTGCAAAGAATCCTTATATCGAAGGATGGACCCCACACCGAAGTTGTCCCCACCTCAAACTTGTGCTGCCCTGATAGACCCAAGGGAGCCCTACAAACTGACATCAGGAACCTGGACTGCTGAGTTTTCTTTCCCAGGGAAAATGGAAAAAGGATGTGCCCAGGGGCCCCTGGCCCTGACTGCAAAAAATCCTTATATCGAAGGATGGACCCCACACCGAAGTTGTCCCCACCTCAAACTTGTGCTGCCCTGATAGACCCAAGGGAGCCCTACAAACTGACATCAGGAACCTGGACTGCTGAGTTTTCTTTCCCAGGAAAAATGGAAAAAGGATGTGCCCAGGGGCCCCTGGCCCTGGGCTGGGGCCTCACTGCAAAGAATCCTTATATCGAAGGATGGACCCCACACCGAAGTTGTCCCCACCTCAAACTTGTGCTGCCCTGATAGACCCAAGGGAGCCCTACAAACTGACATCAGGAACCTGGACTGCTGAGTTTTCTTTCCAAGGGAAAATGGAAAAAGGATGTGCCCAGGGGCCCCTGGCCCTGACTGCAAAAAATCCTTATATCGAAGGATGGACCCCACACCGAAGTTGTCCCCACCTCAAACTTGTGCTGCCCTGATAGACCCAAGGGAGCCCTACAAACTGACATCAGGAACCTGGACTGCTGAGTTTTCTTTCCCAGGGAAAATGGAAAAAGGATGTGCCCAGGGGCCCCTGGCCCTGACTGCAATAAATCCTTATATCGAAGGATGGACCCCACACCAAAGTTGTCCCCACCTCAAACTTGTGCTGCCCTGATACACCTAAGGGAGCCCTACAAACTGACATCAGGAACCTGGACTGCTGAGTTTTCTTTCCCAGGGAAAATGGAAAAAGGATGTGCCCAGGGGCCCCTGGCCCTGACTGCAAAGAATCCTTATATTGAAGGATGGACCCCACACCGAAGTTGTCCCCACCTCAAACTTGTGCTGCCCTGATAGACCCAAGGGAGCCCTACAAACTGACATCAGGAACCTGGACTGCTGAGTTTTCTTTCCCAGGAAAAATGGAAAAAGGATGTGCCCAGGGGCCCCTGGCCCTGGGCTGGGGCCTCACTGCAAAGAATCCTTATATCGAAGGATGGACCCCACACCGAAGTTGTCCCCACCTCAAACTTGTGCTGCCCTGATAGACGCAAGGGAGACCTACAAACTGACATCAGGAACCTGGACTGCTGAGTTTTCTTTCCCAGGGAAAATGGAGAAAGGATGTGCCTAGGGGCCCCTGGCCCTGGGCTGGGGCCTCACTGCAAAGAATCCTTATATCGAAGGATGGACCCCACACCGAAGTTGTCCCCACCTTAAAATTGTGCTGCCCTGATAGACCCAAGGGAGCCCTACAAACTGACATCAGGAACCTGGACTGCTGAGTTTTCTTTTCCAGGGAAAATGGAAAAAGGATGTGCCCAGGGGCCCCTGGCCCTGACTGCAAAGAATCCTTATATCGAAGGATGGACCCCACACCGAAGTTGTCCCCACCTCAAACTTGTGCTGCCCTGATAGACCCAAGGGAGCCCTACAAACTGACATCAGGAACCTGGACTGCTGAGTTTTCTTTCCCAGGGAAAATGGAAAAAGGATGTGCCCAGGGGCCCCTGGCCCTGACTGCAAAAAATCCTTATATCGAAGGATGGACCCCACACCGAAGTTGTCCCCACCTCAAACTTGTGCTGCCCTGATAGACCCAAGGGAGCCCTACAAACTGACATCAGGAACCTGGACTGCTGAGTTTTCTTTTCCAGGGAAAATGGAAAAAGGATGTGCCCAGGGGCCCCTGGCCCTGGGCTGGGGCCTCACTGCAAAGAATCCTTATATCGAAGGATGGACCCCACACCGAAGTTGTCCCCACCTCAAACTTGTGCTGCCCTGATAGACCCAAGGGAGCCCTACAAACTGACATCAGGAACCTGGACTGCTGAGTTTTCTTTCCCAGGGAAAATGGAAAAAGGATGTGCCCAGGGGCCCCTGTCCCTGACTGCAAAAAATCCTTATATCGAAGGATGGACCCCACACCGAAGTTGTCCCCACCTCAAACTTGTGCTGCCCTGATAGACCCAAGGGAGCCCTACAAACTGACATCAGGAACCTGGACTGCTGCGTTTTCTTTCCCAAGGAAAATGGAAAAAGGATGTGCCCAGGGGCCCCTGGCCCTGGGCTGGGGCCTCACTGCAAAGAATCCTTATATCGAAGGATGGACCCCACACCGAAGTTGTCCCCACCTCAAACTTGTGCTGCCCTGATAGACCCAAGGGAGCCCTACAAACTGACATCAGGAACCTGGACTGCTGAGTTTTCTTTCCCAGGGAAAATGGAAAAAGGATGTGCCCAGGGGCCCCTGGCCCTGACTGCAAAAAATCCTTATATCGAAGGATGGACCCCACACCGAAGTTGTCCCCACCTCAAACTTGTGCTGCCCTGATAGACCCAAGGGAGCCCTACAAACTGACATCAGGAACCTGGACTGCTGAGTTTTCTTTCCCAGGAAAAATGGAAAAAGGATGTGCCCAGGGGCCCCTGGCCCTGGGCTGGGGCCTCACTGCAAAGAATCCTTATATCGAAGGATGGACCCCACACCGAAGTTGTCCCCACCTCAAACTTGTGCTGCCCTGATAGACCCAAGGGAGCCCTACAAACTGACATCAGGAACCTGGACTGCTGAGTTTTCTTTCCAAGGGAAAATGGAAAAAGGATGTGCCCAGGGGCCCCTGGCCCTGACTGCAAAAAATCCTTATATCGAAGGATGGACCCCACACCGAAGTTGTCCCCACCTCAAACTTGTGCTGCCCTGATAGACCCAAGGGAGCCCTACAAACTGACATCAGGAACCTGGACTGCTGAGTTTTCTTTCCAAGGGAAAATGGAAAAAGGATGTGCCCAGGGGCCCCTGGCCCTGACTGCAAAAAATCCTTATATCGAAGGATGGACCCCACACCAAAGTTGTCCCCACCTCAAACTTGTGCTGCCCTGATACACCTAAGGGAGCCCTACAAACTGACATCAGGAACCTGGACTGCTGAGTTTTCTTTCCCAGGGAAAATGGAAAAAGGATGTGCCCAGGGGCCCCTGGCCCTGACTGCAAAGAATCCTTATATTGAAGGATGGACCCCACACCGAAGTTGTCCCCACCTCAAACTTGTGCTGCCCTGATAGACCCAAGGGAGCCCTACAAACTGACATCAGGAACCTGGACTGCTGAGTTTTCTTTCCCAGGAAAAATGGAAAAAGGATGTGCCCAGGGGCCCCTGGCCCTGGGCTGGGGCCTCACTGCAAAGAATCCTTATATCGAAGGATGGACCCCACACCGAAGTTGTCCCCACCTCAAACTTGTGCTGCCCTGATAGACGCAAGGGAGACCTACAAACTGACATCAGGAACCTGGACTGCTGAGTTTTCTTTCCCAGGAAAAATGGAGAAAGGATGTGCCTAGGGGCCCCTGGCCCTGGGCTGGGGCCTCACTGCAAAGAATCCTTATATCGAAGGATGGACCCCACACCGAAGTTGTCCCCACCTTAAAATTGTGCTGCCCTGATAGACCCAAGGGAGCCCTACAAACTGACATCAGGAACCTGGACTGCTGAGTTTTCTTTTCCAGGGAAAATGGAAAAAGGATGTGCCCAGGGGCCCCTGGCCCTGACTGCAAAGAATCCTTATATCGAAGGATGGACCCCACACCGAAGTTGTCCCCACCTCAAACTTGTGCTGCCCTGATAGACCCAAGGGAGCCCTACAAACTGACATCAGGAACCTGGACTGCTGAGTTTTCTTTCCCAGGGAAAATGGAAAAAGGATGTGCCCAGGGGCCCCTGGCCCTGACTGCAAAGAATCCTTATATCGAAGGATGGACCCCACACCGAAGTTGTCCCCACCTCAAACTTGTGCTGCCCTGATAGACCCAAGGGAGCCCTACAAACTGACATCAGGAACCTGGACTGCTGAGTTTTCTTTCCCAGGGAAAATGGAAAAAGGATGTGCCCAGGGTTCCCTGGCCCTGACTGCAAAAAATCCTTATATCGAAGGATGGACCCCACACCGAAGTTGTCCCCACCTCAAACTTGTGCTGCCCTGATAGACCCAAGGGAGCCCTACAAACTGACATCAGGAACCTGGACTGCTGAGTTTTCTTTCCCAGGGAAAATGGAAAAAGGATGTGCCCAGGGGCCCCTGGCCCTGACTGCAAAAAATCCTTATATCGAAGGATGGACCCCACACCGAAGTTGTCCCCACCTCAAACTTGTGCTGCCCTGATAGACCCAAGGGAGCCCTACAAACTGACATCAGGAACCTGGACTGCTGAGTTTTCTTTCCTAGGGAAAATGGAAAAAGGATGTGCCCAGGGGCCCCTGGCCCTGACTGCAAAGAATCCTTATATCGAAGGATGGACCCCACACCGAAGTTGTCCCCACCTCAAACTTGTGCTGCCCTGATAGACCCAAGGGAGCCCTACAAACTGACATCAGGAACCTGGACTGCTGAGTTTTCTTTCCCAGGGAAAATGGAAAAAGGATGTGCCCAGGGGCCCCTGGCCCTGACTGCAAAAAATCCTTATATCGAAGGATGGACCCCACAACGAAGTTGTCCCCACCTCAAACTTGTGCTGCCCTGATAGACCCAAGGGAGCCCTACAAACTGACATCAGGAACCTGGACTGCTGAGTTTTCTTTCCTAGGGAAAATGGAAAAAGGATGTGCCCAGGGGCCCCTGGCCCTGGGCTGGGGCCTCACTGCAAAGAATCCTTATATCGAAGGATGGACCCCACACCGAAGTTGTCCCCACCTCAAACTTGTGCTGCCCTGATAGACCCAAGGGAGCCCTACAAACTGACATCAGGAACCTGGACTGCTGAGTTTTCTTTTCCAGGGAAAATGGAAAAAGGATGTGCCCAGGGGCCCCTGGCCCTGGGCTGGGGCCTCACTGCAAAGAATCCTTATATCGAAGGATGGACCCCACACCGAAGTTGTCCCCACCTCAAACTTGTGCTGCCCTGATAGACCCAAGGGAGCCCTACAAACTGACATCAGGAACCTGGACTGCTGAGTTTTCTTTCCAAGGGAAAATGGAAAAAGGATGTGCCCAGGGGCCCCTGGCCCTGACTGCAAAAAATCCTTATATCGAAGGATGGACCCCACGCCGAAGTTGTCCCCACCTCAAACTTGTGCTGCCCTGATAGACCCAAGGGAGCCCTACAAACTGACATCAGGAACCTGGACTGCTGAGTTTTCTTTCCCAGGGAAAATGGAAAAAGGATGTGCCCAGGGGCCCCTGGCCCTGACTGCAAAAAATCCTTATATCGAAGGATGGACCCCACACCGAAGTTGTCCCCACCTCAAACTTGTGCTGCCCTGATAGACCCAAGGGAGCCCTACAAACTGACATCAGGAACCTGGACTGCTGAGTTTTCTTTCCCAGGAAAAATGGAAAAAGGATGTGCCCAGGGGCCCCTGGCCCTGGGCTGGGGCCTCACTGCAAAGAATCCTTATATCGAAGGATGGACCCCACACCGAAGTTGTCCCCACCTCAAACTTGTGCTGCCCTGATAGACCCAAGGGAGCCCTACAAACTGACATCAGGAACCTGGACTGCTGAGTTTTCTTTTCCAGGGAAAATGGAAAAAGGATGTGCCCAGGGGCCCCTGGCCCTGGGCTGGGGCCTCACTGCAAAGAATCCTTATATCGAAGGATGGACCCCACACCGAAGTTGTCCCCACCTCAAACTTGTGCTGCCCTGATAGACCCAAGGGAGCCCTACAAACTGACATCAGGAACCTGGACTGCTGAGTTTTCTTTCCCAGGGAAAATGGAAAAAGGATGTGCCCAGGGGCCCCTGTCCCTGACTGCAAAAAATCCTTATATCGAAGGATGGACCCCACACCGAAGTTGTCCCCACCTCAAACTTGTGCTGCCCTGATAGACCCAAGGGAGCCCTACAAACTGACATCAGGAACCTGGACTGCTGCGTTTTCTTTCCTAAGGAAAATGGAAAAAGGATGTGCCCAGGGGCCCCTGGCCCTGGGCTGGGGCCTCACTGCAAAGAATCCTTATATCGAAGGATGGACCCCACACCGAAGTTGTCCCCACCTCAAACTTGTGCTGCCCTGATAGACCCAAGGGAGCCCTACAAACTGACATCAGGAACCTGGACTGCTGAGTTTTCTTTCCCAGGGAAAATGGAAAAAGGATGTGCCCAGGGGCCCCTGGCCCTGACTGCAAAGAATCCTTATATCGAAGGATGGACCCCACACCGAAGTTGTCCCCACCTCAAACTTGTGCTGCCCTGATAGACCCAAGGGAGCCCTACAAACTGACATCAGGAACCTGGACTGCTGAGTTTTCTTTCCCAGGAAAAATGGAAAAAGGATGTGCCCAGGGGCCCCTGGCTCTGACTGCAAAGAATCCTTATATCGAAGGATGGACCCCACACCGAAGTTGTCCCCACCTCAAACTTGTGCTGCCCTGATAGACCCAAGGGAGCCCTACAAACTGACATCAGGAACCTGGACTGCTGAGTTTTCTTTCCCAGGGAAAATGGAAAAAGGATGTGCCCAGGGTTCCCTGGCCCTGACTGCAAAAAATCCTTATATCGAAGGATGGACCCCACACCGAAGTTGTCCCCACCTCAAACTTGTGCTGCCCTGATAGACCCAAGGGAGCCCTACAAACTGACATCAGGAACCTGGACTGCTGAGTTTTCTTTCCCAGGGAAAATGGCCGAAGGATGTGCCCTGGGGCCCCTGGCCCTGACTGCAAAGAATCCTTATATCGAAGGATGGACCCCACACCGAAGTTGTCCCCACCTCAAACTTGTGCTGCCCTGATAGACCCAAGGGAGCCCTACAAACTGACATCAGGAACCTGGACTGCTGAGTTTTCTTTCCCAGGGAAAATGGAAAAAGGATGTGCCCAGGGGCCCCTGGCCCTGGGCTGGGGCCTCACTGCAAAGAATCCTTATATCGAAGGATGGACCCCACACCGAAGTTGTCCCCACCTCAAACTTGTGCTGCCCTGATAGACCCAAGGGAGCCCTACAAACTGACATCAGGAACCTGGACTGCTGAGTTTTCTTTCCCAGGGAAAATGGAGAAAGGATGTGCCTAGGGGCCCCTGGCCCTGGGCTGGGGCCTCACTGCAAAGAATCCTTATATCGAAGGATGGACCCCACACCGAAGTTGTCCCCACCTTAAAATTGTGCTGCCCTGATAGACCCAAGGGAGCCCTACAAACTGACATCAGGAACCTGGACTGCTGAGTTTTCTTTCCCAGGGAAAATGGAAAAAGGATGTGCCCAGGGGCCCCTGGCCCTGACTGCAAGAAATCCTTATATCGAAGGATGGACCCCACGCCGAAGTTGTCCCCACCTCAAACTTGTGCTGCCCTGATAGACCCAAGGGAGCCCTACAAACTGACATCAGGAACCTGGACTGCTGAGTTTTCTTTCCCAGGGAAAATGGAAAAAGGATGTGCCCAGGGGCCCCTGGCCCTGACTGCAAAGAATCCTTATATCGAAGGATGGACCCCACACCGAAGTTGTCCCCACCTCAAACTTGTGCTGCCCTGATAGACCCAAGGGAGCCCTACAAACTGACATCAGGAACCTGGACTGCTGAGTTTTCTTTCCCAGGGAAAATGGAAAAAGGATGTGCCCAGGGGCCCCTGGCCCTGACTGCAAAAAATCCTTATATCGAAGGATGGACCCCACACCGAAGTTGTCCCCACCTCAAACTTGTGCTGCCCTGATAGACCCAAGGGAGCCCTACAAACTGACATCAGGAACCTGGACTGCTGAGTTTTCTTTCCCAGGGAAAATGGAAAAAGGATGTGCCCAGGGGCCCCTGGCCCTGACTGCAAAAAATCCTTATATCGAAGGATGGACCCCACACCGAAGTTGTCCCCACCTCAAACTTGTGCTGCCCTGATAGACCCAAGGGAGCCCTACAAACTGACATCAGGAACCTGGACTGCTGAGTTTTCTTTCCCAGGGAAAATGGAAAAAGGATGTGCCCAGGGGCCCCTGGCCCTGACTGCAAAAAATCCTTATATCGAAGGATGGACCCCACACCGAAGTTGTCCCCACCTCAAACTTGTGCTGCCCTGATAGACCCAAGGGAGCCCTACAAACTGACATCAGGAACCTGGACTGCTGAGTTTTCTTTCCTAGGGAAAATGGAAAAAGGATGTGCCCAGGGGCCCCTGGCCCTGGGCTGGGGCCTCACTGCAAAGAATCCTTATATCGAAGGATGGACCCCACACCGAAGTTGTCCCCACCTCAAACTTGTGCTGCCCTGATAGACCCAAGGGAGCCCTACAAACTGACATCAGGAACCTGGACTGCTGAGTTTTCTTTTCCAGGGAAAATGGAAAAAGGATGTGCCCAGGGGCCCCTGGCCCTGGGCTGGGGCCTCACTGCAAAGAATCCTTATATCGAAGGATGGACCCCACACCGAAGTTGTCCCCACCTCAAACTTGTGCTGCCCTGATACACCTAAGGGAGCCCTAAAAACTGACATCAGGAACCTGGACTGCTGAGTTTTCTTTCCCAGGGAAAATGGCCGAAGGATGTGCCCTGGGGCCCCTGGCCCTGACTGCAAAGAATCCTTATATCGAAGGATGGACCCCACACCGAAGTTGTCCCCACCTCAAACTTGTGCTGCCCTGATAGACCCAAGGGAGCCCTACAAACTGACATCAGGAACCTGGACTGCTGAGTTTTCTTTCCCAGGAAAAATGGAAAAAGGATGTGCCCAGGGGCCCCTGGCCCTGGGCTGGGGCCTCACTGCAAAGAATCCTTATATCGAAGGATGGACCCCACACCGAAGTTGTCCCCACCTCAAACTTGTGCTGCCCTGATAGACCCAAGGGAGCCCTACAAACTGACATCAGGAACCTGGACTGCTGAGTTTTCTTTCCCAGGGAAAATGGAGAAAGGATGTGCCTAGGGGCCCCTGGCCCTGGGCTGGGGCCTCACTGCAAAGAATCCTTATATCGAAGGATGGACCCCACACCGAAGTTGTCCCCACCTTAAAATTGTGCTGCCCTGATAGACCCAAGGGAGCCCTACAAACTGACATCAGGAACCTGGACTGCTGAGTTTTCTTTCCCAGGGAAAATGGAAAAAGGATGTGCCCAGGGGCCCCTGGCCCTGACTGCAAGAAATCCTTATATCGAAGGATGGACCCCACGCCGAAGTTGTCCCCACCTCAAACTTGTGCTGCCCTGATAGACCCAAGGGAGCCCTACAAACTGACATCAGGAACCTGGACTGCTGAGTTTTCTTTCCCAGGGAAAATGGAAAAAGGATGTGCCCAGGGGCCCCTGGCCCTGACTGCAAAGAATCCTTATATCGAAGGATGGACCCCACACCGAAGTTGTCCCCACCTCAAACTTGTGCTGCCCTGATAGACCCAAGGGAGCCCTACAAACTGACATCAGGAACCTGGACTGCTGAGTTTTCTTTCCCAGGGAAAATGGAAAAAGGATGTGCCCAGGGGCCCCTGGCCCTGACTGCAAAAAATCCTTATATCGAAGGATGGACCCCACACCGAAGTTGTCCCCACCTCAAACTTGTGCTGCCCTGATAGACCCAAGGGAGCCCTACAAACTGACATCAGGAACCTGGACTGCTGAGTTTTCTTTCCCAGGGAAAATGGAAAAAGGATGTGCCCAGGGGCCCCTGGCCCTGACTGCAAAAAATCCATATATAGAAGGATGGACCCCACACCGAAGTTGTCCCCACCTCAAACTTGTGCTGCCCTGATAGACCCAAGGGAGCCCTACAAACTGACATCAGGAACCTGGACTGCTGAGTTTTCTTTCCTAGGGAAAATGGAAAAAGGATGTGCCCAGGGGCCCCTGGCCCTGGGCTGGGGCCTCACTGCAAAGAATCCTTATATCGAAGGATGGACCCCACACCGAAGTTGTCCCCACCTCAAACTTGTGCTGCCCTGATAGACCCAAGGGAGCCCTACAAACTGACATCAGGAACCTGGACTGCTGAGTTTTCTTTTCCAGGGAAAATGGAAAAAGGATGTGCCCAGGGGCCCCTGGCCCTGGGCTGGGGCCTCACTGCAAAAAATCCTTATATCGAAGGATGGACCCCACACCGAAGTTGTCCCCACCTCAAACTTGTGCTGCCCTGATAGACCCAAGGGAGCCCTACAAACTGACATCAGGAACCTGGACTGCTGAGTTTTCTTTCCCAGGGAAAATGGAAAAAGGATGTGCCCAGGGGCCCCTGGCCCTGACTGCAAAGAATCCTTATATCGAAGGATGGACCCCACACCGAAGTTGTCCCCACCTCAAACTTGTGCTGCCCTGATAGACCCAAGGGAGCCCTACAAACTGACATCAGGAACCTGGACTGCTGAGTTTTCTTTCCTAGGGAAAATGGAAAAAGGATGTGCCCAGGGGCCCCTGGCCCTGGGCTGGGGCCTCACTGCAAAGAATCCTTATATCGAAGGATGGACCCCACACCGAAGTTGTCCCCACCTCAAACTTGTGCTGCCCTGATAGACCCAAGGGAGCCCTACAAACTGACATCAGGAACCTGGACTGCTGAGTTTTCTTTTCCAGGGAAAATGGAAAAAGGATGTGCCCAGGGGCCCCTGGCCCTGGGCTGGGGCCTCACTGCAAAGAATCCTTATATCGAAGGATGGACCCCAGACCGAAGTTGTCCCCACCTCAAACTTGTGCTGCCCTGATAGACCCAAGGGAGCCCTACAAACTGACATCAGGAACCTGGACTGCTGAGTTTTCTTTCCCAGGGAAAATGGCCGAAGGATGTGCCCAGGGGCCCCTGGCCCTGACTGCAAAGAATCCTTATATCGAAGGATGGACCCCACACCGAAGTTGTCCCCACCTCAAACTTGTGCTGCCCTGATAGACCCAAGGGAGCTCTACAAACTGACATCAGGAACCTGGACTGCTGAGTTTTCTTTCCCAGGAAAAATGGAAAAAGGATGTGCCCAGGGGCCCCTGGCCCTGGGCTGGGGCCTCACTGCAAAGAATCCTTATATCGAAGGATGGACCCCACACCGAAGTTTTCCCCACCTTAAAATTGTGCTGCCCTGATAGACCCAAGGGAGCCCTACAAACTGACATCAGGAACCTGGACTGCTGAGTTTTCTTTCCCAGGGAAAATGGAAAAAGGATGTGCCCAGGGGCCCCTGGCCCTGACTGCAAAGAATCCTTATATCGAAGGATGGACCCCACGCCGAAGTTGTCCCCACCTCAAACTTGTGCTGCCCTGATAGACCCAAGGGAGCCCTACAAACTGACATCAGGAACCTGGACTGCTGAGTTTTCTTTCCCAGGGAAAATGGAAAAAGGATGTGCCCAGGGGCCCCTGGCCCTGACTGCAAAGAATCCTTATATCGAAGGATGGACCCCACACCGAAGTTGTCCCCACCTCAAACTTGTGCTGCCCTGATAGACCCAAGGGAGCCCTACAAACTGACATCAGGAACCTGGACTGCTGAGTTTTCTTTCCCAGGGAAAATGGAAAAAGGATGTGCCCAGGGTTCCCTGGCCCTGACTGCAAAAAATCCTTATATCGAAGGATGGACCCCACACCGAAGTTGTCCCCACCTCAAACTTGTGCTGCCCTGATAGACCCAAGGGAGCCCTACAAACTGACATCAGGAACCTGGACTGCTGAGTTTTCTTTTCCAGGGAAAATGGAAAAAGGATGTGCCCAGGGGCCCCTGGCCCTGGGCTGGGGCCTCACTGCAAAGAATCCTTATATCGAAGGATGGACCCCACACCGAAGTTGTCCCCACCTCAAACTTGTGCTGCCCTGATAGACCCAAGGGAGCCCTACAAACTGACATCAGGAACCTGGACTGCTGAGTTTTCTTTCCCAGGGAAAATGGAGAAAGGATGTGCCTAGGGGCCCCTGGCCCTGGGCTGGGGCCTCACTGCAAAGAATCCTTATATCGAAGGATGGACCCCACACCGAAGTTGTCCCCACCTTAAAATTGTGCTGCCCTGATAGACCCAAGGGAGCCCTACAAACTGACATCAGGAACCTGGACTGCTGAGTTTTCTTTTCCAGGGAAAATGGAAAAAGGATGTGCCCAGGGGCCCCTGGCCCTGACTGCAAGAAATCCTTATATCGAAGGATGGACCCCACGCCGAAGTTGTCCCCACCTCAAACTTGTGCTGCCCTGATAGACCCAAGGGAGCCCTACAAACTGACATCAGGAACCTGGACTGCTGAGTTTTCTTTCCTAGGGAAAATGGAAAAAGGATGTGCCCAGGGGCCCCTGGCCCTGACTGCAAAGAATCCTTATATCGAAGGATGGACCCCACACCGAAGTTGTCCCCACCTCAAACTTGTGCTGCCCTGATAGACCCAAGGGAGCCCTACAAACTGACATCAGGAACCTGGACTGCTGAGTTTTCTTTCCCAGGGAAAATGGAAAAAGGATGTGCCCAGGGGCCCCTGGCCCTGACTGCAAAAAATCCTTATATCGAAGGATGGACCCCACACCGAAGTTGTCCCCACCTCAAACTTGTGCTGCCCTGATAGACCCAAGGGAGCCCTACAAACTGACATCAGGAACCTGGACTGCTGAGTTTTCTTTCCCAGGGAAAATGGAAAAAGGATGTGCCCAGGGGCCCCTGGCCCTGGGCTGGGGCCTCACTGCAAAGAATCCTTATATCGAAGGATGGACCCCACACCGAAGTTGTCCCCACCTCAAACTTGTGCTGCCCTGATAGACCCAAGGGAGCCCTACAAACTGACATCAGGAACCTGGACTGCTGAGTTTTCTTTCCCAGGGAAAATGGAAAAAGGATGTGCCCAGGGCCCTCTGGCCCTGACTGCAAAAAATCCTTATATCGAAGGATGGACCCCACACCGAAGTTGTCCCCTCCTCAAACTTGTGCTGCCCTGATAGACCCAAGGGAGCCCTACAAACTGACATCAGGAACCTGGACTGCTGAGTTTTCTTTCCCAGGGAAAATGGCCGAAGGATGTGCCCAGGGGCCCCTGGCCCTGACTGCAAAGAATCCTTATATCGAAGGATGGACCCCACACCGAAGTTGTCCCCACCTCAAACTTGTGCTGCCCTGATAGACCCAAAGGAGCCCTACAAACTGACATCAGGAACCTGGACTGCTGAGTTTTCTTTCCCAGGGAAAATGGAGAAAGGGTGTGCCCAGGGGCCCCTGGCCCTGGGCTGGGGCCTCACTGCAAAGAATCCTTATATCGAAGGATGGACCCCACACCGAAGTTTTCCCCACCTTAAAATTGTGCTGCCCTGATAGACCCAAGGGAGTCCTACAAACTGAGCTCAGGACCCTGGACTGCTGAGTTTTCTTTCCCAGGCAAAATGGAAAAAGGATGTGCCCAGGGTTCCCTGGCCCTGACTGCAAAGAATCCTTATATCGAAGGATGGACCCCACACCGAAGTTGTCCCCACCTCAAACTTGTGCTGCCCTGATAGACCCAAGGGAGCCCTACAAACTGACATCAGGAACCTGGACTGCTGAGTTTTCTTTCCCAGGAAAAATGGAAAAAGGATGTGCCCAGGGGCCCCTGGCCCTGGGCTGGGGCCTCACTGCAAAGAATCCTTATATCGAAGGATGGACCCCACACCGAAGTTTTCCCCACCTTAAAATTGTGCTGCCCTGATAGACCCAAGGGAGCCCTACAAACTGACATCAGGAACCTGGACTGCTGAGTTTTCTTTCCCAGGGAAAATGGAAAAAGGATGTGCCCAGGGGCCCCTGGCCCTGACTGCAAAGAATCCTTATATCGAAGGATGGACCCCACGCCGAAGTTGTCCCCACCTCAAACTTGTGCTGCCCTGATAGACCCAAGGGAGCCCTACAAACTGACATCAGGAACCTGGACTGCTGAGTTTTCTTTCCCAGGGAAAATGGAAAAAGGATGTGCCCAGGGGCCCCTGGCCCTGACTGCAAAAAATCCTTATATCGAAGGATGGACCCCACACCGAAGTTGTCCCCACCTCAAACTTGTGCTGCCCTGATAGACCCAAGGGAGCCCTACAAACTGACATCAGGAACCTGGACTGCTGAGTTTTCTTTCCCAGGGAAAATGGAAAAAGGATGTGCCCAGGGTTCCCTGGCCCTGACTGCAAAAAATCCTTATATCGAAGGATGGACCCCACACCGAAGTTGTCCCCACCTCAAACTTGTGCTGCCCTGATACACCTAAGGGAGCCCTACAAACTGACATCAGGAACCTGGACTGCTGAGTTTTCTTTCCCAGGGAAAATGGCCGAAGGATGTGCCCTGGGGCCCCTGGCCCTGACTGCAAAGAATCCTTATATCGAAGGATGGACCCCACACCGAAGTTGTCCCCACCTCAAACTTGTGCTGCCCTGATAGACCCAAGGGAGCCCTACAAACTGACATCAGGAACCTGGACTGCTGAGTTTTCTTTCCCAGAAAAAATGGAAAAAGGATGTGCCCAGGGGCCCCTGGCCCTGGGCTCGGGCCTCACTGCAAAGAATCCTTATATCGAAGGATGGACCCCACACCGAAGTTGTCCCCACCTCAAACTTGTGCTGCCCTGATAGACCCAAGGGAGCCCTACAAACTGAGCTCAGGACCCTGGACTGCTGAGTTTTCTTTCCCAGGGAAAATGGAAAAAGGATGTGCCCAGGGTCCCCTGGCCCTGGGCTGGGGCCTCACTGCAAAGAATCCTTATATCGAAGGATGGACCCCACACCGAAGTTTTCCCCACCTTAAAATTGTGCTGCCCTGATAGACCCAACGGAGCCCTACAAACTGACATCAGGAACCTGGACTGCTGAGTTTTCTTTCCCAGGGAAAATGGAAAAAGGATGTGCCCAGGGGCCCCTGGCCCTGACTGCAAAGAATCCTTATATCGAAGGATGGACCCCACGCCGAAGTTGTCCCCACCTCAAACTTGTGCTGCCCTGATAGACCCAAGGGAGCCCTACAAACTGACATCAGGAACCTGGACTGCTGAGTTTTCTTTCCCAGGGAAAATGGAAAAAGGATGTGCCCAGGGGCCCCTGGCCCTGACTGCAAAGAATCCTTATATCGAAGGATGGACCCCACACCGAAGTTGTCCCCACCTCAAACTTGTGCTGCCCTGATAGACCCAAGGGAGCCCTACAAACTGACATCAGGAACCTGGACTGCTGAGTTTTCTTTCCCAGGGAAAATGGAAAAAGGATGTGCCCAGTGTTCCCTGGCCCTGACTGCAAAAAATCCTTATATCGAAGGATGGACCCCACACCGAAGTTGTCCCCACCTCAAACTTGTGCTGCCCTGATACACCTAAGGGAGCCCTACAAACTGACATCAGGAACCTGGACTGCTGAGTTTTCTTTCCCAGGGAAAATGGAAAAAGGATGTGCCCTGGGGCCCCTGGCCCTGACTGCAAAGAATCCTTATATCGAAGGATGGACCCCACACCGAAGTTGTCCCCACCTCAAACTTGTGCTGCCCTGATAGACCCAAGGGAGCCCTACAAACTGACATCAGGAACCTGGACTGCTGAGTTTTCTTTCCCAGGGAAAATGGAAAAAGGATGTGCCCAGGGGCCCCTGGCCCTGGGCTGGGGCCTCACTGCAAAGAATCCTTATATCGAAGGATGGACCCCACACCGAAGTTGTCCCCACCTCAAACTTGTGCTGCCCTGATAGACCCAAGGGAGCCCTACAAACTGACATCAGGAACCTGGACTGCTGAGTTTTCTTTCCCAGGGAAAATGGAGAAAGGATGTGCCTAGGGGCCCCTGGCCCTGGGCTGGGGCCTCACTGCAAAGAATCCTTATATCGAAGGATGGACCCCACACCGAAGTTGTCCCCACCTTAAAATTGTGCTGCCCTGATAGACCCAAGGGAGCCCTACAAACTGACATCAGGAACCTGGACTGCTGAGTTTTCCTTTCCAGGGAAAATGGAAAAAGGATGTGCCCAGGGGCCCCTGGCCCTGACTGCAAGAAATCCTTATATCGAAGGATGGACCCCACGCCGAAGTTGTCCCGACCTCAAACTTGTGCTGCCCTGATAGACCCAAGGGAGCCCTACAAACTGACATCAGGAACCTGGACTGCTGAGTTTTCTTTCCCAGGGAAAATGGAAAAAGGATGTGCCCAGGGGCCCCTGGCCCTGACTGCAAAGAATCCTTATATCGAAGGATGGACCCCACACCGAAGTTGTCCCCACCTCAAACTTGTGCTGCCCTGATAGACCCAAGGGAGCCCTACAAACTGACATCAGGAACCTGGACTGCTGAGTTTTCTTTCCCAGGGAAAATGGAAAAAGGATGTGCCCAGGGGCCCCTGGCCCTGACTGCAAAGAATCCTTATATCGAAGGATGGACCCCACACCGAAGTTGTCCCCACCTCAAACTTGTGCTGCCCTGATAGACCCAAGGGAGCCCTACAAGCTGACATCAGGAACCTGGACTGCTGAGTTTTCTTTCCCAGGGAAAATGGAAAAAGGATGTGCCCAGGGGCCCCTGGCCCTGGGCTGGGGCCTCACTGCAAAGAATCCTTATATCGAAGGATGGACCCCACACCGAAGTTGTCCCCACCTCAAACTTGTGCTGCCCTGATAGACCCAAGGGAGCCCTACAAACTGACATCAGGAACCTGGACTGCTGAGTTTTCTTTCCCAGGGAAAATGGAAAAAGGATGTGCCCAGGGGCCCCTGGCCCTGGGCTGGGGCCTCACTGCAAAGAATCCTTATATCGAAGGATGGACCCCACACTGAAGTTGTCCCCACCTCAAACTTGTGCTGCCCTGATAGACCCAAGGGAGCCCTACAAACTGACATCAGGAACCTGGACTGCTGAGTTTTCTTTCCCAGGGAAAATGGAAAAAGGATGTGCCCAGGGGCCCCTGGCCCTGACTGCAAAAAATCCTTATATCGAAGGATGGACCCCACACCGAAGTTGTCCCCACCTCAAACTTGTGCTGCCCTGATAGACCCAAGGGAGCCCTACAAACTGACATCAGGAACCTGGACTGCTGAGTTTTCTTTCCTAGGGAAAATGGAAAAAGGATGTGCCCAGGGGCCCCTGGCCCTGGGCTGGGGCCTCACTGCAAAGAATCCTTATATCGAAGGATGGACCCCACATCGAAGTTGTCCCCACCTCAAACTTGTGCTGCCCTGATAGACCCAAGGGAGCCCTACAAACTGACATCAGGAACCTGGACTGCTGAGTTTTCTTTTCCAGGGAAAATGGAAAAAGGATGTGCCCAGGGGCCCCTGGCCCTGGGCTGGGGCCTCACTGCAAAGAATCCTTATATCGAAGGATGGACCCCACACCGAAGTTGTCCCCACCTCAAACTTGTGCTGCCCTGATACACCTAAGGGAGCCCTACAAACTGACATCAGGAACCTGGACTGCTGAGTTTTCTTTCCCAGGGAAAATGGCCGAAGGATGTGCCCTGGGGCCCCTGGCCCTGACTGCAAAGAATCCTTATATCGAAGGATGGACCCCACACCGAACTTGTCCCCACCTCAAACTTGTGCTGCCCTGATAGACCCAAGGGAGCCCTACAAACTGACATCAGGAACCTGGACTGCTGAGTTTTCTTTCCCAGGAAAAATGGAAAAAGGATGTGCCCAGGGGCCCCTGGCCCTGGGCTGGGGCCTCACTGCAAAGAATCCTTATATCGAAGGATGGACCCCACACCGAAGTTGTCCCCACCTCAAACTTGTGCTGCCCTGATAGACCCAAGGGAGCCCTACAAACTGACATCAGGAACCTGGACTGCTGAGTTTTCTTTCCCAGGGAAAATGGAGAAAGGATGTGCCTAGGGGCCCCTGGCCCTGGGCTGGGGCCTCACTGCAAAGAATCCTTATATCGAAGGATGGACCCCACACCGAAGTTGTCCCTACCTTAAAATTGTGCTGCCCTGATAGACCCAAGGGAGCCCTACAAACTGACATCAGGAACCTGGACTGCTGAGTTTTCTTTTCCAGGGAAAATGGAAAAAGGATGTGCCCCAGGGGCCCCTGGCCCTGACTGCAAGAAATCCTTATATCGAAGGATGGACCCCACGCCGAAGTTGTCCCCACCTCAAACTTGTGCTGCCCTGATAGACCCAAGGGAGCCCTACAAACTGACATCAGGAACCTGGACTGCTGAGTTTTCTTTCCCAGGGAAAATGGAAAAAGGATGTGCCCAGGGGCCCCTGGCCCTGACTGCAAAGAATCCTTATATCAAAGGATGGACCCCACACCGAAGTTGTCCCCACCTCAAACTTGTGCTGCCCTGATAGACCCAAGGGAGCCCTACAAACTGACATCAGGAACCTGGACTGCTGAGTTTTCTTTCCCAGGGAAAATGGAAAAAGGATGTGCCCAGGGGCCCCTGGCCCTGACTGCAAAGAATCCTTATATCGAAGGATGGACCCCACACCGAAGTTGTCCCCACCTCAAACTTGTGCTGCCCTGATAGACCCAAGGGAGCCCTACAAACTGACATCAGGAACCTGGACTGCTGAGTTTTCTTTCCCAGGGAAAATGGAAAAAGGATGTGCCCAGGGGCCCCTGGCCCTGACTGCAAAGAATCCTTATATCGAAGGATGGACCCCACACCGAAGTTGTCCCCACCTCAAACTTGTGCTGCCCTGATAGACCCAAGGGAGCCCTACAAACTGACATCAGGAACCTGGACTGCTGAGTTTTCTTTCCCAGGGAAAATGGAAAAAGGATGTGCCCAGGGGCCCCTGGCCCTGACTGCAAAAAATCCTTATATCGAAGGATGGACCCCACAACGAAGTTGTCCCCACCTCAAACTTGTGCTGCCCTGATAGACCCAAGGGAGCCCTACAAACTGACATCAGGAACCTGGACTGCTGAGTTTTCTTTCCTAGGGAAAATGGAAAAAGGATGTGCCCAGGGGCCCCTGGCCCTGGGCTGGGGCCTCACTGCAAAGAATCCTTATATCGAAGGATGGACCCCACACCGAAGTTGTCCCCACCTCAAACTTGTGCTGCCCTGATAGACCCAAGGGAGCCCTACAAACTGACATCAGGAACCTGGACTGCTGAGTTTTCTTTGCCAGGGAAAATGGAAAAAGGATGTGCCCAGGGGCCCCTGGCCCTGGGCTGGGGCCTCACTGCAAAGAATCCTTATATCGAAGGATGGACCCCACACCGAAGTTGTCCCCACCTCAAACTTGTGCTGCCCTGATAGACCCAAGGGAGCCCTACAAACTGACATCAGGAACCTGGACTGCTGAGTTGTCTTTCCTAGGGAAAATGGAAAAAGGATGTGCCCAGGGGCCCCTGGCCCTGACTGCAAAAAATCCTTATATCGAAGGATGGACCCCACGCCGAAGTTGTCCCCACCTCAAACTTGTGCTGCCCTGATAGACCCAAGGGAGCCCTACAAACTGACATCAGGAACCTGGACTGCTGAGTTTTCTTTCCCAGGGAAAATGGAAAAAGGATGTGCCCAGGGGCCCCTGGCCCTGACTGCAAAAAATCCTTATATCGAAGGATGGACCCCACACCGAAGTTGTCCCCACCTCAAACTTGTGCTGCCCTGATAGACCCAAGGGAGCCCTACAAACTGACATCAGGAACCTGGACTGCTGAGTTTTCTTTCCTAGGGAAAATGGAAAAAGGATGTGCCCAGGGGCCCCTGGCCCTGGGCTGGGGCCTCACTGCAAAGAATCCTTATATCGAAGGATGGACCCCACACCGAAGTTGTCCCCACCTCAAACTTGTGCTGCCCTGATACACCTAAGGGAGCCCTACAAACTGACATCAGGAACCTGGACTGCTGAGTTTTCTTTCCCAGGGAAAATGGCCGAAGGATGTGCCCTGGGGCCCCTGGCCCTGACTGCAAAGAATCCTTATATCGAAGGATGGACCCCACACCGAAGTTGTCCCCACCTCAAACTTGTGCTGCCCTGATAGACCCAAGGGAGCCCTACAAACTGACATCAGGAACCTGGACTGCTGAGTTTTCTTTCCCAGGAAAAATGGAAAAAGGATGTGCCAAGGGGCCCCTGGCCCTGGGCTGGGGCCTCACTGCAAAGAATCCTTATATCGAAGGATGGACCCCACACCGAAGTTGTCCCCACCTCAAACTTGTGCTGCCCTGATAGACCCAAGGGAGCCCTACAAACTGACATCAGGAACCTGGACTGCTGAGTTTTCTTTCCTAGGGAAAATGGAAAAAGGATGTGCCCAGGGGCCCCTGGCCCTGGGCTGGGGCCTCACTGCAAAGAATCCTTATATCGAAGGATGGACCCCACACCGAAGTTGTCCCCACCTCAAACTTGTGCTGCCCTGATAGACCCAAGGGAGCCCTACAAACTGACATCAGGAACCTGGACTGCTGAGTTTTCTTTTCCAGGGAAAATGGAAAAAGGATGTGCCAAGGGGCCCCTGGCCCTGACTGCAAAAAATCCTTATATCGAAGGATGGACCCCACACCGAAGTTGTCCCCACCTCAAACTTGTGCTGCCCTGATAGACCCAAGGGAGCCCTACAAACTGACATCAGGAACCTGGACTGCTGAGTTTTCTTTCCTAGGGAAAATGGAAAAAGGATGTGCCCAGGGGCCCCTGGCCCTGACTGCAAAGAATCCTTATATCGAAGGATGGACCCCACACCGAAGTTGTCCCCACCTCAAACTTGTGCTGCCCTGATAGACCCAAGGGAGCCCTACAAACTGACATCAGGAACCTGGACTGCTGAGTTTTCTTTCCCAGGGAAAATGGGAAAAGGATGTGCCCAGGGGACCCTGGCCCTGACTGCAAAAAATCCTTATATCGAAGGATGGACCCCACACCGAAGTTGTCCCCACCTCAAACTTGTGCTGCCCTGATAGACCCAAGGGAGCCCTACAAACTGACATCAGGAACCTGGACTGCTGAGTTTTCTTTCCCAGGGAAAATGGAAAAAGGATGTGCCCAGGGTTCCCTGGCCCTGACTGCAAAAAATCCTTATATCGAAGGATGGACCCCACACCGAAGTTGTCCCCACCTCAAACTTGTGCTGCCCTGATACACCTAAGGGAGCCCTACAAACTGACATCAGCAACCTGGACTGCTGAGTTTTCTTTCCCTGGGAAAATGGCCGAAGGATGTGCCCTGGAGCCCCTGGCCCTGACTGCAAAGAATCCTTATATCGAAGGATGGACCCCACACCGAAGTTGTCCCCACCTCAAACTTGTGCTGCCCTGATAGACCCAAGGGAGCCCTACAAACTGACATCAGGAACCTGGACTGCTGAGTTTTCTTTCCCAGGAAAAATGGAAAAAGGATGTGCCCAGGGGCCCCTGGCCCTGGGCTGGGGCCTCACTGCAAAGAATCCTTATATCGAAGGATGGACCCCACACCGAAGTTGTCCCCACCTCAAACTTGTGCTGCCCTGATAGACCCAAGGGAGCCCTACAAACTGACATCAGGAACCTGGACTGCTGAGTTTTCTTTCCCAGGGAAAATGGAGAAAGGATGTGCCTAGGGGCCCCTGGCCCTGGGCTGGGGCCTCACTGCAAAGAATCCTTATATCGAAGGATGGACCCCACACCGAAGTTGTCCCCACCTTAAAATTGTGCTGCCCTGATAGACCCAAGGGAGCCCTACAAACTGACATCAGGAACCTGGACTGCTGAGTTTTCTTTCCCAGGGAAAATGGAGAAAGGATGTGCCTAGGGGCCCCTGGCCCTGGGCTGGGGCCTCACTGCAAAGAATCCTTATATCGAAGGATGGACCCCACACCGAAGTTGTCCCCACCTTAAAATTGTGCTGCCCTGATAGACCCAAGGGAGCCCTACAAACTGACATCAGGAACCTGGACTGCTGAGTTTTCTTTCCCAGGGAAAATGGAAAAAGGATGTGCCCAGGGGCCCCTGGCCCTGACTGCAAAGAATCCTTATATCGAAGGATGGACCCCACACCGAAGTTGTCCCCACCTCAAACTTGTGCTGCCCTGATAGACCCAAGGGAGCCCTACAAACTGACATCAGGAACCTGGACTGCTGAGTTTTCTTTCCCAGGGAAAATGGAAAAAGGATGTGCCCAGGGGCCCCTGGCCCTGACTGCAAAAAATCCTTATATCGAAGGATGGACCCCACACCGAAGTTGTCCCCACCTCAAACTTGTGCTGCCCTGATAGACCCAAGGGAGCCCTACAAACTGACATCAGGAACCTGGACTGCTGAGTTTTCTTTCCCAGGGAAAATGGAAAAAGGATGTGCCCAGGGGCCCCTGGCCCTGACTGCAAAAAATCCTTATATCGAAGGATGGACCCCACACCGAAGTTGTCCCCACCTCAAACTTGTGCTGCCCTGATAGACCCAAGGGAGCCCTACAAACTGACATCAGGAACCTGGACTGCTGAGTTTTCTTTCCCAGGGAAAATGGAAAAAGGATGTGCCCAGGGGCCCCTGGCCCTGACTGCAAAGAATCCTTATATCGAAGGATGGACCCCACACCGAAGTTGTCCCCACCTCAAACTTGTGCTGCCCTGATAGACCCAAGGGAGCCCTACAAACTGACATCAGGAACCTGGACTGCTGAGTTTTCTTTCCTAGGGAAAATGGAAAAAGGATGTGCCCAGGGGCCCCTGGTCCTGGGCTGGGGCCTCACTGCAAAAAATCCTTATATCGAAGGATGGACCCCACACCGAAGTTGTCCCCACCTCAAACTTGTGCTGCCCTGATAGACCCAAGGGAGCCCTACAAACTGACATCAGGAACCTGGACTGCTGAGTTTTCTTTCCTAGGGAAAATGGAAAAAGGATGTGCCCAGGGGCCCCTGGCCCTGGGCTGGGGCCTCACTGCAAAGAATCCTTATATCGAAGGATGGACCCCACACCGAAGTTGTCCCCACCTCAAACTTGTGCTGCCCTGATACACCTAAGGGAGCCCTACAAACTGACATCAGGAACCTGGACTGCTGAGTTTTCTTTCCCAGGGAAAATGGCCGAAGGATGTGCCCTGGGGCCCCTGGCCCTGACTGCAAAGAATCCTTATATCGAAGGATGGACCCCACACCGAACTTGTCCCCACCTCAAACTTGTGCTGCCCTGATAGACCCAAGGGAGCCCTACAAACTGACATCAGGAACCTGGACTGCTGAGTTTTCTTTTCCAGGGAAAATGGAAAAAGGATGTGCCCAGGGGCCCCTGGCCCTGGGCTGGGGCCTCACTGCAAAGAATCCTTATATCGAAGGATGGACCCCACACCGAAGTTGTCCCCACCTCAAACTTGTGCTGCCCTGATAGACCCAAGGGAGCCCTACAAACTGACATCAGGAACCTGGACTGCTGAGTTTTCTTTCCCAGGGAAAATGGAAAAAGGATGTGCCTAGGGGCCCCTGGCCCTGGGCTGGGGCCTCACTGCAAAGAATCCTTATATCGAAGGATGGACCCCACACCGAAGTTGTCCCCACCTTAAAATTGTGCTGCCCTGATAGACCCAAGGGAGCCCTACAAACTGACATCAGGAACCTGGACTGCTGAGTTTTCTTTTCCAGGGAAAATGGAAAAAGGATGTGCCCAGGGGCCCCTGGCCCTGACAGCAAGAAATCCTTATATCGAAGGATGGACCCCACGCCGAAGTTGTCCCCACCTCAAACTTGTGCTGCCCTGATAGACCCAAGGGAGCCCTACAAACTGACATCAGGAACCTGGACTGCTGAGTTTTCTTTCCCAGGGAAAATGGAAAAAGGATGTGCCCAGGGGCCCCTGGCCCTGACTGCAAAGAATCCTTATATCGAAGGATGGACCCCACACCGAAGTTGTCCCCACCTCAAACTTGTGCTGCCCTGATAGACCCAAGGGAGCCCTACAAACTGACATCAGGAACCTGGACTGCTGAGTTTTCTTTCCCAGGGAAAATGGAAAAAGGATGTGCCCAGGGGCCCCTGGCCCTGACTGCAAAAAATCCTTATATCGAAGGATGGACCCCACACCGAAGTTGTCCCCACCTCAAACTTGTGCTGCCCTGATAGACCCAAGGGAGCCCTACAAACTGACATCAGGAACCTGGACTGCTGAGTTTTCTTTCCCAGGGAAAATGGAAAAAGGATGTGCCCAGGGGCCCCTGGCCCTGACTGCAAAAAATCCTTATATCGAAGGATGGACCCCACACCGAAGTTGTCCCCACCTCAAACTTGTGCTGCCCTGATAGACCCAAGGGAGCCCTACAAACTGACATCAGGAACCTGGACTGCTGAGTTTTCTTTCCCAGGGAAAATGGAAAAAGGATGTGCCCAGGGGCCCCTGGCCCTGACTGCAAAAAATCCTTATATCGAAGGATGGACCCCACACCGAAGTTGTCCCCACCTCAAACTTGTGCTGCCCTGATAGACCCAAGGGAGCCCTACAAACTGACATCAGGAACCTGGACTGCTGAGTTTTCTTTCCCAGGAAAAATGGAAAAAGGATGTGCCCAGGGGCCCCTGGCCCTGACTGCAAAAAATCCTTATATCGAAGGATGGACCCCACACCGAAGTTGTCCCCACCTCAAACTTGTGCTGCCCTGATAGACCCAAGGGAGCCCTACAAACTGACATCAGGAACCTGGACTGCTGAGTTTTCTTTCCCAGGGAAAATGGAAAAAGGATGTGCCCAGGGGCCCCTGGCCCTGACTGCAAAAAAGCCTTATATCGAAGGATGGACCCCACACCGAAGTTGTCCCCACCTCAAACTTGTGCTGCCCTGATAGACCCAAGGGAGCCCTACAAACTGACATCAGGAACCTGGACTGCTGAGTTTTCTTTCCCAGGGAAAATGGAAAAAGGATGTGCCCAGGGGCCCCTGGCCCTGACTGCAAAAAATCCTTATATCGAAGGATGGACCCCACACCGAAGTTGTCCCCACCTCAAACTTGTGCTGCCCTGATAGACCCAAGGGAGCCCTACAAACTGACATCAGGAACCTGGACTGCTGAGTTTTCTTTTCCAGGGAAAATGGAAAAAGGATGTGCCCAGGGGCCCCTGGCCCTGGGCTGGGGCCTCACTGCAAAGAATCCTTATATCGAAGGATGGACCCCACACCGAAGTTGTCCCCACCTCAAACTTGTGCTGCCCTGATAGACCCAAGGGAGCCCTACAAACTGACATCAGGAACCTGGACTGCTGAGTTTTCTTTCCCAGGGAAAATGGCCGAAGGATGTGCCCAGGGGCCCCTGGCCCTGACTGCAAAAAATCCTTATATCGAAGGATGGACCCCACACCGAAGTTGTCCCCACCTCAAACTTGTGCTGCCCTGATAGACCCAAGGGAGCCCTACAAACTGACATCAGGAACCTGGACTGCTGAGTTTTCTTTCCCAGGGAAAATGGAAAAAGGATGTGCCCAGGGGCCCCTGGCCCTGACTGCAAAAAATCCTTATATCGAAGGATGGACCCCACACCGAAGTTGTCCCCACCTCAAACTTGTGCTGCCCTGATAGACCCAAGGGAGCCCTACAAACTGACATCAGGAACCTGGACTGCTGAGTTTTCTTTCCTAGGGAAAATGGAAAAAGGATGTGCCCAGGGGCCCCTGGCCCTGGGCTGGGGCCTCACTGCAAAGAATCCTTATATCGAAGGATGGACCCCACACCGAAGTTGTCCCCACCTCAAACTTGTGCTGCCCTGATACACCTAAGGGAGCCCTACAAACTGACATCAGGAACCTGGACTGCTGAGTTTTCTTTCCCAGGGAAAATGGAAAAAGGATGTGCCCTGGGGCCCCTGGCCCTGACTGCAAAGAATCCTTATATCGAAGGATGGACCCCACACCGAAGTTGTCCCCACCTCAAACTTGTGCTGCCCTGATAGACCCAAGGGAGCCCTACAAACTGACATCAGGAACCTGGACTGCTGAGTTTTCTTTCCCAGGAAAAATGGAAAAAGGATGTGCCCAGGGGCCCCTGGCCCTGGGCTGGGGCCTCACTGCAAAGAATCCTTATATCGAAGGATGGACCCCACACCGAAGTTGTCCCCACCTCAAACTTGTGCTTCCCTGATAGACCCAAGGGAGCCCTACAAACTGACATCAGGAACCTGGACTGCTGAGTTTTCTTTCCCAGGGAAAATGGAGAAAGGATGTGCCTAGGGGCCCCTGGCCCTGGGCTGGGGCCTCACTGCAAAGAATCCTTATATCGAAGGATGGACCCCACACCGAAGTTGTCCCCACCTTAAAATTGTGCTGCCCTGATAGACCCAAGGGAGCCCTACAAACTGACATCAGGAACCTGGACTGCTGAGTTTTCTTTCCCAGGAAAAATGGAAAAAGGATGTGCCCAGGGGCCCCTGGCCCTGACTGCAAGAAATCCTTATATCGAAGGATGGACCCCACGCCGAAGTTGTCCCCACCTCAAACTTGTGCTGCCCTGATAGACCCAAGGGAGCCCTACAAACTGACATCAGGAACCTGGACTGCTGAGTTTTCTTTCCCAGGGAAAATGGAAAAAGGATGTGCCCAGGGGCCCCTGGCCCTGACTGCAAAGAATCCTTATATCGAAGGATGGACCCCACACCGAAGTTGTCCCCACCTCAAACTTGTGCTGCCCTGATAGACCCAAGGGAGCCCTACAAACTGACATCAGGAACCTGGACTGCTGAGTTTTCTTTCCCAGGGAAAATGGAAAAAGGATGTGCCCAGGGGCCCCTGGCCCTGACTGCAAAAAATCCTTATATCGAAGGATGGACCCCACACCGAAGTTGTCCCCACCTCAAACTTGTGCTGCCCTGATAGACCCAAGGGAGCCCTACAAACTGACATCAGGAACCTGGACTGCTGAGTTTTCTTTCCCAGGGAAAATGGAAAAAGGATGTGCCCAGGGGCCCCTGGCCCTGACTGCAAAAAATCCTTATATCGAAGGATGGACCCCACACCGAAGTTGTCCCCACCTCAAACTTGTGCTGCCCTGATAGACCCAAGGGAGCCCTACAAACTGACATCAGGAACCTGGACTGCTGAGTTTTCTTTCCCAGGGAAAATGGAAAAAGGATGTGCCCAGGGGCCCCTGGCCCTGACTGCAAAGAATCCTTATATCGAAGGATGGACCCCACACCGAAGTTGTCCCCACCTCAAACTTGTGCTGCCCTGATAGACCCAAGGGAGCCCTACAAACTGACATCAGGAACCTGGACTGCTGAGTTTTCTTTCCCAGGGAAAATGGAAAAAGGATGTGCCCAGGGGCCCCTGGCCCTGACTGCAAAAAATCCTTATATCGAAGGATGGACCCCACACCGAAGTTGTCCCCACCTCAAACTTGTGCTGCCCTGATAGACCCAAGGGAGCCCTACAAACTGACATCAGGAACCTGGACTGCTGAGTTTTCTTTCCCAGGGAAAATGGAGAAAGGATGTGCCCAGGGGCCCCTGGCCCTGGGCTGGGGCCTCACTGCAAAGAATCCTTATATCGAAGGATGGACCCCACACCGAAGTTTTCCCCACCTTAAAATTGTGCTGCCCTGATAGACCCAAGGGAGTCCTACAAACTGAGCTCAGGACCCTGGACTGCTGAGTTTTCTTTCCCAGGCAAAATGGAAAAAGGATGTGCCCAGGGTTCCCTGGCCCTGACTGCAAAGAATCCTTATATCGAAGGATGGACCCCACACCGAAGTTGTCCCCACCTCAAACTTGTGCTGCCCTGATAGACCCAAGGGAGCCCTACAAACTGACATCAGGAACCTGGACTGCTGAGTTTTCTTTCCCAGGAAAAATGGAAAAAGGATGTGCCCAGGGGCCCCTGGCCCTGGGCTGGGGCCTCACTGCAAAGAATCCTTATATCGAAGGATGGACCCCACACCGAAGTTTTCCCCACCTTAAAATTGTGCTGCCCTGATAGACCCAAGGGAGCCCTACAAACTGACATCAGGAACCTGGACTGCTGAGTTTTCTTTCCCAGGGAAAATGGAAAAAGGATGTGCCCAGGGGCCCCTGGCCCTGACTGCAAAGAATCCTTATATCGAAGGATGGACCCCACGCCGAAGTTGTCCCCACCTCAAACTTGTGCTGCCCTGATAGACCCAAGGGAGCCCTACAAACTGACATCAGGAACCTGGACTGCTGAGTTTTCTTTCCCAGGGAAAATGGAAAAAGGATGTGCCCAGGGTTCCCTGGCCCTGACTGCAAAAAATCCTTATATCGAAGGATGGACCCCACACCGAAGTTGTCCCCACCTCAAACTTGTGCTGCCCTGATACACCTAAGGGAGCCCTACAAACTGACATCAGGAACCTGGACTGCTGAGTTTTCTTTCCCAGGGAAAATGGCCGAAGGATGTGCCCTGGGGCCCCTGGCCCTGACTGCAAAGAATCCTTATATCGAAGGATGGACCCCACACCGAAGTTGTCCCCACCTCAAACTTGTGCTGCCCTGATAGACCCAAGGGAGCCCTACAAACTGACATCAGGAACCTGGACTGCTGAGTTTTCTTTCCCAGGGAAAATGGAAAAAGGATGTGCCTAGGGGCCCCTGGCCCTGGGCTGGGGCCTCACTGCAAAGAATCCTTATATCGAAGGATGGACCCCACACCGAAGTTGTCCCCACCTCAAACTTGTGCTGCCCTGATAGACCCAAGGGAGCCCTACAAACTGACATCAGGAACCTGGACTGCTGAGTTTTCTTTCCCAGGGAAAATGGAGAAAGGATGTGCCTAGGGGCCCCTGGTCCTGGGCTGGGGCCTCACTGCAAAGAATCCTTATATCGAAGGATGGACCCCACACCGAAGTTGTCCCCACCTTAAAATTGTGCTGCCCTGATAGACCCAAGGGAGCCCTACAAACTGAGCTCAGGACCCTGGACTGCTGAGTTTTCTTTCCCAGGGAAAATGGAAAAAGGATGTGCCCAGGGTCCCCTGGCCCTGGGCTGGGGCCTCACTGCAAAGAATCCTTATATCGAAGGATGGACCCCACACCGAAGTTTTCCCCACCTTAAAATTGTGCTGCCCTGATAGACCCAACGGAGCCCTACAAACTGACATCAGGAACCTGGACTGCTGAGTTTTCTTTCCCAGGGAAAATGGAAAAAGGATGTGCCCAGGGGCCCCTGGCCCTGACTGCAAAGAATCCTTATATCGAAGGATGGACCCCACACTGAAGTTGTCCCCACCTCAAACTTGTGCTGCCCTGATAGACCCAAGGGAGCCCTACAAACTGACATCAGGAACCTGGACTGCTGAGTTTTCTTTCCCAGGGAAAATGGAAAAAGGATGTGCCCAGGGGCCCCTGGCCCTGACTGCAAAGAATCCTTATATCGAAGGATGGACCCCACACCGAAGTTGTCCCCACCTCAAACTTGTGCTGCCCTGATAGACCCAAGGGAGCCCTACAAACTGACATCAGGAACCTGGACTGCTGAGTTTTCTTTCCCAGGGAAAATGGAAAAAGGATGTGCCCAGGGTTCCCTGGCCCTGACTGCAAAAAATCCTTATATCGAAGGATGGACCCCACACCGAAGTTGTCCCCACCTCAAACTTGTGCTGCCCTGATACACCTAAGGGAGCCCTACAAACTGACATCAGGAACCTGGACTGCTGAGTTTTCTTTCCCAGGGAAAATGGAAAAAGGATGTGCCCTGGGGCCCCTGGCCCTGACTGCAAAGAATCCTTATATCGAAGGATGGACCCCACACCGAAGTTGTCCCCACCTCAAACTTGTGCTGCCCTGATAGACCCAAGGGAGCCCTACAAACTGACATCAGGAACCTGGACTGCTGAGTTTTCTTTCCCAGGGAAAATGGAAAAAGGATGTGCCCAGGGGCCCCTGGCCCTGGGCTGGGGCCTCACTGCAAAGAATCCTTATATCGAAGGATGGACCCCACACCGAAGTTGTCCCCACCTCAAACTTGTGCTGCCCTGATAGACCCAAGGGAGCCCTACAAACTGACATCAGGAACCTGGACTGCTGAGTTTTCTTTCCCAGGGAAAATGGAGAAAGGATGTGCCTAGGGGCCCCTGGCCCTGGGCTGGGGCCTCACTGCAAAGAATCCTTATATCGAAGGATGGACCCCACACCGAAGTTGTCCCCACCTTAAAATTGTGCTGCCCTGATAGACCCAAGGGAGCCCTACAAACTGACATCAGGAACCTGGACTGCTGAGTTTTCCTTTCCAGGGAAAATGGAAAAAGGATGTGCCCAGGGGCCCCTGGCCCTGACTGCAAGAAATCCTTATATCGAAGGATGGACCCCACGCCGAAGTTGTCCCGACCTCAAAGTTGTGCTGCCCTGATAGACCCAAGGGAGCCCTACAAACTGACATCAGGAACCTGGACTGCTGAGTTTTCTTTCCCAGGGAAAATGGAAAAAGGATGTGCCCAGGGGCCCCTGGCCCTGACTGCAAAGAATCCTTATATCGAAGGATGGACCCCACACCGAAGTTGTCCCCACCTCAAACTTGTGCTGCCCTGATAGACCCAAGGGAGCCCTACAAACTGACATCAGGAACCTGGACTGCTGAGTTTTCTTTCCCAGGGAAAATGGAAAAAGGATGTGCCCAGGGGCCCCTGGCCCTGACTGCAAAGAATCCTTATATCGAAGGATGGACCCCACACCGAAGTTGTCCCCACCTCAAACTTGTGCTGCCCTGATAGACCCAAGGGAGCCCTACAAGCTGACATCAGGAACCTGGACTGCTGAGTTTTCTTTCCCAGGGAAAATGGAAAAAGGATGTGCCCAGGGGCCCCTGGCCCTGGGCTGGGGCCTCACTGCAAAGAATCCTTATATCGAAGGATGGACCCCACACCGAAGTTGTCCCCACCTCAAACTTGTGCTGCCCTGATAGACCCAAGGGAGCCCTACAAACTGACATCAGGAACCTGGACTGCTGAGTTTTCTTTTCCAGGGAAAATGGAAAAAGGATGTGCCCAGGGGCCCCTGGCCCTGGGCTGGGGCCTCACTGCAAAGAATCCTTATATCGAAGGATGGACCCCACACTGAAGTTGTCCCCACCTCAAACTTGTGCTGCCCTGATAGACCCAAGGGAGCCCTACAAACTGACATCAGGAACCTGGACTGCTGAGTTTTCTTTCCCAGGGAAAATGGAAAAAGGATGTGCCCAGGGGCCCCTGGCCCTGACTGCAAAAAATCCTTATATCGAAGGATGGACCCCACACCGAAGTTGTCCCCACCTCAAACTTGTGCTGCCCTGATAGACCCAAGGGAGCCCTACAAACTGACATCAGGAACCTGGACTGCTGAGTTTTCTTTCCTAGGGAAAATGGAAAAAGGATGTGCCCAGGGGCCCCTGGCCCTGGGCTGGGGCCTCACTGCAAAGAATCCTTATATCGAAGGATGGACCCCACATCGAAGTTGTCCCCACCTCAAACTTGTGCTGCCCTGATAGACCCAAGGGAGCCCTACAAACTGACATCAGGAACCTGGACTGCTGAGTTTTCTTTTCCAGGGAAAATGGAAAAAGGATGTGCCCAGGGGCCCCTGGCCCTGGGCTGGGGCCTCACTGCAAAGAATCCTTATATCGAAGGATGGACCCCACACCGAAGTTGTCCCCACCTCAAACTTGTGCTGCCCTGATACACCTAAGGGAGCCCTACAAACTGACATCAGGAACCTGGACTGCTGAGTTTTCTTTCCCAGGGAAAATGGCCGAAGGATGTGCCCTGGGGCCCCTGGCCCTGACTGCAAAGAATCCTTATATCGAAGGATGGACCCCACACCGAACTTGTCCCCACCTCAAACTTGTGCTGCCCTGATAGACCCAAGGGAGCCCTACAAACTGACATCAGGAACCTGGACTGCTGAGTTTTCTTTCCCAGGAAAAATGGAAAAAGGATGTGCCCAGGGGCCCCTGGCCCTGGGCTGGGGCCTCACTGCAAAGAATCCTTATATCGAAGGATGGACCCCACACCGAAGTTGTCCCCACCTCAAACTTGTGCTGCCCTGATAGACCCAAGGGAGCCCTACAAACTGACATCAGGAACCTGGACTGCTGAGTTTTCTTTCCTAGGGAAAATGGAGAAAGGATGTGCCTAGGGGCCCCTGGCCCTGGGCTGGGGCCTCACTGCAAAGAATCCTTATATCGAAGGATGGACCCCACACCGAAGTTGTCCCTACCTTAAAATTGTGCTGCCCTGATAGACCCAAGGGAGCCCTACAAACTGACATCAGGAACCTGGACTGCTGAGTTTTCTTTTCCAGGGAAAATGGAAAAAGGATGTGCCCAGGGGCCCCTGGCCCTGACTGCAAGAAATCCTTATATCGAAGGATGGACCCCACGCCGAAGTTGTCCCCACCTCAAACTTGTGCTGCCCTGATAGACCCAAGGGAGCCCTACAAACTGACATCAGGAACCTGGACTGCTGAGTTTTCTTTCCCAGGGAAAATGGAAAAAGGATGTGCCCAGGGGCCCCTGGCCCTGACTGCAAAGAATCCTTATATCAAAGGATGGACCCCACACCGAAGTTGTCCCCACCTCAAACTTGTGCTGCCCTGATAGACCCAAGGGAGCCCTACAAACTGACATCAGGAACCTGGACTGCTGAGTTTTCTTTCCCAGGGAAAATGGAAAAAGGATGTGCCCAGGGGCCCCTGGCCCTGACTGCAAAGAATCCTTATATCGAAGGATGGACCCCACACCGAAGTTGTCCCCACCTCAAACTTGTGCTGCCCTGATAGACCCAAGGGAGCCCTACAAACTGACATCAGGAACCTGGACTGCTGAGTTTTCTTTCCCAGGGAAAATGGAAAAAGGATGTGCCCAGGGGCCCCTGGCCCTGACTGCAAAGAATCCTTATATCGAAGGATGGACCCCACACCGAAGTTGTCCCCACCTCAAACTTGTGCTGCCCTGATAGACCCAAGGGAGCCCTACAAACTGACATCAGGAACCTGGACTGCTGAGTTTTCTTTCCCAGGGAAAATGGAAAAAGGATGTGCCCAGGGGCCCCTGGCCCTGACTGCAAAAAAGCCTTATATCGAAGGATGGACCCCACACCGAAGTTGTCCCCACCTCAAACTTGTGCTGCCCTGATAGACCCAAGGGAGCCCTACAAACTGACATCAGGAACCTGGACTGCTGAGTTTTCTTTCCTAGGGAAAATGGAAAAAGGATGTGCCCAGGGGCCCCTGGCCCTGGGCTGGGGCCTCACTGCAAAGAATCCTTATATCGAAGGATGGACCCCACACCGAAGTTGTCCCCACCTCAAACTTGTGCTGCCCTGATAGACCCAAGGGAGCCCTACAAACTGACATCAGGAACCTGGACTGCTGAGTTTTCTTTTCCAGGGAAAATGGAAAAAGGATGTGCCCAGGGGCCCCTGGCCCTGGGCTGGGGCCTCACTGCAAAGAATCCTTATATCGAAGGATGGACCCCACACCGAAGTTGTCCCCACCTCAAACTTGTGCTGCCCTGATAGACCCAAGGGAGCCCTACAAACTGACATCAGGAACCTGGACTGCTGAGTTTTCTTTCCCAGGGAAAATGGAAAAAGGATGTGCCCAGGGGCCCCTGGCCCTGACTGCAAAGAATCCTTATATCGAAGGATGGACCCCACACCGAAGTTGTCCCCACCTCAAACTTGTGCTGCCCTGATAGACCCAAGGGAGCCCTACAAACTGACATCAGGAACCTGGACTGCTGAGTTTTCTTTCCCAGGGAAAATGGAAAAAGGATGTGCCCAGGGGCCCCTGGCCCTGACTGCAAAAAATCCTTATATCGAAGGATGGACCCCACACCGAAGTTGTCCCCACCTCAAACTTGTGCTGCCCTGATAGACCCAAGGGAGCCCTACAAACTGACATCAGGAACCTGGACTGCTGAGTTTTCTTTCCTAGGGAAAATGGAAAAAGGATGTGCCCAGGGGCCCCTGGGCCTGGGCTGGGGCCTCACTGCAAAGAATCCTTATATCGAAGGATGGACCCCACACCGAAGTTGTCCCCACCTCAAACTTGTGCTGCCCTGATACACCTAAGGGAGCCCTACAAACTGACATCAGGAACCTGGACTGCTGAGTTTTCTTTCCCAGGGAAAATGGCCGAAGGATGTGCCCTGGGGCCCCTGGCCCTGACTGCAAAGAATCCTTATATCGAAGGATGGACCCCACACCGAAGTTGTCCCCACCTCAAACTTGTGCTGCCCTGATAGACCCAAGGGAGCCCTACAAACTGACATCAGGAACCTGGACTGCTGAGTTTTCTTTCCCAGTAAAAATGGAAAAAGGATGTGCCCAGGGGCCCCTGGCCCTGGGCTGGGGCCTCACTGCAAAGAATCCTTATATCGAAGGATGGACCCCACACCGAAGTTGTCCCCACCTCAAACTTGTGCTGCCCTGATAGACCCAAGGGAGCCCTACAAACTGACATCAGGAACCTGGACTGCTGAGTTTTCTTTCCCAGGGAAAATGGAAAAAGGATGTGCCCAGGGGCCCCTGGCCCTGACTGCAAAAAATCCTTATATCGAAGGATGGACCCCACACCGAAGTTGTCCCCACCTCAAACTTGTGCTGCCCTGATAGACCCAAGGGAGCCCTACAAACTGACATCAGGAACCTGGACTGCTGAGTTTTCTTTCCCAGGGAAAATGGAAAAAGGATGTGCCCAGGGGCCCCTGGCCCTGACTGCAAAGAATCCTTATATCGAAGGATGGACCCCACACCGAAGTTGTCCCCACCTCAAACTTGTGCTGCCCTGATAGACCCAAGGGAGCCCTACAAACTGACATCAGGAACCTGGACTGCTGAGTTTTCTTTCCCAGGGAAAATGGATAAAGGATGTGCCCAGGGGCCCCTGGCCCTGACTGCAAAAAATCCTTATATCGAAGGATGGACCCCACACCGAAGTTGTCCCCACCTCAAACTTGTGCTGCCCTGATAGACCCAAGGGAGCCCTACAAACTGACATCAGGAACCTGGACTGCTGAGTTTTCTTTCCCAGGGAAAATGGAAAAAGGATGTGCCCAGGGGCCCCTGGCCCTGACTGCAAAAAATCCTTATATCGAAGGATGGACCCCACACCGAAGTTGTCCCCACCTCAAACTTGTGCTGCCCTGATAGACCCAAGAGAGCCCTACAAACTGACATCAGGAACCTGGACTGCTGAGTTTTCTTTCCTAGGGAAAATGGAAAAAGGATGTGCCCAGGGGCCCCTGGCCCTGGGCTGGGGCCTCACTGCAAAGAATCCTTATATCGAAGGATGGACCCCACACCGAAGTTGTCCCCACCTTAAAATTGTGCTGCCCTGATAGACCCAAGGGAGCCCTACAAACTGACATCAGGAACCTGGACTGCTGAGTTTTCTTTTCCAGGGAAAATGGAAAAAGGATGTGCCCAGGGGCCCCTGGCCCTGACTGCAAGAAATCCTTATATCGAAGGATGGACCCCACGCCGAAGTTGTCCCCACCTCAAACTTGTGCTGCCCTGATAGACCCAAGGGAGCCCTACAAACTGACATCAGGAACCTGGACTGCTGAGTTTTCTTTCCCAGGGAAAATGGAAAAAGGATGTGCCCAGGGGCCCCTGGCCCTGACTGCAAAAAATCCTTATATCGAAGGATGGACCCCACACCGAAGTTGTCCCCACCTCAAACTTGTGCTGCCCTGATAGACCCAAGGGAGCCCTACAAACTGACATCAGGAACCTGGACTGCTGAGTTTTCTTTCCCAGGGAAAATGGAAAAAGGATGTGCCCAGGGGCCCCTGGCCCTGACTGCAAAAAATCCTTATATCGAAGGATGGACCCCACACCGAAGTTGTCCCCACCTCAAACTTGTGCTGCCCTGATAGACCCAAGGGAGCCCTACAAACTGACATCAGGAACCTGGACTGCTGAGTTTTCTTTCCCAGGGAAAATGGAAAAAGGATGTGCCCAGGGGCCCCTGGCCCTGACTGCAAAAAATCCTTATATCGAAGGATGGACCCCACACCGAAGTTGTCCCCACCTCAAACTTGTGCTGCCCTGATAGACCCAAGGGAGCCCTACAAACTGACATCAGCAACCTGGACTGCTGAGTTTTCTTTCCCAGGGAAAATGGAAAAAGGATGTGCCCAGGGGCCCCTGGCCCTGACTGCAAAAAATCCTTATATCGAAGGATGGACCCCACACCGAAGTTGTCCCCACCTCAAACTTGTGCTGCCCTGATAGACCCAAAGGAGCCCTACAAACTGACATCAGGAACCTGGACTGCTGAGTTTTCTTTCCCAGGGAAAATGGAAAAAGGATGTGCCCAGGGGCCCCTGGCCCTGACTGCAAAGAATCCTTATATCGAAGGATGGACCCCACACCGAAGTTGTCCCCACCTCAAACTTGTGCTGCCCTGATAGACCCAAGGGAGCCCTACAAACTGACATCAGGAACCTGGACTGCTGAGTTTTCTTTCCCAGGGAAAATGGAAAAAGGATGTGCCCAGGGGCCCCTGGCCCTGACTGCAAAAAATCCTTATATCGAAGGATGGACCCCACACCGAAGTTGTCCCCACCTCAAACTTGTGCTGCCCTGATAGACCCAAGGGAGCCCTACAAACAGACATCAGGAACCTGGACTGCTGAGTTTTCTTTCCTAGGGAAAATGGAAAAAGGATGTGCCCAGGGGCCCCTGGCCCTGGGCTGGGGCCTCACTGCAAAGAATCCTTATATCGAAGGATGGACCCCACACCGAAGTTGTCCCCACCTCAAACTTGTGCTGCCCTGATAGACCCAAGGGAGCCCTACAAACTGACATCAGGAACCTGGACTGCTGAGTTTTCTTTGCCAGGGAAAATGGAAAAAGGATGTGCCCAGGGGCCCCTGGCCCTGGGCTGGGGCCTCACTGCAAAGAATCCTTATATCGAAGGATGGACCCCACACCGAAGTTGTCCCCACCTCAAACTTGTGCTGCCCTGATAGACCCAAGGGAGCCCTACAAACTGACATCAGGAACCTGGACTGCTGAGTTTTCTTTCCTAGGGAAAATGGAAAAAGGATGTGCCCAGGGGCCCCTGGCCCTGACTGCAAAAAATCCTTATATCGAAGGATGGACCCCACACCGAAGTTGTCCCCACCTCAAACTTGTGCTGCCCTGATAGACCCAAGGGAGCCCTACAAACTGACATCAGGAACCTGGACTGCTGAGTTTTCTTTCCCAGGGAAAATGGAAAAAGGATGTGCCCAGGGGCCCCTGGCCCTGACTGCAAAAAATCCTTATATCGAAGGATGGACCCCACACCGAAGTTGTCCCCACCTGAAACTTGTGCTGCCCTGATAGACCCAAGGGAGCCCTACAAACTGACATCAGGAACCTGGACTGCTGAGTTTTCTTTCCTAGGGAAAATGGAAAAAGGATGTGCCCAGGGGCCCCTGGCCCTGGGCTGGGGCCTCACTGCAAAGAATCCTTATATCGAAGGATGGACCCCACACCGAAGTTGTCCCCACCTCAAACTTGTGCTGCCCTGATACACCGAAGGGAGCCCTACAAACTGACATCAGGAACCTGGACTGCTGAGTTTTCTTTCCCAGGGAAAATGGCCGAAGGATGTGCCCTGGGGCCCCTGGCCCTGACTGCAAAGAATCCTTATATCGAAGGATGGACCCCACACCGAAGTTGTCCCCACCTCAAACTTGTGCTGCCCTGATAGACCCAAGGGAGCCCTACAAACTGACATCAGGAACCTGGACTGCTGAGTTTTCTTTCCCAGGAAAAATGGAAAAAGGATGTGCCAAGGGGCCCCTGGCCCTGGGCTGGGGCCTCACTGCAAAGAATCCTTATATCGAAGGATGGACCCCACACCGAAGTTGTCCCCACCTCAAACTTGTGCTGCCCTGATAGACCCAAGGGAGCCCTACAAACTGACATCAGGAACCTGGACTGCTGAGTTTTCTTTCCTAGGGAAAATGGAAAAAGGATGTGCCCAGGGGCCCCTGGCCCTGGGCTGGGGCCTCACTGCAAAGAATCCATATATCGAAGGATGGACCCCACACCGAAGTTGTCCCCACCTCAAACTTGTGCTGCCCTGATAGACCCAAGGGAGCCCTACAAACTGACATCAGGAACCTGGACTGCTGAGTTTTCTTTCCCAGGGAAAATGGAAAAAGGATGTGCCCAGGGGCCCCTGGCCCTGACTGCAAAGAATCCTTATATCGAAGGATGGACCCCACACCGAAGTTGTCCCCACCTCAAACTTGTGCTGCCCTGATAGACCCAAGGGAGCCCTACAAACTGACATCAGGAACCTGGACTGCTGAGTTTTCTTTCCCAGGGAAAATGGAAAAAGGATGTGCCCAGGGGCCCCTGGCCCTGACTGCAAAAAATCCTTATATCGAAGGATGGACCCCACACCGAAGTTGTCCCCACCTCAAACTTGTGCTGCCCTGATAGACCCAAGGGAGCCCTACAAACAGACATCAGGAACCTGGACTGCTGAGTTTTCTTTCCTAGGGAAAATGGAAAAAGGATGTGCCCAGGGGCCCCTGGCCCTGGGCTGGGGCCTCACTGCAAAGAATCCTTATATCGAAGGATGGACCCCACACCGAAGTTGTCCCCACCTCAAACTTGTGCTGCCCTGATAGACCCAAGGGAGCCCTACAAACTGACATCAGGAACCTGGACTGCTGAGTTTTCTTTGCCAGGGAAAATGGAAAAAGGATGTGCCCAGGGGCCCCTGGCCCTGGGCTGGGGCCTCACTGCAAAGAATCCTTATATCGAAGGATGGACCCCACACCGAAGTTGTCCCCACCTCAAACTTGTGCTGCCCTGATAGACCCAAGGGAGCCCTACAAACTGACATCAGGAACCTGGACTGCTGAGTTTTCTTTCCTAGGGAAAATGGAAAAAGGATGTGCCCAGGGGCCCCTGGCCCTGACTGCAAAAAATCCTTATATCGAAGGATGGACCCCACACCGAAGTTGTCCCCACCTCAAACTTGTGCTGCCCTGATAGACCCAAGGGAGCCCTACAAACTGACATCAGGAACCTGGACTGCTGAGTTTTCTTTCCCAGGGAAAATGGAAAAAGGATGTGCCCAGGGGCCCCTGGCCCTGACTGCAAAAAATCCTTATATCGAAGGATGGACCCCACACCGAAGTTGTCCCCACCTGAAACTTGTGCTGCCCTGATAGACCCAAGGGAGCCCTACAAACTGACATCAGGAACCTGGACTGCTGAGTTTTCTTTCCTAGGGAAAATGGAAAAAGGATGTGCCCAGGGGCCCCTGGCCCTGGGCTGGGGCCTCACTGCAAAGAATCCTTATATCGAAGGATGGACCCCACACCGAAGTTGTCCCCACCTCAAACTTGTGCTGCCCTGATACACCGAAGGGAGCCCTACAAACTGACATCAGGAACCTGGACTGCTGAGTTTTCTTTCCCAGGGAAAATGGCCGAAGGATGTGCCCTGGGGCCCCTGGCCCTGACTGCAAAGAATCCTTATATCGAAGGATGGACCCCACACCGAAGTTGTCCCCACCTCAAACTTGTGCTGCCCTGATAGACCCAAGGGAGCCCTACAAACTGACATCAGGAACCTGGACTGCTGAGTTTTCTTTCCTAGGGAAAATGGAAAAAGGATGTGCCCAGGGGCCCCTGGCCCTGGGCTGGGGCCTCACTGCAAAGAATCCTTATATCGAAGGATGGACCCCACACCGAAGTTGTCCCCACCTCAAACTTGTGCTGCCCTGATAGACCCAAGGGAGCCCTACAAACTGACATCAGGAACCTGGACTGCTGAGTTTTCTTTTCCAGGGAAAATGGAAAAAGGATGTGCCAAGGGGCCCCTGGCCCTGACTGCAAAAAATCCTTATATCGAAGGATGGACCCCACACCGAAGTTGTCCCCACCTCAAACTTGTGCTGCCCTGATAGACCCAAGGGAGCCCTACAAACTGACATCAGGAACCTGGACTGCTGAGTTTTCTTTCCTAGGGAAAATGGAAAAAGGATGTGCCCAGGGGCCCCTGGCCCTGACTGCAAAGAATCCTTATATCGAAGGATGGACCCCACACCGAAGTTGTCCCCACCTCAAACTTGTGCTGCCCTGATAGACCCAAGGGAGCCCTACAAACTGACATCAGGAACCTGGACTGCTGAGTTTTCTTTCCCAGGGAAAATGGGAAAAGGATGTGCCCAGGGGACCCTGGCCCTGACTGCAAAAAATCCTTATATCGAAGGATGGACCCCACACCGAAGTTGTCCCCACCTCAAACTTGTGCTGCCCTGATAGACCCAAGGGAGCCCTACAAACTGACATCAGGAACCTGGACTGCTGAGTTTTCTTTCCCAGGGAAAATGGAAAAAGGATGTGCCCAGGGTTCCCTGGCCCTGACTGCAAAAAATCCTTATATCGAAGGATGGACCCCACACCGAAGTTGTCCCCACCTCAAACTTGTGCTGCCCTGATACACCTAAGGGAGCCCTACAAACTGACATCAGCAACCTGGACTGCTGAGTTTTCTTTCCCTGGGAAAATGGCCGAAGGATGTGCCCTGGAGCCCCTGGCCCTGACTGCAAAGAATCCTTATATCGAAGGATGGACCCCACACCGAAGTTGTCCCCACCTCAAACTTGTGCTGCCCTGATAGACCCAAGGGAGCCCTACAAACTGACATCAGGAACCTGGACTGCTGAGTTTTCTTTCCCAGGAAAAATGGAAAAAGGATGTGCCCAGGGGCCCCTGGCCCTGGGCTGGGGCCTCACTGCAAAGAATCCTTATATCGAAGGATGGACCCCACACCGAAGTTGTCCCCACCTCAAACTTGTGCTGCCCTGATAGACCCAAGGGAGCCCTACAAACTGACATCAGGAACCTGGACTGCTGAGTTTTCTTTCCCAGGGAAAATGGAGAAAGGATGTGCCTAGGGGCCCCTGGCCCTGGGCTGGGGCCTCACTGCAAAGAATCCTTATATCGAAGGATGGACCCCACACCGAAGTTGTCCCCACCTTAAAATTGTGCTGCCCTGATAGACCCAAGGGAGCCCTACAAACTGACATCAGGAACCTGGACTGCTGAGTTTTCTTTCCCAGGGAAAATGGAAAAAGGATGTGCCCAGGGGCCCCTGGCCCTGACTGCAAGAAATCCTTATATCGAAGGATGGACCCCACGCCGAAGTTGTCCCCACCTCAAACTTGTGCTGCCCTGATAGACCCAAGGGAGCCCTACAAACTGACATCAGGAACCTGGACTGCTGAGTTTTCTTTCCCAGGGAAAATGGAAAAAGGATGTGCCCAGGGGCCCCTGGCCCTGACTGCAAAGAATCCTTATATCGAAGGATGGACCCCACACCGAAGTTGTCCCCACCTCAAACTTGTGCTGCCCTGATAGACCCAAGGGAGCCCTACAAACTGACATCAGGAACCTGGACTGCTGAGTTTTCTTTCCCAGGGAAAATGGAAAAAGGATGTGCCCAGGGGCCCCTGGCCCTGACTGCAAAAAATCCTTATATCGAAGGATGGACCCCACACCGAAGTTGTCCCCACCTCAAACTTGTGCTGCCCTGATAGACCCAAGGGAGCCCTACAAACTGACATCAGGAACCTGGACTGCTGAGTTTTCTTTCCCAGGGAAAATGGAAAAAGGATGTGCCCAGGGGCCCCTGGCCCTGACTGCAAAGAATCCTTATATCGAAGGATGGACCCCACACCGAAGTTGTCCCCACCTCAAACTTGTGCTGCCCTGATAGACCCAAGGGAGCCCTACAAACTGACATCAGGAACCTGGACTGCTGAGTTTTCTTTCCCAGGGAAAATGGAAAAAGGATGTGCCCAGGGGCCCCTGGCCCTGACTGCAAAAAATCCTTATATCGAAGGATGGACCCCACACCGAAGTTGTCCCCACCTCAAACTTGTGCTGCCCTGATAGACCCAAGGGAGCCCTACAAACTGACATCAGGAACCTGGACTGCTGAGTTTTCTTTCCTAGGGAAAATGGAAAAAGGATGTGCCCAGGGGCCCCTGGTCCTGGGCTGGGGCCTCACTGCAAAAAATCCTTATATCGAAGGATGGACCCCACACCGAAGTTGTCCCCACCTCAAACTTGTGCTGCCCTGATAGACCCAAGGGAGCCCTACAAACTGACATCAGGAACCTGGACTGCTGAGTTTTCTTTCCTAGGGAAAATGGAAAAAGGATGTGCCCAGGGGCCCCTGGCCCTGGGCTGGGGCCTCACTGCAAAGAATCCTTATATCGAAGGATGGACCCCACACCGAAGTTGTCCCCACCTCAAACTTGTGCTGCCCTGATAGACCCAAGGGAGCCCTACAAACTGACATCAGGAACCTGGACTGCTGAGTTTTCTTTCCCAGGGAAAATGGCCGAAGGATGTGCCCTGGGGCCCCTGGCCCTGACTGCAAAGAATCCTTATATCGAAGGATGGACCCCACACCGAACTTGTCCCCACCTCAAACTTGTGCTGCCCTGATAGACCCAAGGGAGCCCTACAAACTGACATCAGGAACCTGGACTGCTGAGTTTTCTTTTCCAGGGAAAATGGAAAAAGGATGTGCCCAGGGGCCCCTGGCCCTGGGCTGGGGCCTCACTGCAAAGAATCCTTATATCGAAGGATGGACCCCACACCGAAGTTGTCCCCACCTCAAACTTGTGCTGCCCTGATAGACCCAAGGGAGCCCTACAAACTGACATCAGGAACCTGGACTGCTGAGTTTTCTTTCCCAGGGAAAATGGAGAAAGGATGTGCCTAGGGGCCCCTGGCCCTGGGCTGGGGCCTCACTGCAAAGAATCCTTATATCGAAGGATGGACCCCACACCGAAGTTGTCCCCACCTTAAAATTGTGCTGCCCTGATAGACCCAAGGGAGCCCTACAAACTGACATCAGGAACCTGGACTGCTGAGTTTTCTTTTCCAGGGAAAATGGAAAAAGGATGTGCCCAGGGGCCCCTGGCCCTGACTGCAAGAAATCCTTATATCGAAGGATGGACCCCACGCCGAAGTTGTCCCCACCTCAAACTTGTGCTGCCCTGATAGACCCAAGGGAGCCCTACAAACTGACATCAGGAACCTGGACTGCTGAGTTTTCTTTCCCAGGGAAAATGGAAAAAGGATGTGCCCAGGGGCCCCTGGCCCTGACTGCAAAGAATCCTTATATCGAAGGATGGACCCCACACCGAAGTTGTCCCCACCTCAAACTTGTGCTGCCCTGATAGACCCAAGGGAGCCCTACAAACTGACATCAGGAACCTGGACTGCTGAGTTTTCTTTCCTAGGGAAAATGGAAAAAGGATGTGCCCAGGGGCCCCTGGCCCTGACTGCAAAAAATCCTTATATCGAAGGATGGACCCCACACTGAAGTTGTCCCCACCTCAAACTTGTGCTGCCCTGATAGACCCAAGGGAGCCCTACAAACTGACATCAGGAACCTGGACTGCTGAGTTTTCTTTCCCAGGGAAAATGGAAAAAGGATGTGCCCAGGGGCCCCTGGCCCTGACTGCAAAAAATCCTTATATCGAAGGATGGACCCCACACCGAAGTTGTCCCCACCTCAAACTTGTGCTGCCCTGATAGACCCAAGGGAGCCCTACAAACTGACATCAGGAACCTGGACTGCTGAGTTTTCTTTCCCAGGGAAAATGGAAAAAGGATGTGCCCAGGGGCCCCTGGCCCTGACTGCAAGAAATCCTTATATCGAAGGATGGACCCCACACCGAAGTTGTCCCCACCTCAAACTTGTGCTGCCCTGATAGACCCAAGGGAGCCCTACAAACTGACATCAGGAACCTGGACTGCTGAGTTTTCTTTCCCAGGAAAAATGGAAAAAGGATGTGCCCAGGGGCCCCTGGCCCTGACTGCAAAAAATCCTTATATCGAAGGATGGACCCCACACCGAAGTTGTCCCCACCTCAAACTTGTGCTGCCCTGATAGACCCAAGGGAGCCCTACAAACTGACATCAGGAACCTGGACTGCTGAGTTTTCTTTCCCAGGGAAAATGGAAAAAGGATGTGCCCAGGGGCCCCTGGCCCTGACTGCAAAAAAGCCTTATATCGAAGGATGGACCCCACACCGAAGTTGTCCCCACCTCAAACTTGTGCTGCCCTGATAGACCCAAGGGAGCCCTACAAACTGACATCAGGAACCTGGACTGCTGAGTTTTCTTTCCCAGGGAAAATGGAAAAAGGATGTGCCCAGGGGCCCCTGGCCCTGACTGCAAAAAATCCTTATATCGAAGGATGGACCCCACACCGAAGTTGTCCCCACCTCAAACTTGTGCTGCCCTGATAGACCCAAGGGAGCCCTACAAACTGACATCAGGAACCTGGACTGCTGAGTTTTCTTTCCTAGGGAAAATGGAAAAAGGATGTGCCCAGGGGCCCCTGGCCCTGGGCTGGGGCCTCACTGCAAAGAATCCTTATATCGAAGGATGGACCCCACACCGAAGTTGTCCCCACCTCAAACTTGTGCTGCCCTGATAGACCCAAGGGAGCCCTACAAACTGACATCAGGAACCTGGACTGCTGAGTTTTCTTTTCCAGGGAAAATGGAAAAAGGATGTGCCCAGGGGCCCCTGGCCCTGGGCTGGGGCCTCACTGCAAAGAATCCTTATATCGAAGGATGGACCCCACACCGAAGTTGTCCCCACCTCAAACTTGTGCTGCCCTGATAGACCCAAGGGAGCCCTACAAACTGACATCAGGAACCTGGACTGCTGAGTTTTCTTTCCTAGGGAAAATGGAAAAAGGATGTGCCCAGGGGCCCCTGGCCCTGGGCTGGGGCCTCACTGCAAAGAATCCTTATATCGAAGGATGGACCCCACACCGAAGTTGTCCCCACCTCAAACTTGTGCTGCCCTGATAGACCCAAGGGAGCCCTACAAACTGACATCAGGAACCTGGACTGCTGAGTTTTCTTTCCCAGGGAAAATGGAAAAAGGATGTGCCAAGGGGCCCCTGGCCCTGACTGCAAAAAATCCTTATATCGAAGGATGGACCCCACACCGAAGTTGTCCCCACCTCAAACTTGTGCTGCCCTGATAGACCCAAGGGAGCCCTACAAACTGACATCAGGAACCTGGACTGCTGAGTTTTCTTTCCTAGGGAAAATGGAAAAAGGATGTGCCCAGGGGCCCCTGGCCCTGACTGCAAAGAATCCTTATATCGAAGGATGGACCCCACACCGAAGTTGTCCCCACCTCAAACTTGTGCTGCCCTGATAGACCCAAGGGAGCCCTACAAACTGACATCAGGAACCTGGACTGCTGAGTTTTCTTTCCCAGGGAAAATGGGAAAAGGATGTGCCCAGGGGACCCTGGCCCTGACTGCAAAAAATCCTTATATCGAAGGATGGACCCCACACCGAAGTTGTCCCCACCTCAAACTTGTGCTGCCCTGATAGACCCAAGGGAGCCCTACAAACTGACATCAGGAACCTGGACTGCTGAGTTTTCTTTCCCAGGGAAAATGGAAAAAGGATGTGCCCAGGGTTCCCTGGCCCTGACTGCAAAAAATCCTTATATCGAAGGATGGACCCCACACCGAAGTTGTCCCCACCTCAAACTTGTGCTGCCCTGATACACCTAAGGGAGCCCTACAAACTGACATCAGCAACCTGGACTGCTGAGTTTTCTTTCCCTGGGAAAATGGCCGAAGGATGTGCCCTGGAGCCCCTGGCCCTGACTGCAAAGAATCCTTATATCGAAGGATGGACCCCACACCGAAGTTGTCCCCACCTCAAACTTGTGCTGCCCTGATAGACCCAAGGGAGCCCTACAAACTGACATCAGGAACCTGGACTGCTGAGTTTTCTTTCCCAGGAAAAATGGAAAAAGGATGTGCCCAGGGGCCCCTGGCCCTGGGCTGGGGCCTCACTGCAAAGAATCCTTATATCGAAGGATGGACCCCACACCGAAGTTGTCCCCACCTCAAACTTGTGCTGCCCTGATAGACCCAAGGGAGCCCTACAAACTGACATCAGGAACCTGGACTGCTGAGTTTTCTTTCCCAGGGAAAATGGAGAAAGGATGTGCCTAGGGGCCCCTGGCCCTGGGCTGGGGCCTCACTGCAAAGAATCCTTATATCGAAGGATGGACCCCACACCGAAGTTGTCCCCACCTTAAAATTGTGCTGCCCTGATAGACCCAAGGGAGCCCTACAAACTGACATCAGGAACCTGGACTGCTGAGTTTTCTTTCCCAGGGAAAATGGAAAAAGGATGTGCCCAGGGGCCCCTGGCCCTGACTGCAAGAAATCCTTATATCGAAGGATGGACCCCACGCCGTAGTTGTCCCCACCTCAAACTTGTGCTGCCCTGATAGACCCAAGGGAGCCCTACAAACTGACATCAGGAACCTGGACTGCTGAGTTTTCTTTCCCAGGGAAAATGGAAAAAGGATGTGCCCAGGGGCCCCTGGCCCTGACTGCAAAGAATCCTTATATCGAAGGATGGACCCCACACCGAAGTTGTCCCCACCTCAAACTTGTGCTGCCCTGATAGACCCAAGGGAGCCCTACAAACTGACATCAGGAACCTGGACTGCTGAGTTTTCTTTCCCAGGGAAAATGGAAAAAGGATGTGCCCTGGGGCCCCTGGCCCTGACTGCAAAGAATCCTTATATCGAAGGATGGACCCCACACCGAAGTTGTCCCCACCTCAAACTTGTGCTGCCCTGATAGACCCAAGGGAGCCCTACAAACTGACATCAGGAACCTGGACTGCTGAGTTTTCTTTCCCAGGGAAAATGGAAAAAGGATGTGCCCAGGGGCCCCTGGCCCTGACTGCAAAGAATCCTTATATCGAAGGATGGACCCCACACCGAAGTTGTCCCCACCTCAAACTTGTGCTGCCCTGATAGACCCAAGGGAGCCCTACAAACTGACATCAGGAACCTGGACTGCTGAGTTTTCTTTCCCAGGGAAAATGGAAAAAGGATGTGCCCAGGGGCCCCTGGCCCTGACTGCAAAAAATCCTTATATCGAAGGATGGACCCCACACCGAAGTTGTCCCCACCTCAAACTTGTGCTGCCCTGATAGACCCAAGGGAGCCCTACAAACTGACATCAGGAACCTGGACTGCTGAGTTTTCTTTCCTAGGGAAAATGGAAAAAGGATGTGCCCAGGGGCCCCTGGTCCTGGGCTGGGGCCTCACTGCAAAAAATCCTTATATCGAAGGATGGACCCCACACCGAAGTTGTCCCCACCTCAAACTTGTGCTGCCCTGATAGACCCAAGGGAGCCCTACAAACTGACATCAGGAACCTGGACTGCTGAGTTTTCTTTCCTAGGGAAAATGGAAAAAGGATGTGCCCAGGGGCCCCTGGCCCTGGGCTGGGGCCTCACTGCAAAGAATCCTTATATCGAAGGATGGACCCCACACCGAAGTTGTCCCCACCTCAAACTTGTGCTGCCCTGATACACCTAAGGGAGCCCTACAAACTGACATCAGGAACCTGGACTGCTGAGTTTTCTTTCCCAGGGAAAATGGCCGAAGGATGTGCCCTGGGGCCCCTGGCCCTGACTGCAAAGAATCCTTATATCGAAGGATGGACCCCACACCGAACTTGTCCCCACCTCAAACTTGTGCTGCCCTGATAGACCCAAGGGAGCCCTACAAACTGACATCAGGAACCTGGACTGCTGAGTTTTCTTTTCCAGGGAAAATGGAAAAAGGATGTGCCCAGGGGCCCCTGGCCCTGGGCTGGGGCCTCACTGCAAAGAATCCTTATATCGAAGGATGGACCCCACACCGAAGTTGTCCCCACCTCAAACTTGTGCTGCCCTGATAGACCCAAGGGAGCCCTACAAACTGACATCAGGAACCTGGACTGCTGAGTTTTCTTTCCCAGGGAAAATGGAGAAAGGATGTGCCTAGGGGCCCCTGGCCCTGGGCTGGGGCCTCACTGCAAAGAATCCTTATATCGAAGGATGGACCCCACACCGAAGTTGTCCCCACCTTAAAATTGTGCTGCCCTGATAGACCCAAGGGAGCCCTACAAACTGACATCAGGAACCTGGACTGCTGAGTTTTCTTTTCCAGGGAAAATGGAAAAAGGATGTGCCCAGGGGCCCCTGGCCCTGACTGCAAGAAATCCTTATATCGAAGGATGGACCCCACGCCGAAGTTGTCCCCACCTCAAACTTGTGCTGCCCTGATAGACCCAAGGGAGCCCTACAAACTGACATCAGGAACCTGGACTGCTGAGTTTTCTTTCCCAGGGAAAATGGAAAAAGGATGTGCCCAGGGGCCCCTGGCCCTGACTGCAAAGAATCCTTATATCGAAGGATGGACCCCACACCGAAGTTGTCCCCACCTCAAACTTGTGCTGCCCTGATAGACCCAAGGGAGCCCTACAAACTGACATCAGGAACCTGGACTGCTGAGTTTTCTTTCCTAGGGAAAATGGAAAAAGGATGTGCCCAGGGGCCCCTGGCCCTGACTGCAAAAAATCCTTATATCGAAGGATGGACCCCACACTGAAGTTGTCCCCACCTCAAACTTGTGCTGCCCTGATAGACCCAAGGGAGCCCTACAAACTGACATCAGGAACCTGGACTGCTGAGTTTTCTTTCCCAGGGAAAATGGAAAAAGGATGTGCCCAGGGGCCCCTGGCCCTGACTGCAAAAAATCCTTATATCGAAGGATGGACCCCACACCGAAGTTGTCCCCACCTCAAACTTGTGCTGCCCTGATAGACCCAAGGGAGCCCTACAAACTGACATCAGGAACCTGGACTGCTGAGTTTTCTTTCCCAGGGAAAATGGAAAAAGGATGTGCCCAGGGGCCCCTGGCCCTGACTGCAAAAAATCCTTATATCGAAGGATGGACCCCACACCGAAGTTGTCCCCACCTCAAACTTGTGCTGCCCTGATAGACCCAAGGGAGCCCTACAAACTGACATCAGGAACCTGGACTGCTGAGTTTTCTTTCCCAGGAAAAATGGAAAAAGGATGTGCCCAGGGGCCCCTGGCCCTGACTGCAAAAAATCCTTATATCGAAGGATGGACCCCACACCGAAGTTGTCCCCACCTCAAACTTGTGCTGCCCTGATAGACCCAAGGGAGCCCTACAAACTGACATCAGGAACCTGGACTGCTGAGTTTTCTTTCCCAGGGAAAATGGAAAAAGGATGTGCCCAGGGGCCCCTGGCCCTGACTGCAAAAAAGCCTTATATCGAAGGATGGACCCCACACCGAAGTTGTCCCCACCTCAAACTTGTGCTGCCCTGATAGACCCAAGGGAGCCCTACAAACTGACATCAGGAACCTGGACTGCTGAGTTTTCTTTCCCAGGGAAAATGGAAAAAGGATGTGCCCAGGGGCCCCTGGCCCTGACTGCAAAAAATCCTTATATCGAAGGATGGACCCCACACCGAAGTTGTCCCCACCTCAAACTTGTGCTGCCCTGATAGACCCAAGGGAGCCCTACAAACTGACATCAGGAACCTGGACTGCTGAGTTTTCTTTCCCAGGGAAAATGGAAAAAGGATGTGCCCAGGGGCCCCTGGCCCTGACTGCAAAGAATCCTTATATCGAAGGATGGACCCCACACCGAAGTTGTCCCCACCTCAAACTTGTGCTGCCCTGATAGACCCAAGGGAGCCCTACAAACTGACATCAGGAACCTGGACTGCTGAGTTTTCTTTCCCAGGGAAAATGGAAAAAGGATGTGCCCAGGGGCCCCTGGCCCTGACTGCAAAAAATCCTTATATCGAAGGATGGACCCCACACCGAAGTTGTCCCCACCTCAAACTTGTGCTGCCCTGATAGACCCAAGGGAGCCCTACAAACTGACATCAGGAACCTGGACTGCTGAGTTTTCTTTCCTAGGGAAAATGGAAAAAGGATGTGCCCAGGGGCCCCTGGCCCTGGGCTGGGGCCTCACTGCAAAGAATCCTTATATCGAAGGATGGACCCCACACCGAAGTTGTCCCCACCTCAAACTTGTGCTGCCCTGATAGACCCAAGGGAGCCCTACAAACTGACATCAGGAACCTGGACTGCTGAGTTTTCTTTCCTAGGGAAAATGGAAAAAGGATGTGCCCAGGGGCCCCTGGCCCTGACTGCAAAGAATCCTTATATCGAAGGATGGACCCCACACCGAAGTTGTCCCCACCTCAAACTTGTGCTGCCCTGATAGACCCAAGGGAGCCCTACAAACTGACATCAGGAACCTGGACTGCTGAGTTTTCTTTCCCAGGGAAAATGGAAAAAGGATGTGCCCAGGGGCCCCTGGCCCTGACTGCAAAGAATCCTTATATCGAAGGATGGACCCCACACCGAAGTTGTCCCCACCTTAAAATTGTGCTGCCCTGATAGACCCAAGGGAGCCCTACAAACTGACATCAGGAACCTGGACTGCTGAGTTTTCTTTTCCAGGGAAAATGGAAAAAGGATTGGCCCAGGGGCCCCTGGCCCTGGGCTGGGGCCTCACTGCAAAGAATCCTTATATCGAAGGATGGACCCCACACCGAAGTTGTCCCCACCTCAAACTTGTGCTGCCCTGATAGACCCAAGGGAGCCCTACAAACTGACATCAGGAACCTGGACTGCTGAGTTTTCTTTCCCAGGAAAAATGGAAAAAGGATGTGCCCAGGGGCCCCTGGCCCTGACTGCAAGAAATCCTTATATCGAAGGATGGACCCCACGCCGAAGTTGTCCCCACCTCAAACTTGTGCTGCCCTGATAGACCCAAGGGAGCCCTACAAACTGACATCAGGAACCTGGACTGCTGAGTTTTCTTTCCCAGGGAAAATGGAAAAAGGATGTGCCCAGGGGCCCCTGGCCCTGACTGCAAAGAATCCTTATATCGAAGGATGGACCCCACACCGAAGTTGTCCCCACCTCAAACTTGTGCTGCCCTGATAGACCCAAGGGAGCCCTACAAACTGACATCAGGAACCTGGACTGCTGAGTTTTCTTTCCCAGGGAAAATGGAAAAAGGTTGTGCCCAGGGGCCCCTGGCCCTGACTGCAAAGAATCCTTATATCGAAGGATGGACCCCACACCGAAGTTGTCCCCACCTCAAACTTGTGCTGCCCTGATAGACCCAAGGGAGCCCTACAAACTGACATCAGGAACCTGGACTGCTGAGTTTTCTTTCCCAGGGAAAATGGAAAAAGGATGTGCCCAGGGGCCCCTGGTCCTGGGCTGGGGCCTCACTGCAAAAAATCCTTATATCGAAGGATGGACCCCACACCGAAGTTGTCCCCACCTCAAACTTGTGCTGCCCTGATAGACCCAAGGGAGCCCTACAAACTGACATCAGGAACCTGGACTGCTGAGTTTTCTTTCCCAGGGAAAATGGAAAAAGGATGTGCCCAGGGGCCCCTGGCCCTGACTGCAAAAAATCCTTATATCGAAGGATGGACCCCACACCGAAGTTGTCCCCACCTCAAACTTGTGCTGCCCTGATAGACCCAAGGGAGCCCTACAAACTGACATCAGGAACCTGGACTGCTGAGTTTTCTTTCCTAGGGAAAATGGAAAAAGGATGTGCCCAGGGGCCCCTGGCCCTGGGCTGGGGCCTCACTGCAAAGAATCCTTATATCGAAGGATGGACCCCACACCGAAGTTGTCCCCACCTCAAACTTGTGCTGCCCTGATAGACCCAAGGGAGCCCTACAAACTGACATCAGGAACCTGGACTGCTGAGTTTTCTTTCCTAGGGAAAATGGAAAAAGGATGTGCCCAGGGGCCCCTGGCCCTGACTGCAAAGAATCCTTATATCGAAGGATGGACCCCACACCGAAGTTGTCCCCACCTCAAACTTGTGCTGCCCTGATAGACCCAAGGGAGCCCTACAAACTGACATCAGGAACCTGGACTGCTGAGTTTTCTTTCCCAGGGAAAATGGGAAAAGGATGTGCCCAGGGGACCCTGGCCCTGACTGCAAAAAATCCTTATATCGAAGGATGGACCCCACACCGAAGTTGTCCCCACCTCAAACTTGTGCTGCCCTGATAGACCCAAGGGAGCCCTACAAACTGACATCAGGAACCTGGACTGCTGAGTTTTCTTTCCTAGGGAAAATGGAAAAAGGATGTGCCCAGGGGCCCCTGGCCCTGACTGCAAAGAATCCTTATATCGAAGGATGGACCCCACACCGAAGTTGTCCCCACCTCAAACTTGTGCTGCCCTGATAGACCCAAGGGAGCCCTACAAACTGACATCAGGAACCTGGACTGCTGAGTTTTCTTTCCCAGGGAAAATGGAAAAAGGATGTGCCCAGGGGCCCCTGGCCCTGACTGCAAAGAATCCTTATATCGAAGGATGGACCCCACACCGAAGTTGTCCCCACCTCAAACTTGTGCTGCCCTGATAGACCCAAGGGAGCCCTACAAACTGACATCAGGAACCTGGACTGCTGAGTTTTCTTTCCCAGGAAAAATGGAAAAAGGATGTGCCCAGGGGCCCCTGGCCCTGGGCTGGGGCCTCACTGCAAAGAATCCTTATATCGAAGGATGGACCCCACACCGAAGTTGTCCCCACCTTAAAATTGTGCTGCCCTGATAGACCCAAGGGAGCCCTACAAACTGACATCAGGAACCTGGACTGCTGAGTTTTCTTTCCCAGGGAAAATGGAAAAAGGATGTGCCCAGGGGCCCCTGGCCCTGACTGCAAAGAATCCTTATATCGAAGGATGGACCCCACGCCGAAGTTGTCCCCACCTCAAACTTGTGCTGCCCTGATAGACCCAAGGGAGCCCTACAAACTGACATCAGGAACCTGGACTGCTGAGTTTTCTTTCCCAGGGAAAATGGAAAAAGGATGTGCCCAGGGGCCCCTGGCCCTGGGCTGGGGCCTCACTGCAAAGAATCCTTATATCGAAGGATGGACCCCACACCGAAGTTGTCCCCACCTCAAACTTGTGCTGCCCTGATAGACCCAAGGGAGCCCTACAAACTGACATCAGGAACCTGGACTGCTGAGTTTTCTTTTCCAGGGAAAATGGAAAAAGGATGTGCCCAGGGGCCCCTGGCCCTGGGCTGGGGCCTCACTGCAAAGAATCCTTATATCGAAGGATGGACCCCACACCGAAGTTGTCCCCACCTCAAACTTGTGCTGCCCTGATAGACCCAAGGGAGCCCTACAAACTGACATCAGGAACCTGGACTGCTGAGTTTTCTTTCCCAGGGAAAATGGAAAAAGGATGTGCCCAGGGGCCCCTGGCCCTGACTGCAAAAAATCCTTATATCGAAGGATGGACCCCACACCGAAGTTGTCCCCACCTCAAACTTGTGCTGCCCTGATAGACCCAAGGGAGCCCTACAAACTGACATCAGGAACCTGGACTGCTGAGTTTTCTTTCCCAGGGAAAATGGAAAAAGGATGTGCCCAGGGGCCCCTGGCCCTGACTGCAAAAAATCCTTATATCGAAGGATGGACCCCACACCGAAGTTGTCCCCACCTCAAACTTGTGCTGCCCTGATAGACCCAAGGGAGCCCTACAAACTGACATCAGGAACCTGGACTGCTGAGTTTTCTTTCCTAGGGAAAATGGAAAAAGGGTGTGCCCAGGGGCCCCTGACCCTGGGCTGGGGCCTCACTGCAAAGAATCCTTATATCGAAGGATGGACCCCACACCGAAGTTGTCCCCACCTCAAACTTGTGCTGCCCTGATAGACCCAAGGGAGCCCTACAAACTGACATCAGGAACCTGGACTGCTGAGTTTTCTTTCCTAGGGAAAATGGAAAAAGGATGTGCCCAGGGGCCCCTGGCCCTGACTGCAAAGAATCCTTATATCGAAGGATGGACCCCACACCGAAGTTGTCCCCACCTCAAACTTGTGCTGCCCTGATAGACCCAAGGGAGCCCTACAAACTGACATCAGGAACCTGGACTGCTGAGTTTTCTTTCCCAGGGAAAATGGAAAAAGGATGTGCCCAGGGGCCCCTGGCCCTGACTGCAAAAAATCCTTATATCGAAGGATGGACCCCACACCGAAGTTGTCCCCACCTCAAACTTGTGCTGCCCTGATAGACCCAAGGGAGCCCTACAAACTGACATCAGGAACCTGGACTGCTGAGTTTTCTTTCCTAGGGAAAATGGAAAAAGGATGTGCCCAGGGGCCCCTGGCCCTGGGCTGGGGACTCACTGCAAAGAATCCTTATATCGAAGGATGGACCCCACACCGAAGTTGTCCCCACCTCAAACTTGTGCTGCCCTGATAGACCCAAGGGAGCCCTACAAACTGACATCAGGAACCTGGACTGCTGAGTTTTCTTTCCTAGGGAAAATGGAAAAAGGATGTGCCCAGGGGCCCCTGGCCCTGACTGCAAAGAATCCTTATATCGAAGGATGGACCCCACACCGAAGTTGTCCCCACCTCAAACTTGTGCTGCCCTGATAGACCCAAGGGAGCCCTACAAACTGACATCAGGAACCTGGACTGCTGAGTTTTCTTTCCCAGGGAAAATGGAAAAAGGATGTGCCCAGGGGCCCCTGGCCCTGACTGCAAAAAATCCTTATATCGAAGGATGGACCCCACACCGAAGTTGTCCCCACGTCAAACTTGTGCTGCCCTGATAGACCCAAGGGAGCCCTACAAACTGACATCAGGAACCTGGACTGCTGAGTTTTCTTTCCTAGGGAAAATGGAAAAAGGATGTGCCCAGGGGCCCCTGGCCCTGACTGCAAAGAATCCTTATATCGAAGGATGGACCCCACACCGAAGTTGTCCCCACCTCAAACTTGTGCTGCCCTGATAGACCCAAGGGAGCCCTACAAACTGACATCAGGAACCTGGACTGCTGAGTTTTCTTTCCCAGGGAAAATGGAAAAAGGATGTGCCCAGGGGCCCCTGGCCCTGACTGCAAAAAATCCTTATATCGAAGGATGGACCCCACACCGAAGTTGTCCCCACCTCAAACTTGTGCTGCCCTGATAGACCCAAGGGAGCCCTACAAACTGACATCAGGAACCTGGACTGCTGAGTTTTCTTTCCTAGGGAAAATGGAAAAAGGATGTGCCCAGGGGCCCCTGGCCCTGGGCTGGGGCCTCACTGCAAAGAATCCTTATATCGAAGGATGGACCCCACACCGAAGTTGTCCCCACCTCAAACTTGTGCTGCCCTGATAGACCCAAGGGAGCCCTACAAACTGACATCAGGAACCTGGACTGCTGAGTTTTCTTTCCTAGGGAAAATGGAAAAAGGATGTGCCCAGGGGCCCCTGGCCCTGACTGCAAAGAATCCTTATATCGAAGGATGGACCCCACACCGAAGTTGTCCCCACCTCAAACTTGTGCTGCCCTGATAGACCCAAGGGAGCCCTACAAACTGACATCAGGAACCTGGACTGCTGAGTTTTCTTTCCCAGGGAAAATGGGAAAAGGATGTGCCCAGGGGACCCTGGCCCTGACTGCAAAAAATCCTTATATCGAAGGATGGACCCCACACCGAAGTTGTCCCCACCTCAAACTTGTGCTGCCCTGATAGACCCAAGGGAGCCCTACAAACTGACATCAGGAACCTGGACTGCTGAGTTTTCTTTCCCAGGAAAAATGGAAAAAGGATGTGCCCAGGGGCCCCTGGCCCTGGGCTGGGGCCTCACTGCAAAGAATCCTTATATCGAAGGATGGACCCCACACCGAAGTTGTCCCCACCTTAAAATTGTGCTGCCCTGATAGACCCAAGGGAGCCCTACAAACTGACATCAGGAACCTGGACTGCTGAGTTTTCTTTCCCAGGGAAAATGGAAAAAGGATGTGCCCAGGGGCCCCTGGCCCTGACTGCAAAGAATCCTTATATCGAAGGATGGACCCCACGCCGAAGTTGTCCCCACCTCAAACTTGTGCTGCCCTGATAGACCCAAGGGAGCCCTACAAACTGACATCAGGAACCTGGACTGCTGAGTTTTCTTTCCCAGGGAAAATGGAAAAAGGATGTGCCCAGGGGCCCCTGGCCCTGACTGCAAAGAATCCTTATATCGAAGGATGGACCCCACACCGAAGTTGTCCCCACCTCAAACTTGTGCTGCCCTGATAGACCCAAGGGAGCCCTACAAACTGACATCAGGAACCTGGACTGCTGAGTTTTCTTTCCCAGGGAAAATGGAAAAAGGATGTGCCCAGGGGCCCCTGGCCCTGACTGCAAAAAATCCTTATATCGAAGGATGGACCCCACACCGAAGTTGTCCCCACCTCAAACTTGTGCTGCCCTGATAGACCCAAGGGAGCCCTACAAACTGACATCAGGAACCTGGACTGCTGAGTTTTCTTTCCCAGGGAAAATGGAAAAAGGATGTGCCCAGGGGCCCCTGGCCCTGACTGCAAAAAATCCTTATATCGAAGGATGGACCCCACACCGAAGTTGTCCCCACCTCAAACTTGTGCTGCCCTGATAGACCCAAGGGAGCCCTACAAACTGACATCAGGAACCTGGACTGCTGAGTTTTCTTTCCTAGGGAAAATGGAAAAAGGATGTGCCCAGGGGCCCCTGGCCCTGACTGCAAAGAATCCTTATATCGAAGGATGGACCCCACACCGAAGTTGTCCCCACCTCAAACTTGTGCTGCCCTGATAGACCCAAGGGAGCCCTACAAACTGACATCAGGAACCTGGACTGCTGAGTTTTCTTTCCCAGGGAAAATGGAAAAAGGATGTGCCCAGGGGCCCCTGGCCCTGACTGCAAAAAATCCTTATATCGAAGGATGGACCCCACACCGAAGTTGTCCCCACCTCAAACTTGTGCTGCCCTGATAGACCCAAGGGAGCCCTACAAACTGACATCAGCAACCTGGACTGCTGAGTTTTCTTTCCTAGGGAAAATGGAAAAAGGATGTGCCCAGGGGCCCCTGGCCCTGGGCTGGGGCCTCACTGCAAAGAATCCTTATATCGAAGGATGGACCCCACACCGAAGTTGTCCCCACCTCAAACTTGTGCTGCCCTGATAGACCCAAGGGAGCCCTACAAACTGACATCAGGAACCTGGACTGCTGAGTTTTCTTTTCCAGGGAAAATGGAAAAAGGATGTGCCCAGGGGCCCCTGGCCCTGGGCTGGGGCCTCACTGCAAAGAATCCTTATATCGAAGGATGGACCCCACACCGAAGTTGTCCCCACCTCAAACTTGTGCTGCCCTGATAGACCCAAGGGAGCCCTACAAACTGACATCAGGAACCTGGACTGCTGAGTTTTCTTTCCCAGGGAAAATGGAAAAAGGATGTGCCCAGGGGCCCCTGGCCCTGACTGCAAAAAATCCTTATATCGAAGGATGGACCCCACACCGAAGTTGTCCCCACCTCAAACTTGTGCTGCCCTGATAGACCCAAGGGAGCCCTACAAACTGACATCAGGAACCTGGACTGCTGAGTTTTCTTTCCCAGGGAAAATGGAAAAAGGATGTGCCCAGGGGCCCCTGGCCCTGACTGCAAAAAATCCTTATATCGAAGGATGGACCCCACACCGAAGTTGTCCCCACCTCAAACTTGTGCTGCCCTGATAGACCCAAGGGAGCCCTACAAACTGACATCAGGAACCTGGACTGCTGAGTTTTCTTTCCTAGGGAAAATGGAAAAAGGATGTGCCCAGGGGCCCCTGACCCTGGGCTGGGGCCTCACTGCAAAGAATCCTTATATCGAAGGATGGACCCCACACCGAAGTTGTCCCCACCTCAAACTTGTGCTGCCCTGATAGACCCAAGGGAGCCCTACAAACTGACATCAGGAACCTGGACTGCTGAGTTTTCTTTTCCAGGGAAAATGGAAAAAGGATGTGCCCAGGGGCCCCTGGCCCTGGGCTGGGGCCTCACTGCAAAGAATCCTTATATCGAAGGATGGACCCCACACCGAAGTTGTCCCCACCTCAAACTTGTGCTGCCCTGATAGACCCAAGGGAGCCCTACAAACTGACATCAGGAACCTGGACTGCTGAGTTTTCTTTCCCAGGGAAAATGGAGAAAGGATGTGCCCAGGGGCCCCTGGCCCTGACTGCAAAAAATCCTTATATCGAAGGATGGACCCCACACCGAAGTTGTCCCCACCTCAAACTTGTGCTGCCCTGATAGACCCAAGGGAGCCCTACAAACTGACATCAGGAACCTGGACTGCTGAGTTTTCTTTCCTAGGGAAAATGGAAAAAGGATGTGCCCAGGGGCCCCTGGCCCTGACTGCAAAGAATCCTTATATCGAAGGATGGACCCCACACCGAAGTTGTCCCCACCTCAAACTTGTGCTGCCCTGATAGACCCAAGGGAGCCCTACAAACTGACATCAGGAACCTGGACTGCTGAGTTTTCTTTCCCAGGGAAAATGGAAAAAGGATGTGCCCAGGGGCCCCTGGCCCTGACTGCAAAGAATCCTTATATCGAAGGATGGACCCCACACCGAAGTTGTCCCCACCTCAAACTTGTGCTGCCCTGATAGACCCAAGGGAGCCCTACAAACTGACATCAGGAACCTGGACTGCTGAGTTTTCTTTCCCAGGGAAAATGGAAAAAGGATGTGCCCAGGGGACCCTGGCCCTGGGTTGGGGCCTCACTGCAAAGAATCCTTATATCGAAGGATGGACCCCACACCGAAGTTGTCCCCACCTCAAACTTGTGCTGCCCTGATAGACCCAAGGGAGCCCTACAAACTGACATCAGGAACCTGGACTGCTGAGTTTTCTTTTCCAGGGAAAATGGAAAAAGGATGTGCCCAGGGGCCCCTGGCCCTGGGCTGGGGCCTCACTGCAAAGAATCCTTATATCGAAGGATGGACCCCACACCGAAGTTGTCCCCACCTCAAACTTGTGCTGCCCTGATAGACCCAAGGGAGCCCTACAAACTGACATCAGGAACCTGGACTGCTGAGTTTTCTTTCCCAGGGAAAATGGAAAAAGGATGTGCCCAGGGGCCCCTGGCCCTGACTGCAAAAAATCCTTATATCGAAGGATGGACCCCACACCGAAGTTGTCCCCACCTCAAACTTGTGCTGCCCTGATACACCTAAGGGAGCCCTACAAACTGACATCAGGAACCTGGACTGCTGAGTTTTCTTTCCCAGGGAAAATGGCCGAAGGATGTGCCCTGGGGCCCCTGGCCCTGACTGCAAAAAATCCTTATATCGAAGGATGGACCCCACACCGAAGTTGTCCCCACCTCAAACTTGTGCTGCCCTGATAGACCCAAGGGAGCCCTACAAACTGACATCAGGAACCTGGACTGCTGAGTTTTCTTTCCCAGGAAAAATGGAAAAAGGATGTGCCCAGGGGCCCCTGGCCCTGGGCTGGGGCCTCACTGCAAAGAATCCTTATATCAAAGGATGGACCCCACACCGAAGTTGTCCCCACCTCAAACTTGTGCTGCCCTGATAGACCCAAGGGAGCCCTACAAACTGACATCAGGAACCTGGACTGCTGAGTTTTCTTTCCCAGGGAAAATGGAGAAAGGATGTGCCTAGGGGCCCCTGGCCCTGGGCTGGGGCCTCACTGCAAAGAATCCTTATATCGAAGGATGGACCCCACACCGAAGTTGTCCCCACCTTAAAATTGTGCTGCCCTGATAGACCCAAGGGAGCCCTACAAACTGACATCAGGAACCTGGACTGCTGAGTTTTCTTTTCCAGGGAAAATGGAAAAAGGATGTGCCCAGGGGCCCCTGGCCCTGACTGCAAGAAATCCTTATATCGAAGGATGGACCCCACGCCGAAGTTGTCCCCACCTCAAACTTGTGCTGCCCTGATAGACCCAAGGGAGCCCTACAAACTGACATCAGGAACCTGGACTGCTGAGTTTTCTTTCCCAGGGAAAATGGAAAAAGGATGTGCCCAGGGGCCCCTGGCCCTGACTGCAAAGAATCCTTATATCGAAGGATGGACCCCACACCGAAGTTGTCCCCACCTCAAACTTGTGCTGCCCTGATAGACCCAAGGGAGCCCTACAAACTGACATCAGGAACCTGGACTGCTGAGTTTTCTTTCCCAGGGAAAATGGAGAAAGGATGTGCCCAGGGGCCCCTGGCCCTGACTGCAAAAAATCCTTATATCGAAGGATGGACCCCACACCGAAGTTGTCCCCACCTCAAACTTGTGCTGCCCTGATAGACCCAAGGGAGCCCTACAAACTGACATCAGGAACCTGGACTGCTGAGTTTTCTTTCCCAGGGAAAATGGAAAAAGGATGTGCCCAGGGGCCCCTGGCCCTGACTGCAAAAAATCCTTATATCGAAGGATGGACCCCACACCGAAGTTGTCCCCACCTCAAACTTGTGCTGCCCTGATAGACCCAAGGGAGCCCTACAAACTGACATCAGGAACCTGGACTGCTGAGTTTTCTTTCCCAGGGAAAATGGAAAAAGGATGTGCCCAGGGGCCCCTGGCCCTGACTGCAAAGAATCCTTATATCGAAGGATGGACCCCACACCGAAGTTGTCCCCACCTCAAACTTGTGCTGCCCTGATAGACCCAAGGGAGCCCTACAAACTGACATCAGGAACCTGGACTGCTGAGTTTTCTTTCCCAGGGAAAATGGAAAAAGGATGTGCCCAGGGGCCCCTGGCCCTGACTGCAAAAAAGCCTTATATCGAAGGATGGACCCCACACCGAAGTTGTCCCCACCTCAAACTTGTGCTGCCCTGATAGACCCAAGGGAGCCCTACAAACTGACATCAGGAACCTGGACTGCTGAGTTTTCTTTCCCAGGGAAAATGGAAAAAGGATGTGCCCAGGGGCCCCTGGCCCTGACTGCAAAGAATCCTTATATCGAAGGATGGACCCCACACCGAAGTTGTCCCCACCTCAAACTTGTGCTGCCCTGATAGACCCAAGGGAGCCCTACAAACTGACATCAGGAACCTGGACTGCTGAGTTTTCTTTCCCAGGGAAAATGGAAAAAGGATGTGCCCAGGGGCCCCTGGCCCTGACTGCAAAAAATCCTTATATCGAAGGATGGACCCCACACCGAAGTTGTCCCCACCTCAAACTTGTGCTGCCCTGATAGACCCAAGGGAGCCCTACAAACTGACATCAGGAACCTGGACTGCTGAGTTTTCTTTCCTAGGGAAAATGGAAAAAGGATGTGCCCAGGGGCCCCTGGCCCTGGGTTGGGGCCTCACTGCAAAGAATCCTTATATCGAAGGATGGACCCCACACCGAAGTTGTCCCCACCTCAAACTTGTGCTGCCCTGATAGACCCAAGGGAGCCCTACAAACTGACATCAGGAACCTGGACTGCTGAGTTTTCTTTTCCAGGGAAAATGGAAAAAGGATGTGCCCAGGGGCCCCTGGCCCTGGGCTGGGGCCTCACTGCAAAGAATCCTTATATCGAAGGATGGACCCCACACCGAAGTTGTCCCCACCTCAAACTTGTGCTGCCCTGATAGACCCAAGGGAGCCCTACAAACTGACATCAGGAACCTGGACTGCTGAGTTTTCTTTCCCAGGGAAAATGGAAAAAGGATGTGCCCAGGGGACCCTGGCCCTGACTGCAAAAAATCCTTATATCGAAGGATGGACCCCACACCGAAGTTGTCCCCACCTCAAACTTGTGCTGCCCTGATAGACCCAAGGGAGCCCTACAAACTGACATCAGGAACCTGGACTGCTGAGTTTTCTTTCCCAGGGAAAATGGAAAAAGGATGTGCCCAGGGGCCCCTGGCCCTGACTGCAAAAAATCCTTATATCGAAGGATGGACCCCACACCGAAGTTGTCCCCACCTCAAACTTGTGCTGCCCTGATAGACCCAAGGGAGCCCTACAAACTGACATCAGGAACCTGGACTGCTGAGTTTTCTTTCCTAGGGAAAATGGAAAAAGGATGTGCCCTGGGGCCCCTGGCCCTGACTGCAAAAAATCCTTATATCGAAGGATGGACCCCACACCGAAGTTGTCCCCACCTCAAACTTGTGCTGCCCTGATAGACCCAAGGGAGCCCTACAAACTGACATCAGGAACCTGGACTGCTGAGTTTTCTTTCCCAGGAAAAATGGAAAAAGGATGTGCCCAGGGGCCCCTGGCCCTGGGCTGGGGCCTCACTGCAAAGAATCCTTATATCGAAGGATGGACCCCACACCGAAGTTGTCCCCACCTCAAACTTGTGCTGCCCTGATAGACCCAAGGGAGCCCTACAAACTGACATCAGGAACCTGGACTGCTGAGTTTTCTTTCCCAGGGAAAATGGAGAAAGGATGTGCCTAGGGGCCCCTGGCCCTGGGCTGGGGCCTCACTGCAAAGAATCCTTATATCGAAGGATGGACCCCACACCGAAGTTGTCCCCACCTTAAAATTGTGCTGCCCTGATAGACCCAAGGGAGCCCTACAAACTGACATCAGGAACCTGGACTGCTGAGTTTTCTTTTCCAGGGAAAATGGAAAAAGGATGTGCCCAGGGGCCCCTGGCCCTGACTGCAAGAAATCCTTATATCGAAGGATGGACCCCACGCCGAAGTTGTCCCCACCTCAAACTTGTGCTGCCCTGATAGACCCAAGGGAGCCCTACAAACTGACATCAGGAACCTGGACTGCTGAGTTTTCTTTCCCAGGGAAAATGGAAAAAGGATGTGCCCAGGGGCCCCTGGCCCTGACTGCAAAGAATCCTTATATCGAAGGATGGACCCCACACCGAAGTTGTCCCCACCTCAAACTTGTGCTGCCCTGATAGACCCAAGGGAGCCCTACAAACTGACATCAGGAACCTGGACTGCTGAGTTTTCTTTCCCAGGGAAAATGGAAAAAGGATGTGCCCAGGGGCCCCTGGCCCTGACTGCAAAAAATCCTTATATCGAAGGATGGACCCCACACCGAAGTTGTCCCCACCTCAAACTTGTGCTGCCCTGATAGACCCAAGGGAGCCCTACAAACTGACATCAGGAACCTGGACTGCTGAGTTTTCTTTCCCAGGGAAAATGGAAAAAGGATGTGCCCAGGGGCCCCTGGCCCTGACTGCAAAGAATCCTTATATCGAAGGATGGACCCCACACCGAAGTTGTCCCCACCTCAAACTTGTGCTGCCCTGATAGACCCAAGGGAGCCCTACAAACTGACATCAGGAACCTGGACTGCTGAGTTTTCTTTCCCAGGGAAAATGGAAAAAGGATGTGCCCAGGGGCCCCTGGCCCTGACTGCAAAGAATCCTTATATCGAAGGATGGACCCCACACCGAAGTTGTCCCCACCTCAAACTTGTGCTGCCCTGATAGACCCAAGGGAGCCCTACAAACTGACATCAGGAACCTGGACTGCTGAGTTTTCTTTCCCAGGGAAAATGGAAAAAGGATGTGCCCAGGGGCCCCTGGCCCTGACTGCAAAGAATCCTTATATCGAAGGATGGACCCCACACCGAAGTTGTCCCCACCTCAAACTTGTGCTGCCCTGATAGACCCAAGGGAGCCCTACAAACTGACATCAGGAACCTGGACTGCTGAGTTTTCTTTCCCAGGGAAAATGGAAAAAGGATGTGCCCAGGGGCCCCTGGCCCTGACTGCAAAAAATCCTTATATCGAAGGATGGACCCCACACCGAAGTTGTCCCCACCTCAAACTTGTGCTGCCCTGATAGACCCAAGGGAGCCCTACAAACTGACATCAGGAACCTGGACTGCTGAGTTTTCTTTCCTAGGGAAAATGGAAAAAGGATGTGCCCAGGGGCCCCTGGCCCTGGGCTGGGGCCTCACTGCAAAGAATCCTTATATCGAAGGATGGACCCCACACCGAAGTTGTCCCCACCTCAAACTTGTGCTGCCCTGATAGACCCAAGGGAGCCCTGCAAACTGACATCAGGAACCTGGACTGCTGAGTTTTCTTTCCCAGGGAAAATGGAAAAAGGATGTGCCCAGGGGCCCCTGGCCCTGACTGCAAAGAATCCTTATATCGAAGGATGGACCCCACACCGAAGTTGTCCCCACCTCAAACTTGTGCTGCCCTGATAGACCCAAGGGAGCCCTACAAACTGACATCAGGAACCTGGACTGCTGAGTTTTCTTTCCTAGGGAAAATGGAAAAAGGATGTGCCCAGGGGCCCCTGGCCCTGGGCTGGGGCCTCACTGCAAAGAATCCTTATATCGAAGGATGGACCCCACACCGAAGTTGTCCCCACCTCAAACTTGTGCTGCCCTGATAGACCCAAGGGAGCCCTACAAACTGACATCAGGAACCTGGACTGCTGAGTTTTCTTTCCTAGGGAAAATGGAAAAAGGATGTGCCCAGGGGCCCCTGGCCCTGACTGCAAAGAATCCTTATATCGAAGGATGGACCCCACACCGAAGTTGTCCCCACCTCAAACTTGTGCTGCCCTGATAGACCCAAGGGAGCCCTACAAACTGACATCAGGAACCTGGACTGCTGAGTTTTCTTTCCCAGGGAAAATGGAAAAAGGATGTGCCCAGGGGACCCTGGCCCTGACTGCAAAAAATCCTTATATCGAAGGATGGACCCCACACCGAAGTTGTCCCCACCTCAAACTTGTGCTGCCCTGATAGACCCAAGGGAGCCCTACAAACTGACATCAGGAACCTGGACTGCTGAGTTTTCTTTCCTAGGGAAAATGGAAAAAGGATGTGCCCAGGGGCCCCTGGCCCTGACTGCAAAGAATCCTTATATCGAAGGATGGACCCCACACCGAAGTTGTCCCCACCTCAAACTTGTGCTGCCCTGATAGACCCAAGGGAGCCCTACAAACTGACATCAGGAACCTGGACTGCTGAGTTTTCTTTCCCAGGAAAAATGGAAAAAGGATGTGCCCAGGGGCCCCTGGCCCTGGGCTGGGGCCTCACTGCAAAGAATCCTTATATCGAAGGATGGACCCCACACCGAAGTTGTCCCCACCTCAAACTTGTGCTGCCCTGATAGACCCAAGGGAGCCCTACAAACTGACATCAGGAACCTGGACTGCTGAGTTTTCTTTTCCAGGGAAAATGGAAAAAGGATGTGCCCAGGGGCCCCTGGCCCTGACTGCAAAGAATCCTTATATCGAAGGATGGACCCCACACCGAAGTTGTCCCCACCTCAAACTTGTGCTGCCCTGATAGACCCAAGGGAGCCCTACAAACTGACATCAGGAACCTGGACTGCTGAGTTTTCTTTCCTAGGGAAAATGGAAAAAGGATGTGCCCAGGGGCCCCTGGCCCTGACTGCAAAGAATCCTTATATCGAAGGATGGACCCCACACCGAAGTTGTCCCCACCTCAAACTTGTGCTGCCCTGATAGACCCAAGGGAGCCCTACAAACTGACATCAGGAACCTGGACTGCTGAGTTTTCTTTCCCAGGGAAAATGGAAAAAGGATGTGCCCAGGGTTCCCTGGCCCTGACTGCAAAAAATCCTTATATCGAAGGATGGACCCCACACCGAAGTTGTCCCCACCTCAAACTTGTGCTGCCCTGATACACCTAAGGGAGCCCTACAAACTGACATCAGCAACCTGGACTGCTGAGTTTTCTTTCCCAGGGAAAATGGCCGAAGGATGTGCCCTGGGGCCCCTGGCCCTGACTGCAAAGAATCCTTATATCGAAGGATGGACCCCACACCGAAGTTGTCCCCACCTCAAACTTGTGCTGCCCTGATAGACCCAAGGGAGCCCTACAAACTGACATCAGGAACCTGGACTGCTGAGTTTTCTTTCCCAGGGAAAATGGAAAAAGGATGTGCCCAGGGGCCCCTGGCCCTGGGCTGGGGCCTCACTGCAAAGAATCCTTATATCGAAGGATGGACCCCACACCGAAGTTGTCCCCACCTCAAACTTGTGCTGCCCTGATAGACCCAAGGGAGCCCTACAAACTGACATCAGGAACCTGGACTGCTGAGTTTTCTTTCCCAGGGAAAATGGAGAAAGGATGTGCCTAGGGGCCCCTGGCCCTGGGCTGGGGCCTCACTGCAAAGAATCCTTATATCGAAGGATGGACCCCACACCGAAGTTGTCCCCACCTTAAAATTGTGCTGCCCTGATAGACCCAAGGGAGCCCTACAAACTGACATCAGGAACCTGGACTGCTGAGTTTTCTTTCCCAGGAAAAATGGAAAAAGGATGTGCCCAGGGGCCCCTGGCCCTGACTGCAAGAAATCCTTATATCGAAGGATGGACCCCACGCCGAAGTTGTCCCCACCTCAAACTTGTGCTGCCCTGATAGACCCAAGGGAGCCCTACAAACTGACATCAGGAACCTGGACTGCTGAGTTTTCTTTCCCAGGGAAAATGGAAAAAGGATGTGCCCAGGGGCCCCTGGCCCTGACTGCAAAGAATCCTTATATCGAAGGATGGACCCCACACCGAAGTTGTCCCCACCTCAAACTTGTGCTGCCCTGATAGACCCAAGGGAGCCCTACAAACTGACATCAGGAACCTGGACTGCTGAGTTTTCTTTCCCAGGGAAAATGGAAAAAGGATGTGCCCAGGGGCCCCTGGCCCTGACTGCAAAAAATCCTTATATCGAAGGATGGACCCCACACCGAAGTTGTCCCCACCTCAAACTTGTGCTGCCCTGATAGACCCAAGGGAGCCCTACAAACTGACATCAGGAACCTGGACTGCTGAGTTTTCTTTCCCAGGGAAAATGGAAAAAGGATGTGCCCAGGGGCCCCTGGCCCTGACTGCAAAAAATCCTTATATCGAAGGATGGACCCCACACCGAAGTTGTCCCCACCTCAAACTTGTGCTGCCCTGATAGACCCAAGGGAGCCCTACAAACTGACATCAGGAACCTGGACTGCTGAGTTTTCTTTCCTAGGGAAAATGGAAAAAGGATGTGCCCAGGGGCCCCTGGCCCTGGGCTGGGGCCTCACTGCAAAGAATCCTTATATCGAAGGATGGACCCCACACCGAAGTTGTCCCCACCTCAAACTTGTGCTGCCCTGATAGACCCAAGGGAGCCCTACAAACTGACATCAGGAACCTGGACTGCTGAGTTTTCTTTCCCAGGGAAAATGGAAAAAGGATGTGCCCAGGGGCCCCTGGCCCTGACTGCAAAAAATCCTTATATCGAAGGATGGACCCCACACCGAAGTTGTCCCCACCTCAAACTTGTGCTGCCCTGATAGACCCAAGGGAGCCCTACAAACTGACATCAGGAACCTGGACTGCTGAGTTTTCTTTCCCAGGGAAAATGGAAAAAGGATGTGCCCAGGGGCCCCTGGCCCTGACTGCAAAAAATCCTTATATCGAAGGATGGACCCCACACCGAAGTTGTCCCCACCTCAAACTTGTGCTGCCCTGATAGACCCAAGGGAGCCCTACAAACTGACATCAGGAACCTGGACTGCTGAGTTTTCTTTCCTAGGGAAAATGGAAAAAGGATGTGCCCAGGGGCCCCTGGCCCTGGGCTGGGGACTCACTGCAAAGAATCCTTATATCGAAGGATGGACCCCACACCGAAGTTGTCCCCACCTCAAACTTGTGCTGCCCTGATAGACCCAAGGGAGCCCTACAAACTGACATCAGGAACCTGGACTGCTGAGTTTTCTTTCCTAGGGAAAATGGAAAAAGGATGTGCCCAGGGGCCCCTGGCCCTGACTGCAAAGAATCCTTATATCGAAGGATGGACCCCACACCGAAGTTGTCCCCACCTCAAACTTGTGCTGCCCTGATAGACCCAAGGGAGCCCTACAAACTGACATCAGGAACCTGGACTGCTGAGTTTTCTTTCCCAGGGAAAATGGGAAAAGGATGTGCCCAGGGGACCCTGGCCCTGACTGCAAAAAATCCTTATATCGAAGGATGGACCCCACACCGAAGTTGTCCCCACCTCAAACTTGTGCTGCCCTGATAGACCCAAGGGAGCCCTACAAACTGACATCAGGAACCTGGACTGCTGAGTTTTCTTTCCTAGGGAAAATGGAAAAAGGATGTGCCCAGGGGCCCCTGGCCCTGACTGCAAAGAATCCTTATATCGAAGGATGGACCCCACACCGAAGTTGTCCCCACCTCAAACTTGTGCTGCCCTGATAGACCCAAGGGAGCCCTACAAACTGACATCAGGAACCTGGACTGCTGAGTTTTCTTTCCCAGGGAAAATGGAAAAAGGATGTGCCCAGGGGCCCCTGGCCCTGACTGCAAAGAATCCTTATATCGAAGGATGGACCCCACACCGAAGTTGTCCCCACCTCAAACTTGTGCTGCCCTGATAGACCCAAGGGAGCCCTACAAACTGACATCAGGAACCTGGACTGCTGAGTTTTCTTTCCCAGGAAAAATGGAAAAAGGATGTGCCCAGGGGCCCCTGGCCCTGGGCTGGGGCCTCACTGCAAAGAATCCTTATATCGAAGGATGGACCCCACACCGAAGTTGTCCCCACCTTAAAATTGTGCTGCCCTGATAGACCCAAGGGAGCCCTACAAACTGACATCAGGAACCTGGACTGCTGAGTTTTCTTTCCCAGGGAAAATGGAAAAAGGATGTGCCCAGGGGCCCCTGGCCCTGACTGCAAAGAATCCTTATATCGAAGGATGGACCCCACGCCGAAGTTGTCCCCACCTCAAACTTGTGCTGCCCTGATAGACCCAAGGGAGCCCTACAAACTGACATCAGGAACCTGGACTGCTGAGTTTTCTTTCCCAGGGAAAATGGAAAAAGGATGTGCCCAGGGGCCCCTGGCCCTGACTGCAAAGAATCCTTATATCGAAGGATGGACCCCACACCGAAGTTGTCCCCACCTCAAACTTGTGCTGCCCTGATAGACCCAAGGGAGCCCTACAAACTGACATCAGGAACCTGGACTGCTGAGTTTTCTTTCCCAGGGAAAATGGAAAAAGGATGTGCCCAGGGTTCCCTGGCCCTGACTGCAAAAAATCCTTATATCGAAGGATGGACCCCACACCGAAGTTGTCCCCACCTCAAACTTGTGCTGCCCTGATACACCTAAGGGAGCCCCACAAACTGACATCAGGAACCTGGACTGCTGAGTTTTCTTTCCCAGGGAAAATGGCCGAAGGATGTGCCCTGGGGCCCCTGGCCCTGACTGCAAAGAATCCTTATATCGAAGGATGGACCCCACACCGAAGTTGTCCCCACCTCAAACTTGTGCTGCCCTGATAGACCCAAGGGAGCCCTACAAACTGACATCAGGAACCTGGACTGCTGAGTTTTCTTTCCCAGGAAAAATGGAAAAAGGATGTGCCCAGGGGCCCCTGGCCCTGGGCTGGGGCCTCACTGCAAAGAATCCTTATATCGAAGGATGGACCCCACACCGAAGTTGTCCCCACCTCAAACTTGTGCTGCCCTGATAGACCCAAGGGAGCCCTACAAACTGACATCAGGAACCTGGACTGCTGAGTTTTCTTTCCCAGGGAAAATGGAGAAAGGATGTGCCTAGGGGCCCCTGGCCCTGGGCTGGGGCCTCACTGCAAAGAATCCTTATATCGAAGGATGGACCCCACACCGAAGTTGTCCCCACCTTAAAATTGTGCTGCCCTGATAGACCCAAGGGAGCCCTACAAACTGACATCAGGAACCTGGACTGCTGAGTTTTCTTTCCCAGGGAAAATGGAAAAAGGATGTGCCCAGGGGCCCCTGGCCCTGACTGCAAAAAATCCTTATATCGAAGGATGGACCCCACACCGAAGTTGTCCCCACCTCAAACTTGTGCTGCCCTGATAGACCCAAGGGAGCCCTACAAACTGACATCAGGAACCTGGACTGCTGAGTTTTCTTTCCTAGGGAAAATGGAAAAAGGATGTGCCCAGGGGCCCCTGGCCCTGACTGCAAAGAATCCTTATATCGAAGGATGGACCCCACACCGAAGTTGTCCCCACCTCAAACTTGTGCTGCCCTGATAGACCCAAGGGAGCCCTACAAACTGACATCAGGAACCTGGACTGCTGAGTTTTCTTTCCCAGGGAAAATGGAAAAAGGATGTGCCGAGGGGCCCCTGGCCCTGACTGCAAAAAATCCTTATATCGAAGGATGGACCCCACACCGAAGTTGTCCCCACCTCAAACTTGTGCTGCCCTGATAGACCCAAGGGAGCCCTACAAACTGACATCAGGAACCTGGACTGCTGAGTTTTCTTTCCCAGGGAAAATGGAAAAAGGATGTGCCCAGGGGCCCCTGGCCCTGACTGCAAAGAATCCTTATATCGAAGGATGGACCCCACACCGAAGTTGTCCCCACCTCAAACTTGTGCTGCCCTGATAGACCCAAGGGAGCCCTACAAACTGACATCAGGAACCTGGACTGCTGAGTTTTCTTTCCCAGGGAAAATGGAAAAAGGATGTGCCCAGGGGCCCCTGGCCCTGACTGCAAAAAATCCTTATATCGAAGGATGGACCCCACACCGAAGTTGTCCCCACCTCAAACTTGTGCTGCCCTGATAGACCCAAGGGAGCCCTACAAACTGACATCAGGAACCTGGACTGCTGAGTTTTCTTTCCTAGGGAAAATGGAAAAAGGATGTGCCCAGGGGCCCCTGGCCCTGGGCTGGGGCCTCACTGCAAAGAATCCTTATATCGAAGGATGGACCCCACACCGAAGTTGTCCCCACCTCGAACTTGTGCTGCCCTGATAGACCCAAGGGAGCCCTACAAACTGACATCAGGAACCTGGACTGCTGACTTTTCTTTCCCAGGGAAAATGGAAAAAGGGTGTGCCCAGGGGCGCCTGGCCCTGACTGCAAAAAATCCTTATATCGAAGGATGGACCCCACACCGAAGTTGTCCCCACCTCAAACTTGTGCTGCCCTGATAGACCCAAGGGAGCCCTACAAACTGACATCAGGAACCTGGACTGCTGAGTTTTCTTTCCTAGGGAAAATGGAAAAAGGATGTGCCCAGGGGCCCCTGGCCCTGGGCTGGGGCCTCACTGCAAAGAATCCTTATATCGAAGGATGGACCCCACACCGAAGTTGTCCCCACCTCAAACTTGTGCTGCCCTGATAGACCCAAGGGAGCCCTACAAACTGACATCAGGAACCTGGACTGCTGAGTTTTCTTTCCTAGGGAAAATGGAAAAAGGATGTGCCCAGGGGCCCCTGGCCCTGACTGCAAAGAATCCTTATATCGAAGGATGGACCCCACACCGAAGTTGTCCCCACCTCAAACTTGTGCTGCCCTGATAGACCCAAGGGAGCCCTACAAACTGACATCAGGAACCTGGACTGCTGAGTTTTCTTTCCCAGGGAAAATGGGAAAAGGATGTGCCCAGGGGACCCTGGCCCTGACTGCAAAAAATCCTTATATCGAAGGATGGACCCCACACCGAAGTTGTCCCCACCTCAAACTTGTGCTGCCCTGATAGACCCAAGGGAGCCCTACAAACTGACATCAGGAACCTGGACTGCTGAGTTTTCTTTCCCAGGGAAAATGGAAAAAGGATGTGCCCAGGGGCCCCTGGCCCTGACTGCAAAGAATCCTTATATCGAAGGATGGACCCCACACCGAAGTTGTCCCCACCTCAAACTTGTGCTGCCCTGATAGACCCAAGGGAGCCCTACAAACTGACATCAGGAACCTGGACTGCTGAGTTTTCTTTCCCAGGGAAAATGGAAAAAGGATGTGCCCAGGGGCCCCTGGCCCTGACTGCAAAGAATCCTTATATCGAAGGATGGACCCCACACCGAAGTTGTCCCCACCTCAAACTTGTGCTGCCCTGATAGACCCAAGGGAGCCCTACAAACTGACATCAGGAACCTGGACTGCTGAGTTTTCTTTCCCAGGAAAAATGGAAAAAGGATGTGCCCAGGGGCCCCTGGCCCTGACTGCAAAGAATCCTTATATCGAAGGATGGACCCCACACCGAAGTTGTCCCCACCTCAAACTTGTGCTGCCCTGATAGACCCAAGGGAGCCCTACAAACTGACATCAGGAACCTGGACTGCTGAGTTTTCTTTTCCAGGGAAAATGGAAAAAGGATGTGCCCAGGGGCCCCTGGCCCTGACTGCAAAGAATCCTTATATCGAAGGATGGACCCCACGCCGAAGTTGTCCCCACCTCAAACTTGTGCTGCCCTGATAGACCCAAGGGAGCCCTACAAACTGACATCAGGAACCTGGACTGCTGAGTTTTCTTTCCTAGGGAAAATGGAAAAAGGATGTGCCCAGGGGCCCCTGGCCCTGACTGCAAAGAATCCTTATATCGAAGGATGGACCCCACACCGAAGTTGTCCCCACCTCAAACTTGTGCTGCCCTGATAGACCCAAGGGAGCCCTACAAACTGACATCAGGAACCTGGACTGCTGAGTTTTCTTTCCCAGGGAAAATGGAAAAAGGATGTGCCCAGGGTTCCCTGGCCCTGACTGCAAAAAATCCTTATATCGAAGGATGGACCCCACACCGAAGTTGTCCCCACCTCAAACTTGTGCTGCCCTGATACACCTAAGGGAGCCCTACAAACTGACATCAGCAACCTGGACTGCTGAGTTTTCTTTCCCAGGGAAAATGGAAAAAGGATGTGCCCAGGGGCCCCTGGCCCTGACTGCAAAGAATCCTTATATCGAAGGATGGACCCCACACCGAAGTTGTCCCCACCTCAAACTTGTGCTGCACTGATAGACCCAAGGGAGCCCTACAAACTGACATCAGGAACCTGGACTGCTGAGTTTTCTTTCCCAGGAAAAATGGAAAAAGGATGTGCCCAGGGGCCCCTGGCCCTGGGCTGGGGCCTCACTGCAAAGAATCCTTATATCGAAGGATGGACCCCACACCGAAGTTGTCCCCACCTCAAACTTGTGCTGCCCTGATAGACCCAAGGGAGCCCTACAAACTGACATCAGGAACCTGGACTGCTGAGTTTTCTTTCCCAGGGAAAATGGAGAAAGGATGTGCCTAGGGGCCCCTGGCCCTGGGCTGGGGCCTCACTGCAAAGAATCCTTATATCGAAGGATGGACCCCACACCGAAGTTGTCCCCACCTTAAAATTGTGCTGCCCTGATAGACCCAAGGGAGCCCTACAAACTGACATCAGGAACCTGGACTGCTGAGTTTTCTTTCCCAGGAAAAATGGAAAAAGGATGTGCCCAGGGGCCCCTGGCCCTGACTGCAAGAAATCCTTATATCGAAGGATGGACCCCACGCCGAAGTTGTCCCCACCTCAAACTTGTGCTGCCCTGATAGACCCAAGGGAGCCCTACAAACTGACATCAGGAACCTGGACTGCTGAGTTTTCTTTCCCAGGGAAAATGGAAAAAGGATGTGCCCAGGGGCCCCTGGCCCTGACTGCAAAGAATCCTTATATCGAAGGATGGACCCCACACCGAAGTTGTCCCCACCTCAAACTTGTGCTGCCCTGATAGACCCAAGGGAGCCCTAGAAACTGACATCAGGAACCTGGACTGCTGAGTTTTCTTTCCCAGGGAAAATGGAAAAAGGATGTGCCCAGGGGCCCCTGGCCCTGACTGCAAAAAATCCTTATATCGAAGGATGGACCCCACACCGAAGTTGTCCCCACCTCAAACTTGTGCTGCCCTGATAGACCCAAGGGAGCCCTACAAACTGACATCAGGAACCTGGACTGCTGAGTTTTCTTTCCCAGGGAAAATGGAAAAAGGATGTGCCCAGGGGCCCCTGGCCCTGACTGCAAAAAATCCTTATATCGAAGGATGGACCCCACACCGAAGTTGTCCCCACCTCAAACTTGTGCTGCCCTGATAGACCCAAGGGAGCCCTACAAACTGACATCAGGAACCTGGACTGCTGAGTTTTCTTTCCTAGGGAAAATGGAAAAAGGATGTGCCCAGGGGCCCCTGGCCCTGGGCTGGGGCCTCACTGCAAAGAATCCTTATATCGAAGGATGGACCCCACACCGAAGTTGTCCCCACCTCAAATTTGTGCTGCCCTGATAGACCCAAGGGAGCCCTACAAACTGACATCAGGAACCTGGACTGCTGAGTTTTCTTTCCCAGGGAAAATGGAAAAAGGATGTGCCCAGGGGCCCCTGGCCCTGACTGCAAAAAATCCTTATATCGAAGGATGGACCCCACACCGAAGTTGTCCCCACCTCAAACTTGTGCTGCCCTGATAGACCCAAGGGAGCCCTACAAACTGACATCAGGAACCTGGACTGCTGAGTTTTCTTTCCCAGGGAAAATGGAAAAAGGATGTGCCCAGGGGCCCCTGGCCCTGACTGCAAAAAATCCTTATATCGAAGGATGGACCCCACACCGAAGTTGTCCCCACCTCAAACTTGTGCTGCCCTGATAGACCCAAGGGAGCCCTACAAACTGACATCAGGAACCTGGACTGCTGAGTTTTCTTTCCCAGGAAAAATGGAAAAAGGATGTGCCCAGGGGCCCCTGGCCCTGGGCTGGGGCCTCACTGCAAAGAATCCTTATATCGAAGGATGGACCCCACACCGAAGTTGTCCCCACCTTAAAATTGTGCTGCCCTGATAGACCCAAGGGAGCCCTACAAACTGACATCAGGAACCTGGACTGCTGAGTTTTCTTTCCCAGGGAAAATGGAAAAAGGATGTGCCCAGGGGCCCCTGGCCCTGACTGCAAAGAATCCTTATATCGAAGGATGGACCCCACGCCGAAGTTGTCCCCACCTCAAACTTGTGCTGCCCTGATAGACCCAAGGGAGCCCTACAAACTGACATCAGGAACCTGGACTGCTGAGTTTTCTTTCCCAGGGAAAATGGAAAAAGGATGTGCCCAGGGGCCCCTGGCCCTGACTGCAAAGAATCCTTATATCGAAGGATGGACCCCACACCGAAGTTGTCCCCACCTCAAACTTGTGCTGCCCTGATAGACCCAAGGGAGCCCTACAAACTGACATCAGGAACCTGGACTGCTGAGTTTTCTTTCCCAGGGAAAATGGAAAAAGGATGTGCCCAGGGTTCCCTGGCCCTGACTGCAAAAAATCCTTATATCGAAGGATGGACCCCACACCGAAGTTGTCCCCACCTCAAACTTGTGCTGCCCTGATACACCTAAGGGAGCCCCACAAACTGACATCAGGAACCTGGACTGCTGAGTTTTCTTTCCCAGGGAAAATGGCCGAAGGATGTGCCCTGGGGCCCCTGGCCCTGACTGCAAAGAATCCTTATATCGAAGGATGGACCCCACACCGAAGTTGTCCCCACCTCAAACTTGTGCTGCCCTGATAGACCCAAGGGAGCCCTACAAACTGACATCAGGAACCTGGACTGCTGAGTTTTCTTTCCCAGGGAAAATGGAAAAAGGATGTGCCCAGGGGCCCCTGGCCCTGGGCTGGGGCCTCACTGCAAAGAATCCTTATATCGAAGGATGGACCCCACACCGAAGTTGTCCCCACCTCAAACTTGTGCTGCCCTGATAGACCCAAGGGAGCCCTACAAACTGACATCAGGAACCTGGACTGCTGAGTTTTCTTTCCCAGGGAAAATGGAGAAAGGATGTGCCTAGGGGCCCCTGGCCCTGGGCTGGGGCCTCACTGCAAAGAATCCTTATATCGAAGGATGGACCCCACACCGAAGTTGTCCCCACCTTAAAATTGTGCTGCCCTGATAGACCCAAGGGAGCCCTACAAACTGACATCAGGAACCTGGACTGCTGAGTTTTCTTTCCCAGGGAAAATGGAAAAAGGATGTGCCCAGGGGCCCCTGGCCCTGACTGCAAAGAATCCTTATATCGAAGGATGGACCCCACGCCGAAGTTGTCCCCACCTCAAACTTGTGCTGCCCTGATAGACCCAAGGGAGCCCTACAAACTGACATCAGGAACCTGGACTGCTGAGTTTTCTTTCCCAGGGAAAATGGAAAAAGGATGTGCCCAGGGGCCCCTGGCCCTGACTGCAAAGAATCCTTATATCGAAGGATGGACCCCACACCGAAGTTGTCCCCACCTCAAACTTGTGCTGCCCTGATAGACCCAAGGGAGCCCTACAAACTGACATCAGGAACCTGGACTGCTGAGTTTTCTTTCCTAGGGAAAATGGAAAAAGGATGTGCCCAGGGGCCCCTGGCCCTGACTGCAAAGAATCCTTATATCGAAGGATGGACCCCACACCGAAGTTGTCCCCACCTCAAACTTGTGCTGCCCTGATAGACCCAAGGGAGCCCTACAAACTGACATCAGGAACCTGGACTGCTGAGTTTTCTTTCCCAGGGAAAATGGAAAAAGGATGTGCCCAGGGGCCCCTGGCCCTGACTGCAAAAAATCCTTATATCGAAGGATGGACCCCACACCGAAGTTGTCCCCACCTCAAACTTGTGCTGCCCTGATAGACCCAAGGGAGCCCTACAAACTGACATCAGGAACCTGGACTGCTGAGTTTTCTTTCCTAGGGAAAATGGAAAAAGGATGTGCCCAGGGGCCCCTGGCCCTGGGCTGGGGCCTCACTGCAAAGAATCCTTATATCGAAGGATGGACCCCACACCGAAGTTGTCCCCACCTCAAACTTGTGCTGCCCTGATAGACCCAAGGGAGCCCTACAAACTGACATCAGGAACCTGGACTGCTGAGTTTTCTTTCCTAGGGAAAATGGAAAAAGGATGTGCCCAGGGGCCCCTGGCCCTGACTGCAAAGAATCCTTATATCGAAGGATGGACCCCACACCGAAGTTGTCCCCACCTCAAACTTGTGCTGCCCTGATAGACCCAAGGGAGCCCTACAAACTGACATCAGGAACCTGGACTGCTGAGTTTTCTTTCCCAGGGAAAATGGGAAAAGGATGTGCCCAGGGGACCCTGGCCCTGACTGCAAAAAATCCTTATATCGAAGGATGGACCCCACACCGAAGTTGTCCCCACCTCAAACTTGTGCTGCCCTGATAGACCCAAGGGAGCCCTACAAACTGACATCAGGAACCTGGACTGCTGAGTTTTCTTTCCTAGGGAAAATGGAAAAAGGATGTGCCCAGGGGCCCCTGGCCCTGACTGCAAAGAATCCTTATATCGAAGGATGGACCCCACACCGAAGTTGTCCCCACCTCAAACTTGTGCTGCCCTGATAGACCCAAGGGAGCCCTACAAACTGACATCAGGAACCTGGACTGCTGAGTTTTCTTTCCCAGGGAAAATGGAAAAAGGATGTGCCCAGGGGCCCCTGGCCCTGACTGCAAAGAATCCTTATATCGAAGGATGGACCCCACACCGAAGTTGTCCCCACCTCAAACTTGTGCTGCCCTGATAGACCCAAGGGAGCCCTACAAACTGACATCAGGAACCTGGACTGCTGAGTTTTCTTTCCCAGGAAAAATGGAAAAAGGATGTGCCCAGGGGCCCCTGGCCCTGGGCTGGGGCCTCACTGCAAAGAATCCTTATATCGAAGGATGGACCCCACACCGAAGTTGTCCCCACCTTAAAATTGTGCTGCCCTGATAGACCCAAGGGAGCCCTACAAACTGACATCAGGAACCTGGACTGCTGAGTTTTCTTTCCCAGGGAAAATGGAAAAAGGATGTGCCCAGGGGCCCCTGGCCCTGACTGCAAAAAATCCTTATATCGAAGGATGGACCCCACACCGAAGTTGTCCCCACCTCAAACTTGTGCTGCCCTGATAGACCCAAGGGAGCCCTACAAACTGACATCAGGAACCTGGACTGCTGAGTTTTCTTTCCTAGGGAAAATGGAAAAAGGATGTGCCCAGGGGCCCCTGGCCCTGGGCTGGGGACTCACTGCAAAGAATCCTTATATCGAAGGATGGACCCCACACCGAAGTTGTCCCCACCTCAAACTTGTGCTGCCCTGATAGACCCAAGGGAGCCCTACAAACTGACATCAGGAACCTGGACTGCTGAGTTTTCTTTCCTAGGGAAAATGGAAAAAGGATGTGCCCAGGGGCCCCTGGCCCTGACTGCAAAGAATCCTTATATCGAAGGATGGACCCCACACCGAAGTTGTCCCCACCTCAAACTTGTGCTGCCCTGATAGACCCAAGGGAGCCCTACAAACTGACATCAGGAACCTGGACTGCTGAGTTTTCTTTCCCAGGGAAAATGGGAAAAGGATGTGCCCAGGGGACCCTGGCCCTGACTGCAAAAAATCCTTATATCGAAGGATGGACCCCACACCGAAGTTGTCCCCACCTCAAACTTGTGCTGCCCTGATAGACCCAAGGGAGCCCTACAAACTGACATCAGGAACCTGGACTGCTGAGTTTTCTTTCCTAGGGAAAATGGAAAAAGGATGTGCCCAGGGGCCCCTGGCCCTGACTGCAAAGAATCCTTATATCGAAGGATGGACCCCACACCGAAGTTGTCCCCACCTCAAACTTGTGCTGCCCTGATAGACCCAAGGGAGCCCTACAAACTGACATCAGGAACCTGGACTGCTGAGTTTTCTTTCCCAGGGAAAATGGAAAAAGGATGTGCCCAGGGGCCCCTGGCCCTGACTGCAAAGAATCCTTATATCGAAGGATGGACCCCACACCGAAGTTGTCCCCACCTCAAACTTGTGCTGCCCTGATAGACCCAAGGGAGCCCTACAAACTGACATCAGGAACCTGGACTGCTGAGTTTTCTTTCCCAGGAAAAATGGAAAAAGGATGTGCCCAGGGGCCCCTGGCCCTGGGCTGGGGCCTCACTGCAAAGAATCCTTATATCGAAGGATGGACCCCACACCGAAGTTGTCCCCACCTTAAAATTGTGCTGCCCTGATAGACCCAAGGGAGCCCTACAAACTGACATCAGGAACCTGGACTGCTGAGTTTTCTTTCCCAGGGAAAATGGAAAAAGGATGTGCCCAGGGGCCCCTGGCCCTGACTGCAAAGAATCCTTATATCGAAGGATGGACCCCACGCCGAAGTTGTCCCCACCTCAAACTTGTGCTGCCCTGATAGACCCAAGGGAGCCCTACAAACTGACATCAGGAACCTGGACTGCTGAGTTTTCTTTCCCAGGGAAAATGGAAAAAGGATGTGCCCAGGGGCCCCTGGCCCTGACTGCAAAGAATCCTTATATCGAAGGATGGACCCCACACCGAAGTTGTCCCCACCTCAAACTTGTGCTGCCCTGATAGACCCAAGGGAGCCCTACAAACTGACATCAGGAACCTGGACTGCTGAGTTTTCTTTCCCAGGGAAAATGGAAAAAGGATGTGCCCAGGGTTCCCTGGCCCTGACTGCAAAAAATCCTTATATCGAAGGATGGACCCCACACCGAAGTTGTCCCCACCTCAAACTTGTGCTGCCCTGATACACCTAAGGGAGCCCCACAAACTGACATCAGGAACCTGGACTGCTGAGTTTTCTTTCCCAGGGAAAATGGCCGAAGGATGTGCCCTGGGGCCCCTGGCCCTGACTGCAAAGAATCCTTATATCGAAGGATGGACCCCACACCGAAGTTGTCCCCACCTCAAACTTGTGCTGCCCTGATAGACCCAAGGGAGCCCTACAAACTGACATCAGGAACCTGGACTGCTGAGTTTTCTTTCCCAGGAAAAATGGAAAAAGGATGTGCCCAGGGGCCCCTGGCCCTGGGCTGGGGCCTCACTGCAAAGAATCCTTATATCGAAGGATGGACCCCACACCGAAGTTGTCCCCACCTCAAACTTGTGCTGCCCTGATAGACCCAAGGGAGCCCTACAAACTGACATCAGGAACCTGGACTGCTGAGTTTTCTTTCCCAGGGAAAATGGAGAAAGGATGTGCCTAGGGGCCCCTGGCCCTGGGCTGGGGCCTCACTGCAAAGAATCCTTATATCGAAGGATGGACCCCACACCGAAGTTGTCCCCACCTTAAAATTGTGCTGCCCTGATAGACCCAAGGGAGCCCTACAAACTGACATCAGGAACCTGGACTGCTGAGTTTTCTTTCCCAGGGAAAATGGAAAAAGGATGTGCCCAGGGGCCCCTGGCCCTGACTGCAAAGAATCCTTATATCGAAGGATGGACCCCACGCCGAAGTTGTCCCCACCTCAAACTTGTGCTGCCCTGATAGACCCAAGGGAGCCCTACAAACTGACATCAGGAACCTGGACTGCTGAGTTTTCTTTCCCAGGGAAAATGGAAAAAGGATGTGCCCAGGGGCCCCTGGCCCTGACTGCAAAGAATCCTTATATCGAAGGATGGACCCCACACCGAAGTTGTCCCCACCTCAAACTTGTGCTGCCCTGATAGACCCAAGGGAGCCCTACAAACTGACATCAGGAACCTGGACTGCTGAGTTTTCTTTCCCAGGGAAAATGGAAAAAGGATGTGCCCAGGGGCCCCTGGCCCTGACTGCAAAAAATCCTTATATCGAAGGATGGACCCCACACCGAAGTTGTCCCCACCTCAAACTTGTGCTGCCCTGATAGACCCAAGGGAGCCCTACAAACTGACATCAGGAACCTGGACTGCTGAGTTTTCTTTCCCAGGGAAAATGGAAAAAGGATGTGCCCAGGGGCCCCTGGCCCTGACTGCAAAGAATCCTTATATCGAAGGATGGACCCCACACCGAAGTTGTCCCCACCTCAAACTTGTGCTGCCCTGATAGACCCAAGGGAGCCCTACAAACTGACATCAGGAACCTGGACTGCTGAGTTTTCTTTCCTAGGGAAAATGGAAAAAGGATGTGCCCAGGGGCCCCTGGCCCTGGGCTGGGGCCTCACTGCAAAGAATCCTTATATCGAAGGATGGACCCCACACCGAAGTTGTCCCCACCTCAAACTTGTGCTGCCCTGATAGACCCAAGGGAGCCCTACAAACTGACATCAGGAACCTGGACTGCTGAGTTTTCTTTTCCAGGGAAAATGGAAAAAGGATGTGCCCAGGGGCCCCTGGCCCTGGGCTGGGGCCTCACTGCAAAGAATCCTTATATCGAAGGATGGACCCCACACCGAAGTTGTCCCCACCTCAAACTTGTGCTGCCCTGATAGACCCAAGGGAGCCCTACAAACTGACATCAGGAACCTGGACTGCTGAGTTTTCTTTCCCAGGGAAAATGGAAAAAGGATGTGCCCAGGGGCCCCTGGCCCTGACTGCAAAGAATCCTTATATCGAAGGATGGACCCCACACCGAAGTTGTCCCCACCTCAAACTTGTGCTGCCCTGATAGACCCAAGGGAGCCCTACAAACTGACATCAGGAACCTGGACTGCTGAGTTTTCTTTCCCAGGGAAAATGGAAAAAGGATGTGCCCAGGGGCCCCTGGCCCTGACTGCAAAAAATCCTTATATCGAAGGATGGACCCCACACCGAAGTTGTCCCCACCTCAAACTTGTGCTGCCCTGATAGACCCAAGGGAGCCCTACAAACTGACATCAGGAACCTGGACTGCTGAGTTTTCTTTCCTAGGGAAAATGGAAAAAGGATGTGCCCAGGGGCCCCTGACCCTGGGCTGGGGCCTCACTGCAAAGAATCCTTATATCGAAGGATGGACCCCACACCGAAGTTGTCCCCACCTCAAACTTGTGCTGCCCTGATAGACCCAAGGGAGCCCTACAAACTGACATCAGGAACCTGGACTGCTGAGTTTTCTTTTCCAGGGAAAATGGAAAAAGGATGTGCCCAGGGGCCCCTGGCCCTGGGCTGGGGCCTCACTGCAAAAAATCCTTATATCGAAGGATGGACCCCACACCGAAGTTGTCCCCACCTCAAACTTGTGCTGCCCTGATAGACCCAAGGGAGCCCTACAAACTGACATCAGGAACCTGGACTGCTGAGTTTTCTTTCCCAGGGAAAATGGAAAAAGGATGTGCCCAGGGGCCCCTGGCCCTGACTGCAAAAAATCCTTATATCGAAGGATGGACCCCACACCGAAGTTGTCCCCACCTCAAACTTGTGCTGCCCTGATAGACCCAAGGGAGCCCTACAAACTGACATCAGGAACCTGGACTGCTGAGTTTTCTTTCCTAGGGAAAATGGAAAAAGGATGTGCCCAGGGGCCCCTGGCCCTGGGCTGGGGCCTCACTGCAAAAAATCCTTATATCGAAGGATGGACCCCACACCGAAGTTGTCCCCACCTCAAACTTGTGCTGCCCTGATAGACCCAAGGGAGCCCTACAAACTGACATCAGGAACCTGGACTGCTGAGTTTTCTTTCCCAGGGAAAATGGAAAAAGGATGTGCCCAGGGGCCCCTGGCCCTGACTGCAAAGAATCCTTATATCGAAGGATGGACCCCACACCGAAGTTGTCCCCACCTCAAACTTGTGCTGCCCTGATAGACCCAAGGGAGCCCTACAAACTGACATCAGGAACCTGGACTGCTGAGTTTTCTTTCCCAGGGAAAATGGAAAAAGGATGTGCCCAGGGGCCCCTGGCCCTGACTGCAAAGAATCCTTATATCGAAGGATGGACCCCACACCGAAGTTGTCCCCACCTCAAACTTGTGCTGCCCTGATAGACCCAAGGGAGCCCTACAAACTGACATCAGGAACCTGGACTGCTGAGTTTTCTTTCCCAGGGAAAATGGAAAAAGGATGTGCCCAGGGGCCCCTGGCCCTGACTGCAAAAAATCCTTATATCGAAGGATGGACCCCACACCGAAGTTGTCCCCACCTCAAACTTGTGCTGCCCTGATAGACCCAAGGGAGCCCTACAAACTGACATCAGGAACCTGGACTGCTGAGTTTTCTTTTCCAGGGAAAATGGAAAAAGGATGTGCCCAGGGGCCCCTGGCCCTGACTGCAAGAAATCCTTATATCGAAGGATGGACCCCACGCCGAAGTTGTCCCCACCTCAAACTTGTGCTGCCCTGATAGACCCAAGGGAGCCCTACAAACTGACATCAGGAACCTGGACTGCTGAGTTTTCTTTCCCAGGGAAAATGGAAAAAGGATGTGCCCAGGGGCCCCTGGCCCTGACTGCAAAGAATCCTTATATCGAAGGATGGACCCCACACCGAAATTGTCCCCACCTCAAACTTGTGCTGCCCTGATAGACCCAAGGGAGCCCTACAAACTGACATCAGGAACCTGGACTGCTGAGTTTTCTTTCCCAGGGAAAATGGAAAAAGGATGTGCCCAGGGGCCCCTGGCCCTGACTGCAAAAAATCCTTATATCGAAGGATGGACCCCACACCGAAGTTGTCCCCACCTCAAACTTGTGCTGCCCTGATAGACCCAAGGGAGCCCTACAAACTGACATCAGGAACCTGGACTGCTGAGTTTTCTTTCCCAGGGAAAATGGAAAAAGGATGTGCCCAGGGGCCCCTGGCCCTGACTGCAAAAAATCCTTATATCGAAGGATGGACCCCACACTGAAGTTGTCCCCACCTCAAACTTGTGCTGCCCTGATAGACCCAAGGGAGCCCTACAAACTGACATCAGGAACCTGGACTGCTGAGTTTTCTTTCCCAGGGAAAATGGAAAAAGGATGTGCCCAGGGGCCCCTGGCCCTGACTGCAAAGAATCCTTATATCGAAGGATGGACCCCACACCGAAGTTGTCCCCACCTCAAACTTGTGCTGCCCTGATAGACCCAAGGGAGCCCTACAAACTGACATCAGGAACCTGGACTGCTGAGTTTTCTTTCCCAGGGAAAATGGAAAAAGGATGTGCCCAGGGGCCCCTGGCCCTGACTGCAAAAAATCCTTATATCGAAGGATGGACCCCACACCGAAGTTGTCCCCACCTCAAACTTGTGCTGCCCTGATAGACCCAAGGGAGCCCTACAAACTGACATCAGGAACCTGGACTGCTGAGTTTTCTTTCCTAGGGAAAATGGAAAAAGGATGTGCCCAGGGGCCCCTGGCCCTGGGCTGGGGCCTCACTGCAAAGAATCCTTATATCGAAGGATGGACCCCACACCGAAGTTGTCCCCACCTCAAACTTGTGCTGCCCTGATAGACCCAAGGGAGCCCTACAAACTGACATCAGGAACCTGGACTGCTGAGTTTTCTTTTCCAGGGAAAATGGAAAAAGGATGTGCCCAGGGGCCCCTGGCCCTGGGCTGGGGCCTCACTGCAAAGAATCCTTATATCGAAGGATGGACCCCACACCGAAGTTGTCCCCACCTCAAACTTGTGCTGCCCTGATAGACCCAAGGGAGCCCTACAAACTGACATCAGGAACCTGGACTGCTGAGTTTTCTTTCCCAGGGAAAATGGAAAAAGGATGTGCCCAGGGGCCCCTGGCCCTGACTGCAAAAAATCCTTATATCGAAGGATGGACCCCACACCGAAGTTGTCCCCACCTCAAACTTGTGCTGCCCTGATAGACCCAAGGGAGCCCTACAAACTGACATCAGGAACCTGGACTGCTGAGTTTTCTTTCCCAGGGAAAATGGAAAAAGGATGTGCCCAGGGGCCCCTGGCCCTGACTGCAAAAAATCCTTATATCGAAGGATGGACCCCACACCGAAGTTGTCCCCACCTCAAACTTGTGCTGCCCTGATAGACCCAAGGGAGCCCTACAAACTGACATCAGGAACCTGGACTGCTGAGTTTTCTTTCCTAGGGAAAATGGAAAAAGGATGTGCCCAGGGGCCCCTGGCCCTGGGCTGGGGCCTCACTGCAAAGAATCCTTATATCGAAGGATGGACCCCACACCGAAGTTGTCCCCACCTCAAACTTGTGCTGCCCTGATAGACCCAAGGGAGCCCTACAAACTGACATCAGGAACCTGGACTGCTGAGTTTTCTTTCCTAGGGAAAATGGAAAAAGGATGTGCCCAGGGGCCCCTGGCCCTGACTGCAAAGAATCCTTATATCGAAGGATGGACCCCACACTGAAGTTGTCCCCACCTCAAACTTGTGCTGCCCTGATAGACCCAAGGGAGCCCTACAAACTGACATCAGGAACCTGGACTGCTGAGTTTTCTTTCCCAGGGAAATTGGAAAAGGATGTGCCCAGGGGCCCCTGGCCCTGACTGCAAAAAATCCTTATATCGAAGGATGGACCCCACACCGAAGTTGTCCCCACCTCAAACTTGTGCTGCCCTGATAGACCCAAGGGAGCCCTACAAACTGACATCAGGAACCTGGACTGCTGAGTTTTCTTTCCCAGGGAAAATGGAAAAAGGATGTGCCCAGGGGCCCCTGGCCCTGACTGCAAAGAATCCTTATATCGAAGGATGGACCCCACACCGAAGTTGTCCCCACCTCAAACTTGTGCTGCCCTGATAGACCCAAGGGAGCCCTACAAACTGACATCAGGAACCTGGACTGCTGAGTTTTCTTTCCCAGGAAAAATGGAAAAAGGATGTGCCCAGGGGCCCCTGGCCCTGGGCTGGGGCCTCACTGCAAAGAATCCTTATATCGAAGGATGGACCCCACACCGAAGTTTTCCCCACCTTAAAATTGTGCTGCCCTGATAGACCCAAGGGAGCCCTACAAACTGACATCAGGAACCTGGACTGCTGAGTTTTCTTTCCCAGGGAAAATGGAAAAAGGATGTGCCCAGGGGCCCCTGGCCCTGACTGCAAAGAATCCTTATATCGAAGGATGGACCCCACGCCGAAGTTGTCCCCACCTCAAACTTGTGCTGCCCTGATAGACCCAAGGGAGCCCTACAAACTGACATCAGGAACCTGGACTGCTGAGTTTTCTTTCCCAGGGAAAATGGAAAAAGGATGTGCCCAGGGGCCCCTGGCCCTGACTGCAAAGAATCCTTATATCGAAGGATGGACCCCACGCCGAAGTTGTCCCCACCTCAAACTTGTGCTGCCCTGATAGACCCAAGGGAGCCCTACAAACTGACATCAGGAACCTGGACTGCTGAGTTTTCTTTCCCAGGGAAAATGGAAAAAGGATGTGCCCAGGGGCCCCTGGCCCTGACTGCAAAGAATCCTTATATCGAAGGATGGACCCCACACCGAAGTTGTCCCCACCTCAAACTTGTGCTGCCCTGATAGACCCAAGGGAGCCCTACAAACTGACATCAGGAACCTGGACTGCTGAGTTTTCTTTCCCAGGGAAAATGGAAAAAGGATGTGCCCAGGGGCCCCTGGCCCTGACTGCAAAGAATCCTTATATCGAAGGATGGACCCCACACCGAAGTTGTCTCCACCTCAAACTTGTGCTGCCCTGATACACCTAAGGGAGCCCTACAAACTGACATCAGGAACCTGGACTGCTGAGTTTTCTTTCCCAGGGAAAATGGCCGAAGGATGTGCCCAGGGGCCCCTGGCCCTGACTGCAAAGAATCCTTATATCGAAGGATGGACCCCACACCGAAGTTGTCCCCACCTCAAACTTGTGCTGCCCTGATAGACCCAAGGGAGCCCTACAAACTGACATCAGGAACCTGGACTGCTGAGTTTTCTTTCCCAGGGAAAATGGAGAAAGGATGTGCCTAGGGGCCCCTGGCCCTGGGCTGGGGCCTCACTGCAAAGAATCCTTATATCGAAGGATGGACCCCACACCGAAGTTGTCCCCACCTTAAAATTGTGCTGCCCTGATAGACCCAAGGGAGCCCTACAAACTGACATCAGGAACCTGGACTGCTGAGTTTTCTTTTCCAGGGAAAATGGAAAAAGGATGTGCCCAGGGGCCCCTGGCCCTGACTGCAAAAAATCCTTATATCGAAGGATGGACCCCACGCCGAAGTTGTCCCCACCTCAAACTTGTGCTGCCCTGATAGACCCAAGGGAGCCCTACAAACTGACATCAGGAACCTGGACTGCTGAGTTTTCTTTCCCAGGGAAAATGGAAAAAGGATGTGCCCAGGGGCCCCTGGCCCTGACTGCAAAGAATCCTTATATCGAAGGATGGACCCCACACCGAAGTTGTCCCCACCTCAAACTTGTGCTGCCCTGATAGACCCAAGGGAGCCCTACAAACTGACATCAGGAACCTGGACTGCTGAGTTTTCTTTCCCAGGGAAAATGGAAAAAGGATGTGCCCAGGGGCCCCTGGCCCTGACTGCAAAGAATCCTTATATCGAAGGATGGACCCCACACCGAAGTTGTCCCCACCTCAAACTTGTGCTGCCCTGATAGACCCAAGGGAGCCCTACAAACTGACATCAGGAACCTGGACTGCTGAGTTTTCTTTCCCAGGGAAAATGGAAAAAGGATGTGCCCAGGGGCCCCTGGCCCTGACTGCAAAAAATCCTTATATCGAAGGATGGACCCCACACCGAAGTTGTCCCCACCTCAAACTTGTGCTGCCCTGATAGACCCAAGGGAGCCCTACAAACTGACATCAGGAACCTGGACTGCTGAGTTTTCTTTCCTAGGGAAAATGGAAAAAGGATGTGCCCAGGGGCCCCTGGCCCTGGGCTGGGGCCTCACTGCAAAGAATCCTTATATCGAAGGATGGACCCCACACCGAAGTTGTCCCCACCTCAAACTTGTGCTGCCCTGATAGACCCAAGGGAGCCCTACAAACTGACATCAGGAACCTGGACTGCTGAGTTTTCTTTCCTAGGGAAAATGGAAAAAGGATGTGCCCAGGGGCCCCTGGCCCTGACTGCAAAGAATCCTTATATCGAAGGATGGACCCCACACCGAAGTTGTCCCCACCTCAAACTTGTGCTGCCCTGATAGACCCAAGGGAGCCCTACAAACTGACATCAGGAACCTGGACTGCTGAGTTTTCTTTCCCAGGGAAAATGGAAAAAGGATGTGCCCAGGGGCCCCTGGCCCTGACTGCAAAGAATCCTTATATCGAAGGATGGACCCCACACCGAAGTTGTCCCCACCTCAAACTTGTGCTGCCCTGATAGACCCAAGGGAGCCCTACAAACTGACATCAGGAACCTGGACTGCTGAGTTTTCTTTCCCAGGGAAAATGGAAAAAGGATGTGCCCAGGGGCCCCTGGCCCTGGGCTGGGGCCTCACTGCAAAGAATCCTTATATCGAAGGATGGACCCCACACCGAAGTTGTCCCCACCTCAAACTTGTGCTGCCCTGATAGACCCAAGGGAGCCCTACAAACTGACATCAGGAACCTGGACTGCTGAGTTTTCTTTTCCAGGGAAAATGGAAAAAGGATGTGCCCAGGGGCCCCTGGCCCTGACTGCAAAGAATCCTTATATCGAAGGATGGACCCCACGCCGAAGTTGTCCCCACCTCAAACTTGTGCTGCCCTGATAGACCCAAGGGAGCCCTACAAACTGACATCAGGAACCTGGACTGCTGAGTTTTCTTTCCTAGGGAAAATGGAAAAAGGATGTGCCCAGGGGCCCCTGGCCCTGACTGCAAAGAATCCTTATATCGAAGGATGGACCCCACACCGAAGTTGTCCCCACCTCAAACTTGTGCTGCCCTGATAGACCCAAGGGAGCCCTACAAACTGACATCAGGAACCTGGACTGCTGAGTTTTCTTTCCTAGGGAAAATGGAAAAAGGATGTGCCCAGGGTTCCCTGGCCCTGACTGCAAAAAATCCTTATATCGAAGGATGGACCCCACACCGAAGTTGTCCCCACCTCAAACTTGTGCTGCCCTGATTCACCTAAGGGAGCCCTACAAACTGACATCAGCAACCTGGACTGCTGAGTTTCCTTTCCCAGGGAAAATGGCCGAAGGATGTGCCCTGGGGCCCCTGGCCCTGACTGCAAAGAATCCTTATATCGAAGGATGGACCCCACACCGAAGTTGTCCCCACCTCAAACTTGTGCTGCCCTGATAGACCCAAGGGAGCCCTACAAACTGACATCAGGAACCTGGACTGCTGAGTTTTCTTTCCCAGGAAAAATGGAAAAAGGATGTGCCCAGGGGCCCCTGGCCCTGGGCTGGGGCCTCACTGCAAAGAATCCTTATATCGAAGGATGGACCCCACACCGAAGTTGTCCCCACCTCAAACTTGTGCTGCCCTGATAGACCCAAGGGAGCCCTACAAACTGACATCAGGAACCTGGACTGCTGAGTTTTCTTTCCCAGGGAAAATGGAGAAAGGATGTGCCTAGGGGCCCCTGGCCCTGGGCTGGGGCCTCACTGCAAAGAATCCTTATATCGAAGGATGGACCCCACACCGAAGTTGTCCCCACCTCAAACTTGTGCTGCCCTGATAGACCCAAGGGAGCCCTACAAACTGACATCAGGAACCTGGACTGCTGAGTTTTCTTTCCTAGGGAAAATGGAAAAAGGATGTGCCCAGGGGCCCCTGGCCCTGACTGCAAAGAATCCTTATATCGAAGGATGGACCCCACACCGAAGTTGTCCCCACCTTAAAATTGTGCTGCCCTGATAGACCCAAGGGAGCCCTACAAACTGACATCAGGAACCTGGACTGCTGAGTTTTCTTTCCCAGGAAAAATGGAAAAAGGATGTGCCCAGGGGCCCCTGGCCCTGACTGCAAGAAATCCTTATATCGAAGGATGGACCCCACGCCGAAGTTGTCCCCACCTCAAACTTGTGCTGCCCTGATAGACCCAAGGGAGCCCTACAAACTGACATCAGGAACCTGGACTGCTGAGTTTTCTTTCCCAGGGAAAATGGAAAAAGGATGTGCCCAGGGGCCCCTGGCCCTGACTGCAAAGAATCCTTATATCGAAGGATGGACCCCACACCGAAGTTGTCCCCACCTCAAACTTGTGCTGCCCTGATAGACCCAAGGGAGCCCTACAAACTGACATCAGGAACCTGGACTGCTGAGTTTTCTTTCCCAGGGAAAATGGAAAAAGGATGTGCCCAGGGGCCCCTGGCCCTGACTGCAAAAAATCCTTATATCGAAGGATGGACCCCACACCGAAGTTGTCCCCACCTCAAACTTGTGCTGCCCTGATAGACCCAAGGGAGCCCTACAAACTGACATCAGGAACCTGGACTGCTGAGTTTTCTTTCCCAGGGAAAATGGAAAAAGGATGTGCCCAGGGGCCCCTGGCCCTGACTGCAAAAAATCCTTATATCGAAGGATGGACCCCACACCGAAGTTGTCCCCACCTCAAACTTGTGCTGCCCTGATAGACCCAAGGGAGCCCTACAAACTGACATCAGGAACCTGGACTGCTGAGTTTTCTTTCCCAGGGAAAATGGAAAAAGGATGTGCCCAGGGGCCCCTGGCCCTGACTGCAAAGAATCCTTATATCGAAGGATGGACCCCACACCGAAGTTGTCCCCACCTCAAACTTGTGCTGCCCTGATAGACCCAAGGGAGCCCTACAAACTGACATCAGGAACCTGGACTGCTGAGTTTTCTTTCCCAGGGAAAATGGAAAAAGGATGTGCCCAGGGGCCCCTGGCCCTGACTGCAAAAAATCCTTATATCGAAGGATGGACCCCACACCGAAGTTGTCCCCACCTCAAACTTGTGCTGCCCTGATAGACCCAAGGGAGCCCTACAAACTGACATCAGGAACCTGGACTGCTGAGTTTTCTTTCCTAGGGAAAATGGAAAAAGGATGTGCCCAGGGGCCCCTGGCCCTGGGCTGGGGCCTCACTGCAAAGAATCCTTATATCGAAGGATGGACCCCACACCGAAGTTGTCCCCACCTCAAACTTGTGCTGCCCTGATAGACCCAAAGGAGCCCTACAAACTGACATCAGGAACCTGGACTGCTGAGTTTTCTTTCCCAGGGAAAATGGAAAAAGGATGTGCCCAGGGGCCCCTGGCCCTGACTGCAAAAAATCCTTATATCGAAGGATGGACCCCACACCGAAGTTGTCCCCACCTCAAACTTGTGCTGCCCTGATAGACCCAAGGGAGCCCTACAAACTGACATCAGGAACCTGGACTGCTGAGTTTTCTTTCCCAGGGAAAATGGAAAAAGGATGTGCCCAGGGGCCCCTGGCCCTGACTGCAAAAAATCCTTATATCGAAGGATGGACCCCACACCGAAGTTGTCCCCACCTCAAACTTGTGCTGCCCTGATAGACCCAAGGGAGCCCTACAAACTGACATCAGGAACCTGGACTGCTGAGTTTTCTTTCCTAGGGAAAATGGAAAAAGGATGTGCCCAGGGGCCCCTGGCCCTGGGCTGGGGCCTCACTGCAAAGAATCCTTATATCGAAGGATGGACCCCACACCGAAGTTGTCCCCACCTCAAACTTGTGCTGCCCTGATAGACCCAAGGGAGCCCTACAAACTGACATCAGGAACCTGGACTGCTGAGTTTTCTTTTCCAGGGAAAATGGAAAAAGGATGTGCCCAGGGGCCCCTGGCCCTGGGCTGGGGCCTCACTGCAAAGAATCCTTATATCGAAGGATGGACCCCACACCGAAGTTGTCCCCACCTCAAACTTGTGCTGCCCTGATAGACCCAAGGGAGCCCTACAAACTGACATCAGGAACCTGGACTGCTGAGTTTTCTTTCCCAGGGAAAATGGAAAAAGGATGTGCCCAGGGGCCCCTGGCCCTGACTGCAAAAAATCCTTATATCGAAGGATGGACCCCACACCGAAGTTGTCCCCACCTCAAACTTGTGCTGCCCTGATAGACCCAAGGGAGCCCTACAAACTGACATCAGGAACCTGGACTGCTGAGTTTTCTTTCCCAGGGAAAATGGAAAAAGGATGTGCCCAGGGGACCCTGGCCCTGACTGCAAAAAATCCTTATATCGAAGGATGGACCCCACACCGAAGTTGTCCCCACCTCAAACTTGTGCTGCCCTGATAGACCCAAGGGAGCCCTACAAACTGACATCAGGAACCTGGACTGCTGAGTTTTCTTTCCTAGGGAAAATGGAAAAAGGATGTGCCCAGGGGCCCCTGGCCCTGGGCTGGGGCCTCACTGCAAAAAATCCTTATATCGAAGGATGGACCCCACACCGAAGTTGTCCCCACCTCAAACTTGTGCTGCCCTGATAGACCCAAGGGAGCCCTACAAACTGACATCAGGAACCTGGACTGCTGAGTTTTCTTTCCCAGGGAAAATGGAAAAAGGATGTGCCCAGGGGACCCTGGCCCTGACTGCAAAAAATCCTTATATCGAAGGATGGACCCCACACCGAAGTTGTCCCCACCTCAAACTTGTGCTGCCCTGATAGACCCAAGGGAGCCCTACAAACTGACATCAGGAACCTGGACTGCTGAGTTTTCTTTCCTAGGGAAAATGGAAAAAGGATGTGCCCAGGGGCCCCTGGCCCTGACTGCAAAGAATCCTTATATCGAAGGATGGACCCCACACCGAAGTTGTCCCCACCTCAAACTTGTGCTGCCCTGATAGACCCAAGGGAGCCCTACAAACTGACATCAGGAACCTGGACTGCTGAGTTTTCTTTCCCAGGGAAAATGGAAAAAGGATGTACCCAGGGGACCCTGGCCCTGACTGCAAAGAATCCTTATATCGAAGGATGGACCCCACACCGAAGTTGTCCCCACCTCAAACTTGTGCTGCCCTGATAGACCCAAGGGAGCCCTACAAACTGACATCAGGAACCTGGACTGCTGAGTTTTCTTTCCCAGGAAAAATGGAAAAAGGATGTGCCCAGGGGCCCCTGGCCCTGGGCTGGGGCCTCACTGCAAAGAATCCTTATATCGAAGGATGGACCCCACACCGAAGTTTTCCCCACCTTAAAATTGTGCTGCCCTGATAGACCCAAGGGAGCCCTACAAACTGACATCAGGAACCTGGACTGCTGAGTTTTCTTTCCCAGGGAAAATGGAAAAAGGATGTGCCCAGGGGCCCCTGGCCCTGACTGCAAAGAATCCTTATATCGAAGGATGGACCCCACGCCGAAGTTGTCCCCACCTCAAACTTGTGCTGCCCTGATAGACCCAAGGGAGCCCTACAAACTGACATCAGGAACCTGGACTGCTGAGTTTTCTTTCCCAGGGAAAATGGAAAAAGGATGTGCCCAGGGGCCCCTGGCCCTGACTGCAAAGAATCCTTATATCGAAGGATGGACCCCACACCGAAGTTGTCCCCACCTCAAACTTGTGCTGCCCTGATAGACCCAAGGGAGCCCTACAAACTGACATCAGGAACCTGGACTGCTGAGTTTTCTTTCCCAGGGAAAATGGAAAAAGGATGTGCCCAGGGTTCCCTGGCCCTGACTGCAAAGAATCCTTATATCGAAGGATGGACCCCACACCGAAGTTGTCCCCACCTCAAACTTGTGCTGCCCTGATAGACCCAAGGGAGCCCTACAAACTGACATCAGGAACCTGGACTGCTGAGTTTTCTTTCCCAGGGAAAATGGCCGAAGGATGTGCCCTGGGGCCCCTGGCCCTGACTGCAAAGAATCCTTATATCGAAGGATGGACCCCACACCGAAGTTGTCCCCACCTCAAACTTGTGCTGCCCTGATAGACCCAAGGGAGCCCTACAAACTGACATCAGGAACCTGGACTGCTGAGTTTTCTTTCCCAGGAAAAATGGAAAAAGGATGTGCCCAGGGGCCCCTGGCCCTGGGCTGGGGCCTCACTGCAAAGAATCCTTATATCGAAGGATGGACCCCACACCGAAGTTGTCCCCACCTCAAACTTGTGCTGCCCTGATAGACCCAAGGGAGCCCTACAAACTGACATCAGGAACCTGGACTGCTGAGTTTTCTTTCCCTTGGAAAATGGAGAAAGGATGTGCCTAGGGGCCCCTGGCCTGGGCTGGGGCCTCACTGCAAAGAATCCTTATATCGAAGGATGGACCCCACACCGAAGTTGTCCCCACCTTAAAATTGTGCTGCCCTGATAGACCCAAGGGAGCCCTACAAACTGACATCAGGAACCTGGACTGCTGAGTTTTCTTTTCCAGGGAAAATGGAAAAAGGATGTGCCCAGGGGCCCCTGGCCCTGACTGCAAAAAATCCTTATATCGAAGGATGGACCCCACGCCGAAGTTGTCCCCACCTCAAACTTGTGCTGCCCTGATAGACCCAAGGGAGCCCTACAAACTGACATCAGGAACCTGGACTGCTGAGTTTTCTTTCCCAGGGAAAATGGAAAAAGGGTGTGCCCAGGGGCCCCTGGCCCTGACTGCAAAGAATCCTTATATCGAAGGATGGACCCCACACCGAAGTTGTCCCCACCTCAAACTTGTGCTGCCCTGATAGACCCAAGGGAGCCCTACAAACTGACATCAGGAACCTGGACTGCTGAGTTTTCTTTCCCAGGGAAAATGGAAAAAGGATGTGCCCAGGGGCCCCTGGCCCTGACTGCAAAAAATCCTTATATCGAAGGATGGACCCCACACCGAAGTTGTCCCCACCTCAAACTTGTGCTGCCCTGATAGACCCAAGGGAGCCCTACAAACTGACATCAGGAACCTGGACTGCTGAGTTTTCTTTCCTAGGGAAAATGGAAAAAGGATGTGCCCAGGGGCCCCTGGCCCTGGGCTGGGGCCTCACTGCAAAGAATCCTTATATCGAAGGATGGACCCCACACCGAAGTTGTCCCCACCTCAAACTTGTGCTGCCCTGATAGACCCAAGGGAGCCCTACAAACTGACATCAGGAACCTGGACTGCTGAGTTTTCTTTCCTAGGGAAAATGGAAAAAGGATGTGCCCAGGGGCCCCTGGCCCTGACTGCAAAGAATCCTTATATCGAAGGATGGACCCCACACCGAAGTTGTCCCCACCTCAAACTTGTGCTGCCCTGATAGACCCAAGGGAGCCCTACAAACTGACATCAGGAACCTGGACTGCTGAGTTTTCTTTCCCAGGGAAAATGGAAAAAGGATGTGCCCAGGGGCCCCTGGCCCTGACTGCAAAGAATCCTTATATCGAAGGATGGACCCCACACCGAAGTTGTCCCCACCTCAAACTTGTGCTGCCCTGATAGACCCAAGGGAGCCCTACAAACTGACATCAGGAACCTGGACTGCTGAGTTTTCTTTCCCAGGAAAAATGGAAAAAGGATGTGCCCAGGGGCCCCTGGCCCTGGGCTGGGGCCTCACTGCAAAGAATCCTTATATCGAAGGATGGACCCCACACCGAAGTTGTCCCCACCTCAAACTTGTGCTGCCCTGATAGACCCAAGGGAGCCCTACAAACTGACATCAGGAACCTGGACTGCTGAGTTTTCTTTTCCAGGGAAAATGGAAAAAGGATGTGCCCAGGGGCCCCTGGCCCTGACTGCAAAGAATCCTTATATCGAAGGATGGACCCCACGCCGAAGTTGTCCCCACCTCAAACTTGTGCTGCCCTGATAGACCCAAGGGAGCCCTACAAACTGACATCAGGAACCTGGACTGCTGAGTTTTCTTTCCCAGGAAAAATGGAAAAAGGATGTGCCCAGGGGCCCCTGGCCCTGACTGCAAAGAATCCTTATATCGAAGGATGGACCCCACACCGAAGTTGTCCCCACCTCAAACTTGTGCTGCCCTGATAGACCCAAGGGAGCCCTACAAACTGACATCAGGAACCTGGACTGCTGAGTTTTCTTTCCTAGGGAAAATGGAAAAAGGATGTGCCCAGGGTTCCCTGGCCCTGACTGCAAAAAATCCTTATATCGAAGGATGGACCCCACACCGAAGTTGTCCCCACCTCAAACTTGTGCTGCCCTGATTCACCTAAGGGAGCCCTACAAACTGACATCAGCAACCTGGACTGCTGAGTTTCCTTTCCCAGGGAAAATGGCCGAAGGATGTGCCCTGGGGCCCCTGGCCCTGACTGCAAAGAATCCTTATATCGAAGGATGGACCCCACACCGAAGTTGTCCCCACCTCAAACTTGTGCTGCCCTGATAGACCCAAGGGAGCCCTACAAACTGACATCAGGAACCTGGACTGCTGAGTTTTCTTTCCCAGGAAAAATGGAAAAAGGATGTGCCCAGGGGCCCCTGGCCCTGGGCTGGGGCCTCACTGCAAAGAATCCTTATATCGAAGGATGGACCCCACACCGAAGTTGTCCCCACCTCAAACTTGTGCTGCCCTGATAGACCCAAGGGAGCCCTACAAACTGACATCAGGAACCTGGACTGCTGAGTTTTCTTTCCCAGGGAAAATGGAGAAAGGATGTGCCTAGGGGCCCCTGGCCCTGGGCTGGGGCCTCACTGCAAAGAATCCTTATATCGAAGGATGGACCCCACACCGAAGTTGTCCCCACCTTAAAATTGTGCTGCCCTGATAGACCCAAGGGAGCCCTACAAACTGACATCAGGAACCTGGACTGCTGAGTTTTCTTTCCCAGGAAAAATGGAAAAAGGATGTGCCCAGGGGCCCCTGGCCCTGACTGCAAGAAATCCTTATATCGAAGGATGGACCCCACGCCGAAGTTGTCCCCACCTCAAACTTGTGCTGCCCTGATAGACCCAAGGGAGCCCTACAAACTGACATCAGGAACCTGGACTGCTGAGTTTTCTTTCCCAGGGAAAATGGAAAAAGGATGTGCCCAGGGGCCCCTGGCCCTGACTGCAAAGAATCCTTATATCGAAGGATGGACCCCACACCGAAGTTGTCCCCACCTCAAACTTGTGCTGCCCTGATAGACCCAAGGGAGCCCTACAAACTGACATCAGGAACCTGGACTGCTGAGTTTTCTTTCCCAGGGAAAATGGAAAAAGGATGTGCCCAGGGGCCCCTGGCCCTGACTGCAAAAAATCCTTATATCGAAGGATGGACCCCACACCGAAGTTGTCCCCACCTCAAACTTGTGCTGCCCTGATAGACCCAAGGGAGCCCTACAAACTGACATCAGGAACCTGGACTGCTGAGTTTTCTTTCCCAGGGAAAATGGAAAAAGGATGTGCCCAGGGGCCCCTGGCCCTGACTGCAAAAAATCCTTATATCGAAGGATGGACCCCACACCGAAGTTGTCCCCACCTCAAACTTGTGCTGCCCTGATAGACCCAAGGGAGCCCTACAAACTGACATCAGGAACCTGGACTGCTGAGTTTTCTTTCCCAGGGAAAATGGAAAAAGGATGTGCCCAGGGGCCCCTGGCCCTGACTGCAAAGAATCCTTATATCGAAGGATGGACCCCACACCGAAGTTGTCCCCACCTCAAACTTGTGCTGCCCTGATAGACCCAAGGGAGCCCTACAAACTGACATCAGGAACCTGGACTGCTGAGTTTTCTTTCCCAGGGAAAATGGAAAAAGGATGTGCCCAGGGGCCCCTGGCCCTGACTGCAAAGAATCCTTATATCGAAGGATGGACCCCACACCGAAGTTGTCCCCACCTCAAACTTGTGCTGCCCTGATAGACCCAAGGGAGCCCTACAAACTGACATCAGGAACCTGGACTGCTGAGTTTTCTTTCCTAGGGAAAATGGAAAAAGGATGTGCCCAGGGGCCCCTGGCCCTGGGCTGGGGCCTCACTGCAAAGAATCCTTATATCGAAGGATGGACCCCACACCGAAGTTGTCCCCACCTCAAACTTGTGCTGCCCTGATAGACCCAAAGGAGCCCTACAAACTGACATCAGGAACCTGGACTGCTGAGTTTTCTTTCCCAGGGAAAATGGAAAAAGGATGTGCCCAGGGGCCCCTGGCCCTGACTGCAAAAAATCCTTATATCGAAGGATGGACCCCACACCGAAGTTGTCCCCACCTCAAACTTGTGCTGCCCTGATAGACCCAAGGGAGCCCTACAAACTGACATCAGGAACCTGGACTGCTGAGTTTTCTTTCCCAGGGAAAATGGAAAAAGGATGTGCCCAGGGGCCCCTGGCCCTGACTGCAAAAAATCCTTATATCGAAGGATGGACCCCACACCGAAGTTGTCCCCACCTCAAACTTGTGCTGCCCTGATAGACCCAAGGGAGCCCTACAAACTGACATCAGGAACCTGGACTGCTGAGTTTTCTTTCCTAGGGAAAATGGAAAAAGGATGTGCCCAGGGGCCCCTGGCCCTGGGCTGGGGCCTCACTGCAAAGAATCCTTATATCGAAGGATGGACCCCACACCGAAGTTGTCCCCACCTCAAACTTGTGCTGCCCTGATAGACCCAAGGGAGCCCTACAAACTGACATCAGGAACCTGGACTGCTGAGTTTTCTTTTCCAGGGAAAATGGAAAAAGGATGTGCCCAGGGGCCCCTGGCCCTGGGCTGGGGCCTCACTGCAAAGAATCCTTATATCGAAGGATGGACCCCACACCGAAGTTGTCCCCACCTCAAACTTGTGCTGCCCTGATAGACCCAAGGGAGCCCTACAAACTGACATCAGGAACCTGGACTGCTGAGTTTTCTTTCCCAGGGAAAATGGAAAAAGGATGTGCCCAGGGGCCCCTGGCCCTGACTGCAAAAAATCCTTATATCGAAGGATGGACCCCACACCGAAGTTGTCCCCACCTCAAACTTGTGCTGCCCTGATAGACCCAAGGGAGCCCTACAAACTGACATCAGGAACCTGGACTGCTGAGTTTTCTTTCCCAGGGAAAATGGAAAAAGGATGTGCCCAGGGGACCCTGGCCCTGACTGCAAAAAATCCTTATATCGAAGGATGGACCCCACACCGAAGTTGTCCCCACCTCAAACTTGTGCTGCCCTGATAGACCCAAGGGAGCCCTACAAACTGACATCAGGAACCTGGACTGCTGAGTTTTCTTTCCTAGGGAAAATGGAAAAAGGATGTGCCCAGGGGCCCCTGGCCCTGGGCTGGGGCCTCACTGCAAAAAATCCTTATATCGAAGGATGGACCCCACACCGAAGTTGTCCCCACCTCAAACTTGTGCTGCCCTGATAGACCCAAGGGAGCCCTACAAACTGACATCAGGAACCTGGACTGCTGAGTTTTCTTTCCCAGGGAAAATGGAAAAAGGATGTGCCCAGGGGACCCTGGCCCTGACTGCAAAAAATCCTTATATCGAAGGATGGACCCCACACCGAAGTTGTCCCCACCTCAAACTTGTGCTGCCCTGATAGACCCAAGGGAGCCCTACAAACTGACATCAGGAACCTGGACTGCTGAGTTTTCTTTCCTAGGGAAAATGGAAAAAGGATGTGCCCAGGGGCCCCTGGCCCTGACTGCAAAGAATCCTTATATCGAAGGATGGACCCCACACCGAAGTTGTCCCCACCTCAAACTTGTGCTGCCCTGATAGACCCAAGGGAGCCCTACAAACTGACATCAGGAACCTGGACTGCTGAGTTTTCTTTCCCAGGGAAAATGGAAAAAGGATGTACCCAGGGGACCCTGGCCCTGACTGCAAAGAATCCTTATATCGAAGGATGGACCCCACACCGAAGTTGTCCCCACCTCAAACTTGTGCTGCCCTGATAGACCCAAGGGAGCCCTACAAACTGACATCAGGAACCTGGACTGCTGAGTTTTCTTTCCCAGGAAAAATGGAAAAAGGATGTGCCCAGGGGCCCCTGGCCCTGGGCTGGGGCCTCACTGCAAAGAATCCTTATATCGAAGGATGGACCCCACACCGAAGTTTTCCCCACCTTAAAATTGTGCTGCCCTGATAGACCCAAGGGAGCCCTACAAACTGACATCAGGAACCTGGACTGCTGAGTTTTCTTTCCCAGGGAAAATGGAAAAAGGATGTGCCCAGGGGCCCCTGGCCCTGACTGCAAAGAATCCTTATATCGAAGGATGGACCCCACGCCGAAGTTGTCCCCACCTCAAACTTGTGCTGCCCTGATAGACCCAAGGGAGCCCTACAAACTGACATCAGGAACCTGGACTGCTGAGTTTTCTTTCCCAGGGAAAATGGAAAAAGGATGTGCCCAGGGGCCCCTGGCCCTGACTGCAAAGAATCCTTATATCGAAGGATGGACCCCACACCGAAGTTGTCCCCACCTCAAACTTGTGCTGCCCTGATAGACCCAAGGGAGCCCTACAAACTGACATCAGGAACCTGGACTGCTGAGTTTTCTTTCCCAGGGAAAATGGAAAAAGGATGTGCCCAGGGTTCCCTGGCCCTGACTGCAAAGAATCCTTATATCGAAGGATGGACCCCACACCGAAGTTGTCCCCACCTCAAACTTGTGCTGCCCTGATAGACCCAAGGGAGCCCTACAAACTGACATCAGGAACCTGGACTGCTGAGTTTTCTTTCCCAGGGAAAATGGCCGAAGGATGTGCCCTGGGGCCCCTGGCCCTGACTGCAAAGAATCCTTATATCGAAGGATGGACCCCACACCGAAGTTGTCCCCACCTCAAACTTGTGCTGCCCTGATAGACCCAAGGGAGCCCTACAAACTGACATCAGGAACCTGGACTGCTGAGTTTTCTTTCCCAGGAAAAATGGAAAAAGGATGTGCCCAGGGGCCCCTGGCCCTGGGCTGGGGCCTCACTGCAAAGAATCCTTATATCGAAGGATGGACCCCACACCGAAGTTGTCCCCACCTCAAACTTGTGCTGCCCTGATAGACCCAAGGGAGCCCTACAAACTGACATCAGGAACCTGGACTGCTGAGTTTTCTTTCCCTTGGAAAATGGAGAAAGGATGTGCCTAGGGGCCCCTGGCCTGGGCTGGGGCCTCACTGCAAAGAATCCTTATATCGAAGGATGGACCCCACACCGAAGTTGTCCCCACCTTAAAATTGTGCTGCCCTGATAGACCCAAGGGAGCCCTACAAACTGACATCAGGAACCTGGACTGCTGAGTTTTCTTTCCCAGGGAAAATGGAAAAAGGATGTGCCCAGGGGCCCCTGGCCCTGACTGCAAAAAATCCTTATATCGAAGGATGGACCCCACACCGAAGTTGTCCCCACCTCAAACTTGTGCTGCCCTGATAGACCCAAGGGAGCCCTACAAACTGACATCAGGAACCTGGACTGCTGAGTTTTCTTTCCCAGGGAAAATGGAAAAAGGGTGTGCCCAGGGGCCCCTGGCCCTGACTGCAAAGAATCCTTATATCGAAGGATGGACCCCACACCGAAGTTGTCCCCACCTCAAACTTGTGCTGCCCTGATAGACCCAAGGGAGCCCTACAAACTGACATCAGGAACCTGGACTGCTGAGTTTTCTTTCCCAGGGAAAATGGAAAAAGGATGTGCCCAGGGGCCCCTGGCCCTGACTGCAAAAAATCCTTATATCGAAGGATGGACCCCACACCGAAGTTGTCCCCACCTCAAACTTGTGCTGCCCTGATAGACCCAAGGGAGCCCTACAAACTGACATCAGGAACCTGGACTGCTGAGTTTTCTTTCCCAGGGAAAATGGAAAAAGGATGTGCCCAGGGGCCCCTGGCCCTGACTGCAAAGAATCCTTATATCGAAGGATGGACCCCACGCCGAAGTTGTCCCCACCTCAAACTTGTGCTGCCCTGATAGACCCAAGGGAGCCCTACAAACTGACATCAGGAACCTGGACTGCTGAGTTTTCTTTCCTAGGGAAAATGGAAAAAGGATGTGCCCAGGGGCCCCTGGCCCTGGGCTGGGGCCTCACTGCAAAGAATCCTTATATCGAAGGATGGACCCCACACCGAAGTTGTCCCCACCTCAAACTTGTGCTGCCCTGATAGACCCAAGGGAGCCCTACAAACTGACATCAGGAACCTGGACTGCTGAGTTTTCTTTCCTAGGGAAAATGGAAAAAGGATGTGCCCAGGGGCCCCTGGCCCTGACTGCAAAGAATCCTTATATCGAAGGATGGACCCCACACCGAAGTTGTCCCCACCTCAAACTTGTGCTGCCCTGATAGACCCAAGGGAGCCCTACAAACTGACATCAGGAACCTGGACTGCTGAGTTTTCTTTCCCAGGGAAAATGGGAAAAGGATGTGCCCAGGGGACCCTGGCCCTGACTGCAAAAAATCCTTATATCGAAGGATGGACCCCACACCGAAGTTGTCCCCACCTCAAACTTGTGCTGCCCTGATAGACCCAAGGGAGCCCTACAAACTGACATCAGGAACCTGGACTGCTGAGTTTTCTTTCCTAGGGAAAATGGAAAAAGGATGTGCCCAGGGGCCCCTGGCCCTGACGGCAAAGAATCCTTATATCGAAGGATGGACCCCACACCGAAGTTGTCCCCACCTCAAACTTGTGCTGCCCTGATAGACCCAAGGGAGCCCTACAAACTGACATCAGGAACCTGGACTGCTGAGTTTTCTTTCCCAGGGAAAATGGAAAAAGGATGTGCCCAGGGGCCCCTGGCCCTGACTGCAAAGAATCCTTATATCGAAGGATGGACCCCACACCGAAGTTGTCCCCACCTCAAACTTGTGCTGCCCTGATAGACCCAAGGGAGCCCTACAAACTGACATCAGGAACCTGGACTGCTGAGTTTTCTTTCCCAGGAAAAATGGAAAAAGGATGTGCCCAGGGGCCCCTGGCCCTGGGCTGGGGCCTCACTGCAAAGAATCCATATATCGAAGGATGGACCCCACACCGAAGTTGTCCCCACCTCAAACTTGTGCTGCCCTGATAGACCCAAGGGAGCTCTACAAACTGACATCAGGAACCTGGACTGCTGAGTTTTCTTTCCCAGGGAAAATGGAAAAAGGATGTGCCCAGGGGCCCCTGGCCCTGACTGCAAAAAATCCTTATATCGAAGGATGGACCCCACACCGAAGTTGTCCCCACCTCAAACTTGTGCTGCCCTGATAGACCCAAGGGAGCCCTACAAACTGACATCAGGAACCTGGACTGCTGAGATTTCTTTCCTAGGGAAAATGGAAAAAGGATGTGCCCAGGGGCCCCTGGCCCTGACTGCAAAGAATCCTTATATCGAAGGATGGACCCCACACCGAAGTTGTCCCCACCTCAAACTTGTGCTGCCCTGATAGACCCAAGGGAGCCCTACAAACTGACATCAGGAACCTGGACTGCTGAGTTTTCTTTCCTAGGGAAAATGGAAAAAGGATGTGCCCAGGGTTCCCTGGCCCTGACTGCAAAAAATCCTTATATCGAAGGATGGACCCCACACCGAAGTTGTCCCCACCTCAAACTTGTGCTGCCCTGATACACCTAAGGGAGCCCTACAAACTGACATCAGCAACCTGGACTGCTGAGTTTTCTTTCCCAGGGAAAATGGCCGAAGGATGTGCCCTGGGGCCCCTGGCCCTGACTGCAAAGAATCCTTATATCGAAGGATGGACCCCACACCGAAGTTGTCCCCACCTCAAACTTGTGCTGCCCTGATAGACCCAAGGGAGCCCTACAAACTGACATCAGGAACCTGGACTGCTGAGTTTTCTTTCCCAGGGAAAATGGAAAAAGGATGTGCCCAGGGGCCCCTGGCCCTGGGCTGGGGCCTCACTGCAAAGAATCCTTATATCGAAGGATGGACCCCACACCGAAGTTGTCCCCACCTCAAACTTGTGCTGCCCTGATAGACCCAAGGGAGCCCTACAAACTGACATCAGGAACCTGGACTGCTGAGTTTTCTTTCCCAGGGAAAATGGAGAAAGGATGTGCCTAGGGGCCCCTGGCCCTGGGCTGGGGCCTCACTGCAAAGAATCCTTATATCGAAGGATGGACCCCACACCGAAGTTGTCCCCACCTTAAAATTGTGCTGCCCTGATAGACCCAAGGGAGCCCTACAAACTGACATCAGGAACCTGGACTGCTGAGTTTTCTTTCCCAGGAAAAATGGAAAAAGGATGTGCCCAGGGGCCCCTGGCCCTGACTGCAAGAAATCCTTATATCGAAGGATGGACCCCACGCCGAAGTTGTCCCCACCTCAAACTTGTGCTGCCCTGATAGACCCAAGGGAGCCCTACAAACTGACATCAGGAACCTGGACTGCTGAGTTTTCTTTCCCAGGGAAAATGGAAAAAGGATGTGCCCAGGGGCCCCTGGCCCTGACTGCAAAGAATCCTTATATCGAAGGATGGACCCCACACCGAAGTTGTCCCCACCTCAAACTTGTGCTGCCCTGATAGACCCAAGGGAGCCCTACAAACTGACATCAGGAACCTGGACTGCTGAGTTTTCTTTCCCAGGGAAAATGGAAAAAGGATGTGCCCAGGGGCCCCTGGCCCTGACTGCAAAAAATCCTTATATCGAAGGATGGACCCCACACCGAAGTTGTCCCCACCTCAAACTTGTGCTGCCCTGATAGACCCAAGGGAGCCCTACAAACTGACATCAGGAACCTGGACTGCTGAGTTTTCTTTCCCAGGGAAAATGGAAAAAGGATGTGCCCAGGGGACCCTGGCCCTGACTGCAAAAAATCCTTATATCGAAGGATGGACCCCACACCGAAGTTGTCCCCACCTCAAACTTGTGCTGCCCTGATAGACCCAAGGGAGCCCTACAAACTGACATCAGGAACCTGGACTGCTGAGTTTTCTTTCCTAGGGAAAATGGAAAAAGGATGTGCCCAGGGGCCCCTGGCCCTGGGCTGGGGCCTCACTGCAAAGAATCCTTATATCGAAGGATGGACCCCACACCGAAGTTGTCCCCACCTCAAACTTGTGCTGCCCTGATAGACCCAAGGGAGCCCTACAAACTGACATCAGGAACCTGGACTGCTGAGTTTTCTTTCCTAGGGAAAATGGAAAAAGGATGTGCCCAGGGGCCCCTGGCCCTGACTGCAAAGAATCCTTATATCGAAGGATGGACCCCACACTGAAGTTGTCCCCACCTCAAACTTGTGCTGCCCTGATAGACCCAAGGGAGCCCTACAAACTGACATCAGGAACCTGGACTGCTGAGTTTTCTTTCCCAGGGAAAATGGAAAAAGGATGTGCCCAGGGGCCCCTGGCCCTGACTGCAAAAAATCCTTATATCGAAGGATGGACCCCACACCGAAGTTGTCCCCACCTCAAACTTGTGCTGCCCTGATAGACCCAAGGGAGCCCTACAAACTGACATCAGGAACCTGGACTGCTGAGTTTTCTTTCCTAGGGAAAATGGAAAAAGGATGTGCCCAGGGGCCCCTGGCCCTGACTGCAAAGAATCCTTATATCGAAGGATGGACCCCACACCGAAGTTGTCCCCACCTCAAACTTGTGCTGCCCTGATAGACCCAAGGGAGCCCTACAAACTGACATCAGGAACCTGGACTGCTGAGTTTTCTTTCCCAGGAAAAATGGAAAAAGGATGTGCCCAGGGGCCCCTGGCCCTGGGCTGGGGCCTCACTGCAAAGAATCCTTATATCGAAGGATGGACCCCACACCGAAGCTTTCCCCACCTTAAAATTGTGCTGCCCTGATAGACCCAAGGGAGCCCTACAAACTGACATCAGGAACCTGGACTGCTGAGTTTTCTTTCCCAGGGAAAATGGAAAAAGGATGTGCCCAGGGGCCCCTGGCCCTGACTGCAAAGAATCCTTATATCGAAGGATGGACCCCACGCCGAAGTTGTCCCCACCTCAAACTTGTGCTGCCCTGATAGACCCAAGGGAGCCCTACAAACTGACATCAGGAACCTGGACTGCTGAGTTTTCTTTCCCAGGGAAAATGGAAAAAGGATGTGCCCAGGGTTCCCTGGCCCTGACTGCAAAGAATCCTTATATCGAAGGATGGACCCCACACCGAAGTTGTCCCCACCTCAAACTTGTGCTGCCCTGATAGACCCAAGGGAGCCCTACAAACTGACATCAGGAACCTGGACTGCTGAGTTTTCTTTCCCAGGGAAAATGGAAAAAGGATGTGCCCAGGGTTCCCTGGCCCTGACTGCAAAGAATCCTTATATCGAAGGATGGACCCCACACCGAAGTTGTCCCCACCTCAAACTTGTGCTGCCCTGATACATCTAAGGGAGCCCTACAAACTGACATCAGGAACCTGGACTGCTGAGTTTTCTTTCCCAGGGAAAATGGCCGAAGGATGTGCCCTGGGGCCCCTGGCCCTGACTGCAAAGAATCCTTATATCGAAGGATGGACCCCACACCGAAGTTGTCCCCACCTCAAACTTGTGCTGCCCTGATAGACCCAAGGGAGCCCTACAAACTGACATCAGGAACCTGGACTGCTGAGTTTTCTTTCCCAGGAAAAATGGAAAAAGGATGTGCCCAGGGGCCCCTGGCCCTGGGCTGGGGCCTCACTGCAAAGAATCCTTATATCGAAGGATGGACCCCACACCGAAGTTGTCCCCACCTCAAACTTGTGCTGCCCTGATAGACCCAAGGGAGCCCTACAAACTGACATCAGGAACCTGGACTGCTGAGTTTTCTTTCCTTTGGAAAATGGAGAAAGGATGTGCCTAGGGGCCCCTGGACTGGGCTGGGGCCTCACTGCAAAGAATCCTTATATCGAAGGATGGACCCCACACCGAAGTTGTCCCCACCTTAAAATTGTGCTGCCCTGATAGACCCAAGGGAGCCCTACAAACTGACATCAGGAACCTGGACTGCTGAGTTTTCTTTTCCAGGGAAAATGGAAAAAGGATGTGCCCAGGGGCCCCTGGCCCTGACTGCAAGAAATCCTTATATCGAAGGATGGACCCCACGCCGAAGTTGTCCCCACCTCAAACTTGTGCTGCCCTGATAGACCCAAGGGAGCCCTACAAACTGACATCAGGAACCTGGACTGCTGAGTTTTCTTTCCCAGGGAAAATGGAAAAAGGATGTGCCCAGGGGCCCCTGGCCCTGACTGCAAAGAATCCTTATATCGAAGGATGGACCCCACACCGAAGTTGTCCCCACCTCAAACTTGTGCTGCCCTGATAGACCCAAGGGAGCCCTACAAACTGACATCAGGAACCTGGACTGCTGAGTTTTCTTTCCCAGGGAAAATGGAAAAAGGATGTGCCCAGGGGCCCCTGGCCCTGACTGCAAAAAATCCTTATATCGAAGGATGGACCCCACACCGAAGTTGTCCCCACCTCAAACTTGTGCTGCCCTGATAGACCCAAGGGAGCCCTACAAACTGACATCAGGAACCTGGACTGCTGAGTTTTCTTTCCCAGGGAAAATGGAAAAAGGATGTGCCCAGGGGCCCCTGGCCCTGACTGCAAAAAATCCTTATATCGAAGGATGGACCCCACACCGAAGTTGTCCCCACCTCAAACTTGTGCTGCCCTGATAGACCCAAGGGAGCCCTACAAACTGACATCAGGAACCTGGACTGCTGAGTTTTCTTTCCTAGGGAAAATGGAAAAAGGATGTGCCCAGGGGCCCCTGGCCCTGGGCTGGGGCCTCACTGCAAAGAATCCTTATATCGAAGGATGGACCCCACACCGAAGTTGTCCCCACCTCAAACTTGTGCTGCCCTGATAGACCCAAGGGAGCCCTACAAACTGACATCAGGAACCTGGACTGCTGAGTTTTCTTTCCTAGGGAAAATGGAAAAAGGATGTGCCCAGGGGCCCCTGGCCCTGACTGCAAAGAATCCTTATATCGAAGGATGGACCCCACACCGAAGTTGTCCCCACCTCAAACTTGTGCTGCCCTGATAGACCCAAGGGAGCCCTACAAACTGACATCAGGAACCTGGACTGCTGAGTTTTCTTTCCCAGGGAAAATGGAAAAAGGATGTGCCCAGGGGCCCCTGGCCCTGACTGCAAAGAATCCTTATATCGAAGGATGGACCCCACACCGAAGTTGTCCCCACCTCAAACTTGTGCTGCCCTGATAGACCCAAGGGAGCCCTACAAACTGACATCAGGAACCTGGACTGCTGAGTTTTCTTTCCCAGGAAAAATGGAAAAAGGATGTGCCCAGGGGCCCCTGGCCCTGGGCTGGGGCCTCACTGCAAAGAATCCTTATATCGAAGGATGGACCCCACACCGAAGTTGTCCCCACCTCAAACTTGTGCTGCCCTGATAGACCCAAGGGAGCCCTACAAACTGACATCAGGAACCTGGACTGCTGAGTTTTCTTTCCCAGGGAAAATGGAAAAAGGATGTGCCCAGGGGCCCCTGGCCCTGACTGCAAAGAATCCTTATATCGAAGGATGGACCCCACGCCGAAGTTGTCCCCACCTCAAACTTGTGCTGCCCTGATAGACCCAAGGGAGCCCTACAAACTGACATCAGGAACCTGGACTGCTGAGTTTTCTTTCCTAGGGAAAATGGAAAAAGGATGTGCCCAGGGTTCCCTGGCCCTGACTGCAAAAAATCCTTATATCGAAGGATGGACCCCACACCGAAGTTGTCCCCACCTCAAACTTGTGCTGCCCTGATACACCTAAGGGAGCCCTACAAACTGACATCAGCAACCTGGACTGCTGAGTTTTCTTTCCCAGGGAAAATGGCCGAAGGATGTGCCCTGGGGCCCCTGGCCCTGACTGCAAAGAATCCTTATATCGAAGGATGGACCCCACACCGAAGTTGTCCCCACCTCAAACTTGTACTGCCCTGATAGACCCAAGGGAGCCCTACAAACTGACATCAGGAACCTGGACTGCTGAGTTTTCTTTCCCAGGAAAAATGGAAAAAGGATGTGCCCAGGGGCCCCTGGCCCTGGGCTGGGGCCTCACTGCAAAGAATCCTTATATCGAAGGATGGACCCCACACCGAAGTTGTCCCCACCTCAAACTTGTGCTGCCCTGATAGACCCAAGGGAGCCCTACAAACTGACATCAGGAACCTGGACTGCTGAGTTTTCTTTCCCAGGGAAAATGGAGAAAGGATGTGCCTAGGGGCCCCTGGCCCTGGGCTGGGGCCTCACTGCAAAGAATCCTTATATCGAAGGATGGACCCCACACCGAAGTTGTCCCCACCTTAAAATTGTGCTGCCCTGATAGACCCAAGGGAGCCCTACAAACTGACATCAGGAACCTGGACTGCTGAGTTTTCTTTCCCAGGAAAAATGGAAAAAGGATGTGCCCAGGGGCCCCTGGCCCTGACTGCAAGAAATCCTTATATCGAAGGATGGACCCCACGCCGAAGTTGTCCCCACCTCAAACTTGTGCTGCCCTGATAGACCCAAGGGAGCCCTACAAACTGACATCAGGAACCTGGACTGCTGAGTTTTCTTTCCCAGGGAAAATGGAAAAAGGATGTGCCCAGGGGCCCCTGGCCCTGACTGCAAAGAATCCTTATATCGAAGGATGGACCCCACACCGAAGTTGTCCCCACCTCAAACTTGTGCTGCCCTGATAGACCCAAGGGAGCCCTACAAACTGACATCAGGAACCTGGACTGCTGAGTTTTCTTTCCCAGGGAAAATGGAAAAAGGATGTGCCCAGGGGCCCCTGGCCCTGACTGCAAAAAATCCTTATATCGAAGGATGGACCCCACACCGAAGTTGTCCCCACCTCAAACTTGTGCTGCCCTGATAGACCCAAGGGAGCCCTACAAACTGACATCAGGAACCTGGACTGCTGAGTTTTCTTTCCCAGGGAAAATGGAAAAAGGATGTGCCCAGGGGCCCCTGGCCCTGACTGCAAAAAATCCTTATATCGAAGGATGGACCTCACACCGAAGTTGTCCCCACCTCAAACTTGTGCTGCCCTGATAGACCCAAGGGAGCCCTACAAACTGACATCAGGAACCTGGACTGCTGAGTTTTCTTTCCCAGGGAAAATGGAAAAAGGATGTGCCCAGGGGCCCCTGGCCCTGACTGCAAAGAATCCTTATATCGAAGGATGGACCCCACACCGAAGTTGTCCCCACCTCAAACTTGTGCTGCCCTGATAGACCCAAGGGAGCCCTACAAACTGACATCAGGAACCTGGACTGCTGAGTTTTCTTTCCCAGGGAAAATGGAAAAAGGATGTGCCCAGGGGCCCCTGGCCCTGACTGCAAAAAATCCTTATATCGAAGGATGGACCCCACACCGAAGTTGTCCCCACCTCAAACTTGTGCTGCCCTGATAGACCCAAGGGAGCCCTACAAACTGACATCAGGAACCTGGACTGCTGAGTTTTCTTTCCTAGGGAAAATGGAAAAAGGATGTGCCCAGGGGCCCCTGGCCCTGGGCTGGGGCCTCACTGCAAAGAATCCTTATATCGAAGGATGGACCCCACACCGAAGTTGTCCCCACCTCAAACTTGTGCTGCCCTGATAGACCCAAGGGAGCCCTACAAACTGACATCAGGAACCTGGACTGCTGAGTTTTCTTTCCCAGGGAAAATGGAAAAAGGATGTGCCCAGGGGCCCCTGGCCCTGACTGCAAAAAATCCTTATATCGAAGGATGGACCCCACACCGAAGTTGTCCCCACCTCAAACTTGTGCTGCCCTGATAGACCCAAGGGAGCCCTACAAACTGACATCAGGAACCTGGACTGCTGAGTTTTCTTTCCCAGGGAAAATGGAAAAAGGATGTGCCCAGGGGCCCCTGGCCCTGACTGCAAAAAATCCTTATATCGAAGGATGGACCCCACACCGAAGTTGTCCCCACCTCAAACTTGTGCTGCCCTGATAGACCCAAGGGAGCCCTACAAACTGACATCAGGAACCTGGACTGCTGAGTTTTCTTTCCTAGGGAAAATGGAAAAAGGATGTGCCCAGGGGCCCCTGGCCCTGGGCTGGGACCTCACTGCAAAGAATCCTTATATCGAAGGATGGACCCCACACCGAAGTTGTCCCCACCTCAAACTTGTGCTGCCCTGATAGACCCAAGGGAGCCCTACAAACTGACATCAGGAACCTGGACTGCTGAGTTTTCTTTCCCAGGGAAAATGGAAAAAGGATGTGCCCAGGGGCCCCTGGCCCTGACTGCAAAGAATCCTTATATCGAAGGATGGACCCCACACCGAAGTTGTCCCCACCTCAAACTTGTGCTGCCCTGATAGACCCAAGGGAGCCCTACAAACTGACATCAGGAACCTGGACTGCTGAGTTTTCTTTCCCAGGGAAAATGGGAAAAGGATGTGCCCAGGGGACCCTGGCCCTGACTGCAAAGAATCCTTATATCGAAGGATGGACCCCACACCGAAGTTGTCCCCACCTCAAACTTGTGCTGCCCTGATAGACCCAAGGGAGCCCTACAAACTGACATCAGGAACCTGGACTGCTGAGTTTTCTTTCCTAGGGAAAATGGAAAAAGGATGTGCCCAGGGGCCCCTGGCCCTGACTGCAAAGAATCCTTATATCGAAGGATGGACCCCACACCGAAGTTGTCCCCACCTCAAACTTGTGCTGCCCTGATAGACCCAAGGGAGCCCTACAAACTGACATCAGGAACCTGGACTGCTGAGTTTTCTTTCCCAGGGAAAATGGAAAAAGGATGTGCCCAGGGGCCCCTGGCCCTGACTGCAAAGAATCCTTATATCGAAGGATGGACCCCACACCGAAGTTGTCCCCACCTCAAACTTGTGCTGCCCTGATAGACCCAAGGGAGCCCTACAAACTGACATCAGGAACCTGGACTGCTGAGTTTTCTTTCCCAGGAAAAATGGAAAAAGGATGTGCCCAGGGGCCCCTGGCTCTGGGCTGGGGCCTCACTGCAAAGAATCCTTATATCGAAGGATGGACCCCACACCGAAGTTTTCCCCACCTTAAAATTGTGCTGCCCTGATAGACCCAAGGGAGCCCTACAAACTGACATCAGGAACCTGGACTGCTGAGTTTTCTTTCCCAGGGAAAATGGAAAAAGGATGTGCCCAGGGGCCCCTGGCCCGGACTGCAAAGAATCCTTATATCGAAGGATGGACCCCACGCCGAAGTTGTCCCCACCTCAAACTTGTGCTGCCCTGATAGACCCAAGGGAAACCTACAAACTGACATCAGGAACCTGGACTGCTGAGTTTTCTTTCCCAGGGAAAATGGAAAAAGGATGTGCCCAGGGGCCCCTGGCCCTGACTGCAAAGAATCCTTATATCGAAGGATGGACCCCACACCGAAGTTGTCCCCACCTCAAACTTGTGCTGCCCTGATAGACCCAAGGGAGCCCTACAAACTGACATCAGGAACCTGGACTGCTGAGTTTTCTTTCCCAGGGAAAATGGAAAAAGGATGTGCCCAGGGTTCCCTGGCCCTGACTGCAAAAAATCCTTATATCGAAGGATGGACCCCACACCGAAGTTGTCCCCACCTCAAACTTGTGCTGCCCTGATACACCTAAGGGAGCCCTACAAACTGACATCAGGAACCTGGACTGCTGAGTTTTCTTTCCCAGGGAAAATGGCCGAAGGATGTGCCCTGGGGCCCCTGGCCCTGACTGCAAAGAATCCTTATATCGAAGGATGGACCCCACACCGAAGTTGTCCCCACCTCAAACTTGTGCTGCCCTGATAGACCCAAGGGAGCCCTACAAACTGACATCAGGAACCTGGACTGCTGAGTTTTCTTTCCCAGGAAAAATGGAAAAAGGATGTGCCCAGGGGTCCCTGGCCCTGGGCTGGGGCCTCACTGCAAAGAATCCTTATATCGAAGGATGGACCCCACACCGAAGTTGTCCCCACCTCAAACTTGTGCTGCCCTGATAGACCCAAGGGAGCCCTACAAACTGACATCAGGAACCTGGACTGCTGAGTTTTCTTTCCCAGGGAAAATGGAGAAAGGATGTGCCTAGGGGCCCCTGGCCCTGGGCTGGGGCCTCACTGCAAAGAATCCTTATATCGAAGGATGGACCCCACACCGAAGTTGTCCCCACCTTAAAATTTGTGCTGCCCTGATAGACCCAAGGGAGCCCTACAAACTGACATCAGGAACCTGGACTGCTGAGTTTTCTTTCCCAGGGAAAATGGAAAAAGGATGTGCCCAGGGGCCCCTGGCCCTGACTGCAAAAAATCCTTATATCGAAGGATGGACCCCACACCGAAGTTGTCCCCACCTCAAACTTGTGCTGCCCTGATAGACCCAAGGGAGCCCTACAAACTGACATCAGGAACCTGGACTGCTGAGTTTTCTTTCCCAGGGAAAATGGAAAAAGGATGTGCCCAGGGGCCCCTGGCCCTGACTGCAAAGAATCCTTATATCGAAGGATGGACCCCACACCGAAGTTGTCCCCACCTCAAACTTGTGCTGCCCTGATAGACCCAAGGGAGCCCTACAAACTGACATCAGGAACCTGGACTGCTGAGTTTTCTTTCCCAGGGAAAATGGAAAAAGGATGTGCCCAGGGGCCCCTGGCCCTGACTGCAAAGAATCCTTATATCGAAGGATGGACCCCACACCGAAGTTGTCCCCACCTCAAACTTGTGCTGCCCTGATAGACCCAAGGGAGCCCTACAAACTGACATCAGGAACCTGGACTGCTGAGTTTTCTTTCCCAGGGAAAATGGAAAAAGGATGTGCCCAGGGGCCCCTGGCCCTGACTGCAAAAAATCCTTATATCGAAGGATGGACCCCACACCGAAGTTGTCCCCACCTCAAACTTGTGCTGCCCTGATAGACCCAAGGGAGCCCTACAAACTGACATCAGGAACCTGGACTGCTGAGTTTTCTTTCCTAGGGAAAATGGAAAAAGGATGTGCCCAGGGGCCCCTGGCCCTGACTGCAAAGAATCCTTATATCGAAGGATGGACCCCACACCGAAGTTGTCCCCACCTCAAACTTGTGCTGCCCTGATAGACCCAAGGGAGCCCTACAAACTGACATCAGGAACCTGGACTGCTGAGTTTTCTTTCCCAGGGAAAATGGAAAAAGGATGTGCCCAGGGGCCCCTGGCCCTGACTGCAAAAAATCCTTATATCGAAGGATGGACCCCACACCGAAGTTGTCCCCACCTCAAACTTGTGCTGCCCTGATAGACCCAAGGGAGCCCTACAAACTGACATCAGGAACCTGGACTGCTGAGTTTTCTTTCCTAGGGAAAATGGAAAAAGGATGTGCCCAGGGGCCCCTGGCCCTGGGCTGGGGCCTCACTGCAAAGAATCCTTATATCGAAGGATGGACCCCACACCGAAGTTGTCCCCACCTCAAACTTGTGCTGCCCTGATAGACCCAAGGGAGCCCTACAAACTGACATCAGGAACCTGGACTGCTGAGTTTTCTTTTCCAGGGAAAATGGAAAAAGGATGTGCCCAGGGGCCCCTGGCCCTGGGCTGGGGCCTCACTGCAAAGAATCCTTATATCGAAGGATGGACCCCACACCGAAGTTGTCCCCACCTCAAACTTGTGCTGCCCTGATAGACCCAAGGGAGCCCTACAAACTGACATCAGGAACCTGGACTGCTGAGTTTTCTTTCCCAGGGAAAATGGAAAAAGGATGTGCCCAGGGGCCCCTGGCCCTGACTGCAAAAAATCCTTATATCGAAGGATGGACCCCACACCGAAGTTGTCCCCACCTCAAACTTGTGCTGCCCTGATAGACCCAAGGGAGCCCTACAAACTGACATCAGGAACCTGGACTGCTGAGTTTTCTTTCCCAGGGAAAATGGAAAAAGGATGTGCCCAGGGGCCCCTGGCCCTGACTGCAAAAAATCCTTATATCGAAGGATGGACCCCACACCGAAGTTGTCCCCACCTCAAACTTGTGCTGCCCTGATAGACCCAAGGGAGCCCTACAAACTGACATCAGGAACCTGGACTGCTGAGTTTTCTTTCCTAGGGAAAATGGAAAAAGGATGTGCCCAGGGGCCCCTGGCCCTGGGCTGGGGCCTCACTGCAAAGAATCCTTATATCGAAGGATGGACCCCACACCGAAGTTGTCCCCACCTCAAACTTGTGCTGCCCTGATAGACCCAAGGGAGCCCTACAAACTGACATCAGGAACCTGGACTGCTGAGTTTTCTTTCCCAGGAAAAATGGAAAAAGGATGTGCCCAGGGGCCCCTGGCCCTGGGCTGGGGCCTCACTGCAAAAAATCCTTATATCGAAGGATGGACCCCACACCGAAGTTGTCCCCACCTCAAACTTGTGCTGCCCTGATAGACCCAAGGGAGCCCTACAAACTGACATCAGGAACCTGGACTGCTGAGTTTTCTTTCCCAGGGAAAATGGAAAAAGGATGTGCCCAGGGGCCCCTGGCCCTGACTGCAAAAAATCCTTATATCGAAGGATGGACCCCACACCGAAGTTGTCCCCACCTCAAACTTGTGCTGCCCTGATAGACCCAAGGGAGCCCTACAAACTGACATCAGGAACCTGGACTGCTGAGTTTTCTTTCCTAGGGAAAATGGAAAAAGGATGTGCCCAGGGGCCCCTGGCCCTGGGCTGGGGCCTCACTGCAAAGAATCCTTATATCGAAGGATGGACCCCACACCGAAGTTGTCCCCACCTCAAACTTGTGCTGCCCTGATAGACCCAAGGGAGCCCTACAAACTGACATCAGGAACCTGGACTGCTGAGTTTTCTTTTCCAGGGAAAATGGAAAAAGGATGTGCCCAGGGGCCCCTGGCCCTGGGCTGGGGCCTCACTGCAAAGAATCCTTATATCGAAGGATGGACCCCACACCGAAGTTGTCCCCACCTCAAACTTGTGCTGCCCTGATAGACCCAAGGGAGCCCTACAAACTGACATCAGGAACCTGGACTGCTGAGTTTTCTTTCCCAGGGAAAATGGAAAAAGGATGTGCCCAGGGGCCCCTGGCCCTGACTGCAAAAAATCCTTATATCGAAGGATGGACCCCACACCGAAGTTGTCCCCACCTCAAACTTGTGCTGCCCTGATAGACCCAAGGGAGCCCTACAAACTGACATCAGGAACCTGGACTGCTGAGTTTTCTTTCCCAGGGAAAATGGAAAAAGGATGTGCCCAGGGGACCCTGGCCCTGACTGCAAAAAATCCTTATATCGAAGGATGGACCCCACACCGAAGTTGTCCCCACCTCAAACTTGTGCTGCCCTGATAGACCCAAGGGAGCCCTACAAACTGACATCAGGAACCTGGACTGCTGAGTTTTCTTTCCTAGGGAAAATGGAAAAAGGATGTGCCCAGGGGCCCCTGGCCCTGGGCTGGGGCCTCACTGCAAAGAATCCTTATATCGAAGGATGGACCCCACACCGAAGTTGTCCCCACCTCAAACTTGTGCTGCCCTGATAGACCCAAGGGAGCCCTACAAACTGACATCAGGAACCTGGACTGCTGAGTTTTCTTTCCTAGGGAAAATGGAAAAAGGATGTGCCCAGGGGCCCCTGGCCCTGACTGCAAAGAATCCTTATATCGAAGGATGGACCCCACACCGAAGTTGTCCCCACCTCAAACTTGTGCTGCCCTGATAGACCCAAGGGAGCCCTACAAACTGACATCAGGAACCTGGACTGCTGAGTTTTCTTTCCCAGGGAAAATGGGAAAAGGATGTGCCCAGGGGACCCTGGCCCTGACTGCAAAAAATCCTTATATCGAAGGATGGACCCCACACCGAAGTTGTCCCCACCTCAAACTTGTGCTGCCCTGATAGACCCAAGGGAGCCCTACAAACTGACATCAGGAACCTGGACTGCTGAGTTTTCTTTCCCAGGGAAAATGGAAAAAGGATGTGCCCAGGGGCCCCTGGCCCTGGGCTGGGGCCTCACTGCAAAGAATCCTTATATCGAAGGATGGACCCCACACCGAAGTTGTCCCCACCTCAAACTTGTGCTGCCCTGATAGACCCAAGGGAGCCCTACAAACTGACATCAGGAACCTGGACTGCTGAGTTTTCTTTCCCAGGGAAAATGGAAAAAGGATGTGCCCAGGGGCCCCTGGCCCTGACTGCAAAAAATCCTTATATCGAAGGATGGACCCCACACCGAAGTTGTCCCCACCTCAAACTTGTGCTGCCCTGATAGACCCAAGGGAGCCCTACAAACTGACATCAGGAACCTGGACTGCTGAGTTTTCTTTCCTAGGGAAAATGGAAAAAGGATGTGCCCAGGGGCCCCTGGCCCTGGGCTGGGGCCTCACTGCAAAGAATCCTTATATCGAAGGATGGACCCCACACCGAAGTTGTCCCCACCTCAAACTTGTGCTGCCCTGATAGACCCAAGGGAGCCCTACAAACTGACATCAGGAACCTGGACTGCTGAGTTTTCTTTCCCAGGGAAAATGGAAAAAGGATGTGCCCAGGGGCCCCTGGCCCTGACTGCAAAGAATCCTTATATCGAAGGATGGACCCCACACCGAAGTTGTCCCCACCTCAAACTTGTGCTGCCCTGATAGACCCAAGGGAGCCCTACAAACTGACATCAGGAACCTGGACTGCTGAGTTTTCTTTCCCAGGGAAAATGGGAAAAGGATGTGCCCAGGGGACCCTGGCCCTGACTGCAAAAAATCCTTATATCGAAGGATGGACCCCACACCGAAGTTGTCCCCACCTCAAACTTGTGCTGCCCTGATAGACCCAAGGGAGCCCTACAAACTGACATCAGGAACCTGGACTGCTGAGTTTTCTTTCCTAGGGAAAATGGAAAAAGGATGTGCCCAGGGGCCCCTGGCCCTGACTGCAAAGAATCCTTATATCGAAGGATGGACCCCACACCGAAGTTGTCCCCACCTCAAACTTGTGCTGCCCTGATAGACCCAAGGGAGCCCTACAAACTGACATCAGGAACCTGGACTGCTGAGTTTTCTTTCCCAGGGAAAATGGAAAAAGGATGTGCCCAGGGGCCCCTGGCCCTGACTGCAAAGAATCCTTATATCGAAGGATGGACCCCACACCGAAGTTGTCCCCACCTCAAACTTGTGCTGCCCTGATAGACCCAAGGGAGCCCTACAAACTGACATCAGGAACCTGGACTGCTGAGTTTTCTTTCCCAGGAAAAATGGAAAAAGGATGTGCCCAGGGGCCCCTGGCCCTGGGCTGGGGCCTCACTGCAAAAAATCCTTATATCGAAGGATGGACCCCACACCGAAGTTTTCCCCACCTTAAAATTGTGCTGCCCTGATAGACCCAAGGGAGCCCTACAAACTGACATCAGGAACCTGGACTGCTGAGTTTTCTTTCCCAGGGAAAATGGAAAAAGGATGTGCCCAGGGGCCCCTGGCCCTGACTGCAAAGAATCCTTATATCGAAGGATGGACCCCACGCCGAAGTTGTCCCCACCTCAAACTTGTGCTGCCCTGATAGACCCAAGGGAGCCCTACAAACTGACATCAGGAACCTGGACTGCTGAGTTTTCTTTCCCAGGGAAAATGGAAAAAGGATGTGCCCAGGGGTCCCTGGCCCTGACTGCAAAGAATCCTTATATCGAAGGATGGACCCCACACCGAAGTTGTCCCCACCTCAAACTTGTGCTGCCCTGATAGACCCAAGGGAGCCCTACAAACTGACATCAGGAACCTGGACTGCTGAGTTTTCTTTCCCAGGGAAAATGGAAAAAGGATGTGCCCAGGGTTCCCTGGCCCTGACTGCAAAAAATCCTTATATCGAAGGATGGACCCCACACCGAAGTTGTCCCCACCTCAAACTTGTGCTGCCCTGATAGACCCAAGGGAGCCCTACAAACTGACATCAGGAACCTGGACTGCTGAGTTTTCTTTCCTAGGGAAAATGGAAAAAGGATGTGCCCAGGGGCCCCTGGCCCTGGGCTGGGGCCTCACTGCAAAGAATCCTTATATCGAAGGATGGACCCCACACCGAAGTTGTCCCCACCTCAAACTTGTGCTGCCCTGATAGACCCAAGGGAGCCCTACAAACTGACATCAGGAACCTGGACTGCTGAGTTTTCTTTTCCAGGGAAAATGGAAAAAGGATGTGCCCAGGGGCCCCTGGCCCTGGGCTGGGGCCTCACTGCAAAGAATCCTTATATCGAAGGATGGACCCCACACCGAAGTTGTCCCCACCTCAAACTTGTGCTGCCCTGATAGACCCAAGGGAGCCCTACAAACTGACATCAGGAACCTGGACTGCTGAGTTTTCTTTCCCAGGGAAAATGGAAAAAGGATGTGCCCAGGGGCCCCTGGCCCTGACTGCAAAAAATCCTTATATCGAAGGATGGACCCCACACCGAAGTTGTCCCCACCTCAAACTTGTGCTGCCCTGATAGACCCAAGGGAGCCCTACAAACTGACATCAGGAACCTGGACTGCTGAGTTTTCTTTCCTAGGGAAAATGGAAAAAGGATGTGCCCAGGGGCCCCTGGCCCTGGGCTGGGGCCTCACTGCAAAGAATCCTTATATCGAAGGATGGACCCCACACCGAAGTTGTCCCCACCTCAAACTTGTGCTGCCCTGATAGACCCAAGGGAGCCCTACAAACTGACATCAGGAACCTGGACTGCTGAGTTTTCTTTCCTAGGGAAAATGGAAAAAGGATGTGCCCAGGGGCCCCTGGCCCTGACTGCAAAGAATCCTTATATCGAAGGATGGACCCCACACCGAAGTTGTCCCCACCTCAAACTTGTGCTGCCCTGATAGACCCAAGGGAGCCCTACAAACTGACATCAGGAACCTGGACTGCTGAGTTTTCTTTCCCAGGGAAAATGGGAAAAGGATGTGCCCAGGGGCCCCTGGCCCTGACTGCAAAGAATCCTTATATCGAAGGATGGACCCCACACCGAAGTTGTCCCCACCTCAAACTTGTGCTGCCCTGATAGACCCAAGGGAGCCCTACAAACTGACATCAGGAACCTGGACTGCTGAGTTTTCTTTCCTAGGGAAAATGGAAAAAGGATGTGCCCAGGGGCCCCTGGCCCTGGGCTGGGGCCTCACTGCAAAGAATCCTTATATCGAAGGATGGACCCCACACCGAAGTTGTCCCCACCTCAAACTTGTGCTGCCCTGATAGACCCAAGGGAGCCCTACAAACTGACATCAGGAACCTGGACTGCTGAGTTTTCTTTCCCAGGGAAAATGGAAAAAGGATGTGCCCAGGGGCCCCTGGCCCTGACTGCAAAAAATCCTTATATCGAAGGATGGACCCCACACCGAAGTTGTCCCCACCTCAAACTTGTGCTGCCCTGATAGACCCAAGGGAGCCCTACAAACTGACATCAGGAACCTGGACTGCTGAGTTTTCTTTCCCAGGGAAAATGGAAAAAGCATGTGCCCAGGGGCCCCTGGCCCTGACTGCAAAAAATCCTTATATCGAAGGATGGACCCCACACCGAAGTTGTCCCCACCTCAAACTTGTGCTGCCCTGATAGACCCAAGGGAGCCCTACAAACTGACATCAGGAACCTGGACTGCTGAGTTTTCTTTCCTAGGGAAAATGGAAAAAGGATGTGCCCAGGGGCCCCTGGCCCTGGGCTGGGGCCTCACTGCAAAGAATCCTTATATCGAAGGATGGACCCCACACCGAAGTTGTCCCCACCTCAAACTTGTGCTGCCCTGATAGACCCAAGGGAGCCCTACAAACTGACATCAGGAACCTGGACTGCTGAGTTTTCTTTCCCAGGGAAAATGGAAAAAGGATGTGCCCAGGGGCCCCTGGCCCTGACTGCAAAGAATCCTTATATCGAAGGATGGACCCCACACCGAAGTTGTCCCCACCTCAAACTTGTGCTGCCCTGATAGACCCAAGGGAGCCCTACAAACTGACATCAGGAACCTGGACTGCTGAGTTTTCTTTCCCAGGGAAAATGGGAAAAGGATGTGCCCAGGGGACCCTGGCCCTGACTGCAAAAAATCCTTATATCGAAGGATGGACCCCACACCGAAGTTGTCCCCACCTCAAACTTGTGCTGCCCTGATAGACCCAAGGGAGCCCTACAAACTGACATCAGGAACCTGGACTGCTGAGTTTTCTTTCCTAGGGAAAATGGAAAAAGGATGTGCCCAGGGGCCCCTGGCCCTGACTGTAAAGAATCCTTATATCGAAGGATGGACCCCACACCGAAGTTGTCCCCACCTCAAACTTGTGCTGCCCTGATAGACCCAAGGGAGCCCTACAAACTGACATCAGGAACCTGGACTGCTGAGTTTTCTTTCCCAGGGAAAATGGAAAAAGGATGTGCCCAGGGGCCCCTGGCCCTGACTGCAAAGAATCCTTATATCGAAGGATGGACCCCACACCGAAGTTGTCCCCACCTCAAACTTGTGCTGCCCTGATAGACCCAAGGGAGCCCTACAAACTGACATCAGGAACCTGGACTGCTGAGTTTTCTTTCCCAGGAAAAATGGAAAAAGGATGTGCCCAGGGGCCCCTGGCCCTAGGCTGGGGCCTCACTGCAAAAAATCCTTATATCGAAGGATGGACCCCACACCGAAGTTTTCCCCACCTTAAAATTGTGCTGCCCTGATAGACCCAAGGGAGCCCTACAAACTGACATCAGGAACCTGGACTGCTGAGTTTTCTTTCCCAGGGAAAATGGAAAAAGGATGTGCCCAGGGGCCCCTGGCCCTGACTGCAAAGAATCCTTATATCGAAGGATGGACCCCACGCCGAAGTTGTCCCCACCTCAAACTTGTGCTGCCCTGATAGACCCAAGGGAGCCCTACAAACTGACATCAGGAACCTGGACTGCTGAGTTTTCTTTCCCAGGGAAAATGGAAAAAGGATGTGCCCAGGGGCCCCTGGCCCTGACTGCAAAGAATCCTTATATCGAAGGATGGACCCCACACCGAAGTTGTCCCCACCTCAAACTTGTGCTGCCCTGATAGACCCAAGGGAGCCCTACAAACTGACATCAGGAACCTGGACTGCTGAGTTTTCTTTCCCAGGGAAAATGGAAAAAGGATGTGCCCAGGGTTCCCTGGCCCTGACTGCAAAAAATCCTTATATCGAAGGATGGACCCCACACCGAAGTTGTCCCCACCTCAAACTTGTGCTGCCCTGATACACCTAAGGGAGCCCTACAAACTGACATCAGGAACCTGGACTGCTGAGTTTTCTTTCCCAGGGAAAATGGCCGAAGGATGTGCCCTGGGGCCCCTGGCCCTGACTGCAAAGAATCCTTATATCGAAGGATGGACCCCACACCGAAGTTGTCCCCACCTCAAACTTGTGCTGCCCTGATAGACCCAAGGGAGCCCTACAAACTGACATCAGGAACCTGGACTGCTGAGTTTTCTTTCCCAGGGAAAATGGAAAAAGGATGTGCCCAGGGGCCCCTGGCCCTGGGCTGGGGCCTCACTGCAAAGAATCCTTATATCGAAGGATGGACCCCACACCGAAGTTGTCCCCACCTCAAACTTGTGCTGCCCTGATAGACCCAAGGGAGCCCTACAAACTGACATCAGGAACCTGGACTGCTGAGTTTTCTTTCCCAGGGAAAATGGAGAAAGGATGTGCCTAGGGGCCCCTGGCCCTGGGCTGGGGCCTCACTGCAAAGAATCCTTATATCGAAGGATGGACCCCACACCGAAGTTGTCCCCACCTTAAAATTGTGCTGCCCTGATAGACCCAAGGGAGCCCTACAAACTGACATCAGGAACCTGGACTGCTGAGTTTTCTTTCCCAGGGAAAATGGAAAAAGGATGTGCCCAGGGGCCCCTGGCCCTGACTGCAAAGAATCCTTATATCGAAGGATGGACCCCACACCGAAGTTGTCCCCACCTCAAACTTGTGCTGCCCTGATAGACCCAAGGGAGCCCTACAAACTGACATCAGGAACCTGGACTGCTGAGTTTTCTTTCCCAGGGAAAATGGAAAAAGGATGTGCCCAGGGGCCCCTGGCCCTGACTGCAAAAAATCCTTATATCGAAGGATGGACCCCACACCGAAGTTGTCCCCACCTCAAACTTGTGCTGCCCTGATAGACCCAAGGGAGCCCTACAAACTGACATCAGGAACCTGGACTGCTGAGTTTTCTTTCCCAGGGAAAATGGAAAAAGGATGTGCCCAGGGGCCCCTGGCCCTGACTGCAAAAAATCCTTATATCGAAGGATGGACCCCACACCGAAGTTGTCCCCACCTCAAACTTGTGCTGCCCTGATAGACCCAAGGGAGCCCTACAAACTGACATCAGGAACCTGGACTGCTGAGTTTTCTTTCCTAGGGAAAATGGAAAAAGGATGTGCCCAGGGGCCCCTGGCCCTGACTGCAAAGAATCCTTATATCGAAGGATGGACCCCACACCGAAGTTGTCCCCACCTCAAACTTGTGCTGCCCTGATAGACCCAAGGGAGCCCTACAAACTGACATCAGGAACCTGGACTGCTGAGTTTTCTTTCCCAGGGAAAATGGAAAAAGGATGTGCCCAGGGGCCCCTGGCCCTGACTGCAAAAAATCCTTATATCGAAGGATGGACCCCACACCGAAGTTGTCCCCACCTCAAACTTGTGCTGCCCTGATAGACCCAAGGGAGCCCTACAAACTGACATCAGGAACCTGGACTGCTGAGTTTTCTTTCCTAGGGAAAATGGAAAAAGGATGTGCCCAGGGGCCCCTGGCCCTGGGCTGGGGCCTCACTGCAAAGAATCCTTATATCGAAGGATGGACCCCACACCGAAGTTGTCCCCACCTCAAACTTGTGCTGCCCTGATAGACCCAAGGGAGCCCTACAAACTGACATCAGGAACCTGGACTGCTGAGTTTTCTTTTCCAGGGAAAATGGAAAAAGGATGTGCCCAGGGGCCCCTGGCCCTGGGCTGGGGCCTCACTGCAAAGAATCCTTATATCGAAGGATGGACCCCACACCGAAGTTGTCCCCACCTCAAACTTGTGCTGCCCTGATAGACCCAAGGGAGCCCTACAAACTGACATCAGGAACCTGGACTGCTGAGTTTTCTTTCCCAGGGAAAATGGAAAAAGGATGTGCCCAGGGGCCCCTGGCCCTGACTGCAAAAAATCCTTATATCGAAGGATGGACCCCACACCGAAGTTGTCCCCACCTCAAACTTGTGCTGCCCTGATAGACCCAAGGGAGCCCTACAAACTGACATCAGGAACCTGGACTGCTGAGTTTTCTTTCCCAGGGAAAATGGAAAAAGGATGTGCCCAGGGGCCCCTGGCCCTGACTGCAAAAAATCCTTATATCGAAGGATGGACCCCACACCGAAGTTGTCCCCACCTCAAACTTGTGCTGCCCTGATAGACCCAAGGGAGCCCTACAAACTGACATCAGGAACCTGGACTGCTGAGTTTTCTTTCCTAGGGAAAATGGAAAAAGGATGTGCCCAGGGGCCCCTGGCCCTGGGCTGGGACCTCACTGCAAAGAATCCTTATATCGAAGGATGGACCCCACACCGAAGTTGTCCCCACCTCAAACTTGTGCTGCCCTGATAGACCCAAGGGAGCCCTACAAACTGACATCAGGAACCTGGACTGCTGAGTTTTCTTTCCCAGGGAAAATGGAAAAAGGATGTGCCCAGGGGCCCCTGGCCCTGACTGCAAAGAATCCTTATATCGAAGGATGGACCCCACACCGAAGTTGTCCCCACCTCAAACTTGTGCTGCCCTGATAGACCCAAGGGAGCCCTACAAACTGACATCAGGAACCTGGACTGCTGAGTTTTCTTTCCCAGGGAAAATGGGAAAAGGATGTGCCCAGGGGACCCTGGCCCTGACTGCAAAGAATCCTTATATCGAAGGATGGACCCCACACCGAAGTTGTCCCCACCTCAAACTTGTGCTGCCCTGATAGACCCAAGGGAGCCCTACAAACTGACATCAGGAACCTGGACTGCTGAGTTTTCTTTCCTAGGGAAAATGGAAAAAGGATGTGCCCAGGGGCCCCTGGCCCTGACTGCAAAGAATCCTTATATCGAAGGATGGACCCCACACCGAAGTTGTCCCCACCTCAAACTTGTGCTGCCCTGATAGACCCAAGGGAGCCCTACAAACTGACATCAGGAACCTGGACTGCTGAGTTTTCTTTCCCAGGGAAAATGGAAAAAGGATGTGCCCAGGGGCCCCTGGCCCTGACTGCAAAGAATCCTTATATCGAAGGATGGACCCCACACCGAAGTTGTCCCCACCTCAAACTTGTGCTGCCCTGATAGACCCAAGGGAGCCCTACAAACTGACATCAGGAACCTGGACTGCTGAGTTTTCTTTCCCAGGAAAAATGGAAAAAGGATGTGCCCAGGGGCCCCTGGCTCTGGGCTGGGGCCTCACTGCAAAGAATCCTTATATCGAAGGATGGACCCCACACCGAAGTTTTCCCCACCTTAAAATTGTGCTGCCCTGATAGACCCAAGGGAGCCCTACAAACTGACATCAGGAACCTGGACTGCTGAGTTTTCTTTCCCAGGGAAAATGGAAAAAGGATGTGCCCAGGGGCCCCTGGCCCGGACTGCAAAGAATCCTTATATCGAAGGATGGACCCCACGCCGAAGTTGTCCCCACCTCAAACTTGTGCTGCCCTGATAGACCCAAGGGAAACCTACAAACTGACATCAGGAACCTGGACTGCTGAGTTTTCTTTCCCAGGGAAAATGGAAAAAGGATGTGCCCAGGGGCCCCTGGCCCTGACTGCAAAGAATCCTTATATCGAAGGATGGACCCCACACCGAAGTTGTCCCCACCTCAAACTTGTGCTGCCCTGATAGACCCAAGGGAGCCCTACAAACTGACATCAGGAACCTGGACTGCTGAGTTTTCTTTCCCAGGGAAAATGGAAAAAGGATGTGCCCAGGGTTCCCTGGCCCTGACTGCAAAAAATCCTTATATCGAAGGATGGACCCCACACCGAAGTTGTCCCCACCTCAAACTTGTGCTGCCCTGATACACCTAAGGGAGCCCTACAAACTGACATCAGGAACCTGGACTGCTGAGTTTTCTTTCCCAGGGAAAATGGCCGAAGGATGTGCCCTGGGGCCCCTGGCCCTGACTGCAAAGAATCCTTATATCGAAGGATGGACCCCACACCGAAGTTGTCCCCACCTCAAACTTGTGCTGCCCTGATAGACCCAAGGGAGCCCTACAAACTGACATCAGGAACCTGGACTGCTGAGTTTTCTTTCCCAGGAAAAATGGAAAAAGGATGTGCCCAGGGGTCCCTGGCCCTGGGCTGGGGCCTCACTGCAAAGAATCCTTATATCGAAGGATGGACCCCACACCGAAGTTGTCCCCACCTCAAACTTGTGCTGCCCTGATAGACCCAAGGGAGCCCTACAAACTGACATCAGGAACCTGGACTGCTGAGTTTTCTTTCCCAGGGAAAATGGAGAAAGGATGTGCCTAGGGGCCCCTGGCCCTGGGCTGGGGCCTCACTGCAAAGAATCCTTATATCGAAGGATGGACCCCACACCGAAGTTGTCCCCACCTTAAAATTTGTGCTGCCCTGATAGACCCAAGGGAGCCCTACAAACTGACATCAGGAACCTGGACTGCTGAGTTTTCTTTCCCAGGGAAAATGGAAAAAGGATGTGCCCAGGGGCCCCTGGCCCTGACTGCAAAAAATCCTTATATCGAAGGATGGACCCCACACCGAAGTTGTCCCCACCTCAAACTTGTGCTGCCCTGATAGACCCAAGGGAGCCCTACAAACTGACATCAGGAACCTGGACTGCTGAGTTTTCTTTCCCAGGGAAAATGGAAAAAGGATGTGCCCAGGGGCCCCTGGCCCTGACTGCAAAGAATCCTTATATCGAAGGATGGACCCCACACCGAAGTTGTCCCCACCTCAAACTTGTGCTGCCCTGATAGACCCAAGGGAGCCCTACAAACTGACATCAGGAACCTGGACTGCTGAGTTTTCTTTCCCAGGGAAAATGGAAAAAGGATGTGCCCAGGGGCCCCTGGCCCTGACTGCAAAGAATCCTTATATCGAAGGATGGACCCCACACCGAAGTTGTCCCCACCTCAAACTTGTGCTGCCCTGATAGACCCAAGGGAGCCCTACAAACTGACATCAGGAACCTGGACTGCTGAGTTTTCTTTCCCAGGGAAAATGGAAAAAGGATGTGCCCAGGGGCCCCTGGCCCTGACTGCAAAAAATCCTTATATCGAAGGATGGACCCCACACCGAAGTTGTCCCCACCTCAAACTTGTGCTGCCCTGATAGACCCAAGGGAGCCCTACAAACTGACATCAGGAACCTGGACTGCTGAGTTTTCTTTCCTAGGGAAAATGGAAAAAGGATGTGCCCAGGGGCCCCTGGCCCTGACTGCAAAGAATCCTTATATCGAAGGATGGACCCCACACCGAAGTTGTCCCCACCTCAAACTTGTGCTGCCCTGATAGACCCAAGGGAGCCCTACAAACTGACATCAGGAACCTGGACTGCTGAGTTTTCTTTCCCAGGGAAAATGGAAAAAGGATGTGCCCAGGGGCCCCTGGCCCTGACTGCAAAAAATCCTTATATCGAAGGATGGACCCCACACCGAAGTTGTCCCCACCTCAAACTTGTGCTGCCCTGATAGACCCAAGGGAGCCCTACAAACTGACATCAGGAACCTGGACTGCTGAGTTTTCTTTCCTAGGGAAAATGGAAAAAGGATGTGCCCAGGGGCCCCTGGCCCTGGGCTGGGGCCTCACTGCAAAGAATCCTTATATCGAAGGATGGACCCCACACCGAAGTTGTCCCCACCTCAAACTTGTGCTGCCCTGATAGACCCAAGGGAGCCCTACAAACTGACATCAGGAACCTGGACTGCTGAGTTTTCTTTTCCAGGGAAAATGGAAAAAGGATGTGCCCAGGGGCCCCTGGCCCTGGGCTGGGGCCTCACTGCAAAGAATCCTTATATCGAAGGATGGACCCCACACCGAAGTTGTCCCCACCTCAAACTTGTGCTGCCCTGATAGACCCAAGGGAGCCCTACAAACTGACATCAGGAACCTGGACTGCTGAGTTTTCTTTCCCAGGGAAAATGGAAAAAGGATGTGCCCAGGGGCCCCTGGCCCTGACTGCAAAAAATCCTTATATCGAAGGATGGACCCCACACCGAAGTTGTCCCCACCTCAAACTTGTGCTGCCCTGATAGACCCAAGGGAGCCCTACAAACTGACATCAGGAACCTGGACTGCTGAGTTTTCTTTCCCAGGGAAAATGGAAAAAGGATGTGCCCAGGGGCCCCTGGCCCTGACTGCAAAAAATCCTTATATCGAAGGATGGACCCCACACCGAAGTTGTCCCCACCTCAAACTTGTGCTGCCCTGATAGACCCAAGGGAGCCCTACAAACTGACATCAGGAACCTGGACTGCTGAGTTTTCTTTCCTAGGGAAAATGGAAAAAGGATGTGCCCAGGGGCCCCTGGCCCTGGGCTGGGGCCTCACTGCAAAGAATCCTTATATCGAAGGATGGACCCCACACCGAAGTTGTCCCCACCTCAAACTTGTGCTGCCCTGATAGACCCAAGGGAGCCCTACAAACTGACATCAGGAACCTGGACTGCTGAGTTTTCTTTCCCAGGAAAAATGGAAAAAGGATGTGCCCAGGGGCCCCTGGCCCTGGGCTGGGGCCTCACTGCAAAAAATCCTTATATCGAAGGATGGACCCCACACCGAAGTTGTCCCCACCTCAAACTTGTGCTGCCCTGATAGACCCAAGGGAGCCCTACAAACTGACATCAGGAACCTGGACTGCTGAGTTTTCTTTCCCAGGGAAAATGGAAAAAGGATGTGCCCAGGGGCCCCTGGCCCTGACTGCAAAAAATCCTTATATCGAAGGATGGACCCCACACCGAAGTTGTCCCCACCTCAAACTTGTGCTGCCCTGATAGACCCAAGGGAGCCCTACAAACTGACATCAGGAACCTGGACTGCTGAGTTTTCTTTCCTAGGGAAAATGGAAAAAGGATGTGCCCAGGGGCCCCTGGCCCTGGGCTGGGGCCTCACTGCAAAGAATCCTTATATCGAAGGATGGACCCCACACCGAAGTTGTCCCCACCTCAAACTTGTGCTGCCCTGATAGACCCAAGGGAGCCCTACAAACTGACATCAGGAACCTGGACTGCTGAGTTTTCTTTTCCAGGGAAAATGGAAAAAGGATGTGCCCAGGGGCCCCTGGCCCTGGGCTGGGGCCTCACTGCAAAGAATCCTTATATCGAAGGATGGACCCCACACCGAAGTTGTCCCCACCTCAAACTTGTGCTGCCCTGATAGACCCAAGGGAGCCCTACAAACTGACATCAGGAACCTGGACTGCTGAGTTTTCTTTCCCAGGGAAAATGGAAAAAGGATGTGCCCAGGGGCCCCTGGCCCTGACTGCAAAAAATCCTTATATCGAAGGATGGACCCCACACCGAAGTTGTCCCCACCTCAAACTTGTGCTGCCCTGATAGACCCAAGGGAGCCCTACAAACTGACATCAGGAACCTGGACTGCTGAGTTTTCTTTCCCAGGGAAAATGGAAAAAGGATGTGCCCAGGGGACCCTGGCCCTGACTGCAAAAAATCCTTATATCGAAGGATGGACCCCACACCGAAGTTGTCCCCACCTCAAACTTGTGCTGCCCTGATAGACCCAAGGGAGCCCTACAAACTGACATCAGGAACCTGGACTGCTGAGTTTTCTTTCCTAGGGAAAATGGAAAAAGGATGTGCCCAGGGGCCCCTGGCCCTGGGCTGGGGCCTCACTGCAAAGAATCCTTATATCGAAGGATGGACCCCACACCGAAGTTGTCCCCACCTCAAACTTGTGCTGCCCTGATAGACCCAAGGGAGCCCTACAAACTGACATCAGGAACCTGGACTGCTGAGTTTTCTTTCCTAGGGAAAATGGAAAAAGGATGTGCCCAGGGGCCCCTGGCCCTGACTGCAAAGAATCCTTATATCGAAGGATGGACCCCACACCGAAGTTGTCCCCACCTCAAACTTGTGCTGCCCTGATAGACCCAAGGGAGCCCTACAAACTGACATCAGGAACCTGGACTGCTGAGTTTTCTTTCCCAGGGAAAATGGGAAAAGGATGTGCCCAGGGGACCCTGGCCCTGACTGCAAAAAATCCTTATATCGAAGGATGGACCCCACACCGAAGTTGTCCCCACCTCAAACTTGTGCTGCCCTGATAGACCCAAGGGAGCCCTACAAACTGACATCAGGAACCTGGACTGCTGAGTTTTCTTTCCCAGGGAAAATGGAAAAAGGATGTGCCCAGGGGCCCCTGGCCCTGGGCTGGGGCCTCACTGCAAAGAATCCTTATATCGAAGGATGGACCCCACACCGAAGTTGTCCCCACCTCAAACTTGTGCTGCCCTGATAGACCCAAGGGAGCCCTACAAACTGACATCAGGAACCTGGACTGCTGAGTTTTCTTTCCCAGGGAAAATGGAAAAAGGGTGTGCCCAGGGGCCCCTGGCCCTGACTGCAAAAAATCCTTATATCGAAGGATGGACCCCACGCCGAAGTTGTCCCCACCTCAAACTTGTGCTGCCCTGATAGACCCAAGGGAGCCCTACAAACTGACATCAGGAACCTGGACTGCTGAGTTTTCTTTCCTAGGGAAAATGGAAAAAGGATGTGCCCAGGGGCCCCTGGCCCTGGGCTGGGGCCTCACTGCAAAGAATCCTTATATCGAAGGATGGACCCCACACCGAAGTTGTCCCCACCTCAAACTTGTGCTGCCCTGATAGACCCAAGGGAGCCCTACAAACTGACATCAGGAACCTGGACTGCTGAGTTTTCTTTCCCAGGGAAAATGGAAAAAGGATGTGCCCAGGGGCCCCTGGCCCTGACTGCAAAGAATCCTTATATCGAAGGATGGACCCCACACCGAAGTTGTCCCCACCTCAAACTTGTGCTGCCCTGATAGACCCAAGGGAGCCCTACAAACTGACATCAGGAACCTGGACTGCTGAGTTTTCTTTCCCAGGGAAAATGGGAAAAGGATGTGCCCAGGGGACCCTGGCCCTGACTGCAAAAAATCCTTATATCGAAGGATGGACCCCACACCGAAGTTGTCCCCACCTCAAACTTGTGCTGCCCTGATAGACCCAAGGGAGCCCTACAAACTGACATCAGGAACCTGGACTGCTGAGTTTTCTTTCCTAGGGAAAATGGAAAAAGGATGTGCCCAGGGGCCCCTGGCCCTGACTGCAAAGAATCCTTATATCGAAGGATGGACCCCACACCGAAGTTGTCCCCACCTCAAACTTGTGCTGCCCTGATAGACCCAAGGGAGCCCTACAAACTGACATCAGGAACCTGGACTGCTGAGTTTTCTTTCCCAGGGAAAATGGAAAAAGGATGTGCCCAGGGGCCCCTGGCCCTGACTGCAAAGAATCCTTATATCGAAGGATGGACCCCACACCGAAGTTGTCCCCACCTCAAACTTGTGCTGCCCTGATAGACCCAAGGGAGCCCTACAAACTGACATCAGGAACCTGGACTGCTGAGTTTTCTTTCCCAGGAAAAATGGAAAAAGGATGTGCCCAGGGGCCCCTGGCCCTGGGCTGGGGCCTCACTGCAAAAAATCCTTATATCGAAGGATGGACCCCACACCGAAGTTTTCCCCACCTTAAAATTGTGCTGCCCTGATAGACCCAAGGGAGCCCTACAAACTGACATCAGGAACCTGGACTGCTGAGTTTTCTTTCCCAGGGAAAATGGAAAAAGGATGTGCCCAGGGGCCCCTGGCCCTGACTGCAAAGAATCCTTATATCGAAGGATGGACCCCACGCCGAAGTTGTCCCCACCTCAAACTTGTGCTGCCCTGATAGACCCAAGGGAGCCCTACAAACTGACATCAGGAACCTGGACTGCTGAGTTTTCTTTCCCAGGGAAAATGGAAAAAGGATGTGCCCAGGGGTCCCTGGCCCTGACTGCAAAGAATCCTTATATCGAAGGATGGACCCCACACCGAAGTTGTCCCCACCTCAAACTTGTGCTGCCCTGATAGACCCAAGGGAGCCCTACAAACTGACATCAGGAACCTGGACTGCTGAGTTTTCTTTCCCAGGGAAAATGGAAAAAGGATGTGCCCAGGGTTCCCTGGCCCTGACTGCAAAAAATCCTTATATCGAAGGATGGACCCCACACCGAAGTTGTCCCCACCTCAAACTTGTGCTGCCCTGATAGACCCAAGGGAGCCCTACAAACTGACATCAGGAACCTGGACTGCTGAGTTTTCTTTCCTAGGGAAAATGGAAAAAGGATGTGCCCAGGGGCCCCTGGCCCTGGGCTGGGGCCTCACTGCAAAGAATCCTTATATCGAAGGATGGACCCCACACCGAAGTTGTCCCCACCTCAAACTTGTGCTGCCCTGATAGACCCAAGGGAGCCCTACAAACTGACATCAGGAACCTGGACTGCTGAGTTTTCTTTTCCAGGGAAAATGGAAAAAGGATGTGCCCAGGGGCCCCTGGCCCTGGGCTGGGGCCTCACTGCAAAGAATCCTTATATCGAAGGATGGACCCCACACCGAAGTTGTCCCCACCTCAAACTTGTGCTGCCCTGATAGACCCAAGGGAGCCCTACAAACTGACATCAGGAACCTGGACTGCTGAGTTTTCTTTCCCAGGGAAAATGGAAAAAGGATGTGCCCAGGGGCCCCTGGCCCTGACTGCAAAAAATCCTTATATCGAAGGATGGACCCCACACCGAAGTTGTCCCCACCTCAAACTTGTGCTGCCCTGATAGACCCAAGGGAGCCCTACAAACTGACATCAGGAACCTGGACTGCTGAGTTTTCTTTCCTAGGGAAAATGGAAAAAGGATGTGCCCAGGGGCCCCTGGCCCTGGGCTGGGGCCTCACTGCAAAGAATCCTTATATCGAAGGATGGACCCCACACCGAAGTTGTCCCCACCTCAAACTTGTGCTGCCCTGATAGACCCAAGGGAGCCCTACAAACTGACATCAGGAACCTGGACTGCTGAGTTTTCTTTCCTAGGGAAAATGGAAAAAGGATGTGCCCAGGGGCCCCTGGCCCTGACTGCAAAGAATCCTTATATCGAAGGATGGACCCCACACCGAAGTTGTCCCCACCTCAAACTTGTGCTGCCCTGATAGACCCAAGGGAGCCCTACAAACTGACATCAGGAACCTGGACTGCTGAGTTTTCTTTCCCAGGGAAAATGGGAAAAGGATGTGCCCAGGGGCCCCTGGCCCTGACTGCAAAGAATCCTTATATCGAAGGATGGACCCCACACCGAAGTTGTCCCCACCTCAAACTTGTGCTGCCCTGATAGACCCAAGGGAGCCCTACAAACTGACATCAGGAACCTGGACTGCTGAGTTTTCTTTCCTAGGGAAAATGGAAAAAGGATGTGCCCAGGGGCCCCTGGCCCTGGGCTGGGGCCTCACTGCAAAGAATCCTTATATCGAAGGATGGACCCCACACCGAAGTTGTCCCCACCTCAAACTTGTGCTGCCCTGATAGACCCAAGGGAGCCCTACAAACTGACATCAGGAACCTGGACTGCTGAGTTTTCTTTCCCAGGGAAAATGGAAAAAGGATGTGCCCAGGGGCCCCTGGCCCTGACTGCAAAAAATCCTTATATCGAAGGATGGACCCCACACCGAAGTTGTCCCCACCTCAAACTTGTGCTGCCCTGATAGACCCAAGGGAGCCCTACAAACTGACATCAGGAACCTGGACTGCTGAGTTTTCTTTCCCAGGGAAAATGGAAAAAGCATGTGCCCAGGGGCCCCTGGCCCTGACTGCAAAAAATCCTTATATCGAAGGATGGACCCCACACCGAAGTTGTCCCCACCTCAAACTTGTGCTGCCCTGATAGACCCAAGGGAGCCCTACAAACTGACATCAGGAACCTGGACTGCTGAGTTTTCTTTCCTAGGGAAAATGGAAAAAGGATGTGCCCAGGGGCCCCTGGCCCTGGGCTGGGGCCTCACTGCAAAGAATCCTTATATCGAAGGATGGACCCCACACCGAAGTTGTCCCCACCTCAAACTTGTGCTGCCCTGATAGACCCAAGGGAGCCCTACAAACTGACATCAGGAACCTGGACTGCTGAGTTTTCTTTCCCAGGGAAAATGGAAAAAGGATGTGCCCAGGGGCCCCTGGCCCTGACTGCAAAGAATCCTTATATCGAAGGATGGACCCCACACCGAAGTTGTCCCCACCTCAAACTTGTGCTGCCCTGATAGACCCAAGGGAGCCCTACAAACTGACATCAGGAACCTGGACTGCTGAGTTTTCTTTCCCAGGGAAAATGGGAAAAGGATGTGCCCAGGGGACCCTGGCCCTGACTGCAAAAAATCCTTATATCGAAGGATGGACCCCACACCGAAGTTGTCCCCACCTCAAACTTGTGCTGCCCTGATAGACCCAAGGGAGCCCTACAAACTGACATCAGGAACCTGGACTGCTGAGTTTTCTTTCCTAGGGAAAATGGAAAAAGGATGTGCCCAGGGGCCCCTGGCCCTGACTGTAAAGAATCCTTATATCGAAGGATGGACCCCACACCGAAGTTGTCCCCACCTCAAACTTGTGCTGCCCTGATAGACCCAAGGGAGCCCTACAAACTGACATCAGGAACCTGGACTGCTGAGTTTTCTTTCCCAGGGAAAATGGAAAAAGGATGTGCCCAGGGGCCCCTGGCCCTGACTGCAAAGAATCCTTATATCGAAGGATGGACCCCACACCGAAGTTGTCCCCACCTCAAACTTGTGCTGCCCTGATAGACCCAAGGGAGCCCTACAAACTGACATCAGGAACCTGGACTGCTGAGTTTTCTTTCCCAGGAAAAATGGAAAAAGGATGTGCCCAGGGGCCCCTGGCCCTAGGCTGGGGCCTCACTGCAAAAAATCCTTATATCGAAGGATGGACCCCACACCGAAGTTTTCCCCACCTTAAAATTGTGCTGCCCTGATAGACCCAAGGGAGCCCTACAAACTGACATCAGGAACCTGGACTGCTGAGTTTTCTTTCCCAGGGAAAATGGAAAAAGGATGTGCCCAGGGGCCCCTGGCCCTGACTGCAAAGAATCCTTATATCGAAGGATGGACCCCACGCCGAAGTTGTCCCCACCTCAAACTTGTGCTGCCCTGATAGACCCAAGGGAGCCCTACAAACTGACATCAGGAACCTGGACTGCTGAGTTTTCTTTCCCAGGGAAAATGGAAAAAGGATGTGCCCAGGGGCCCCTGGCCCTGACTGCAAAGAATCCTTATATCGAAGGATGGACCCCACACCGAAGTTGTCCCCACCTCAAACTTGTGCTGCCCTGATAGACCCAAGGGAGCCCTACAAACTGACATCAGGAACCTGGACTGCTGAGTTTTCTTTCCCAGGGAAAATGGAAAAAGGATGTGCCCAGGGTTCCCTGGCCCTGACTGCAAAAAATCCTTATATCGAAGGATGGACCCCACACCGAAGTTGTCCCCACCTCAAACTTGTGCTGCCCTGATACACCTAAGGGAGCCCTACAAACTGACATCAGGAACCTGGACTGCTGAGTTTTCTTTCCCAGGGAAAATGGCCGAAGGATGTGCCCTGGGGCCCCTGGCCCTGACTGCAAAGAATCCTTATATCGAAGGATGGACCCCACACCGAAGTTGTCCCCACCTCAAACTTGTGCTGCCCTGATAGACCCAAGGGAGCCCTACAAACTGACATCAGGAACCTGGACTGCTGAGTTTTCTTTCCCAGGGAAAATGGAAAAAGGATGTGCCCAGGGGCCCCTGGCCCTGGGCTGGGGCCTCACTGCAAAGAATCCTTATATCGAAGGATGGACCCCACACCGAAGTTGTCCCCACCTCAAACTTGTGCTGCCCTGATAGACCCAAGGGAGCCCTACAAACTGACATCAGGAACCTGGACTGCTGAGTTTTCTTTCCCAGGGAAAATGGAGAAAGGATGTGCCTAGGGGCCCCTGGCCCTGGGCTGGGGCCTCACTGCAAAGAATCCTTATATCGAAGGATGGACCCCACACCGAAGTTGTCCCCACCTTAAAATTGTGCTGCCCTGATAGACCCAAGGGAGCCCTACAAACTGACATCAGGAACCTGGACTGCTGAGTTTTCTTTCCCAGGGAAAATGGAAAAAGGATGTGCCCAGGGGCCCCTGGCCCTGACTGCAAAGAATCCTTATATCGAAGGATGGACCCCACACCGAAGTTGTCCCCACCTCAAACTTGTGCTGCCCTGATAGACCCAAGGGAGCCCTACAAACTGACATCAGGAACCTGGACTGCTGAGTTTTCTTTCCCAGGGAAAATGGAAAAAGGATGTGCCCAGGGGCCCCTGGCCCTGACTGCAAAAAATCCTTATATCGAAGGATGGACCCCACACCGAAGTTGTCCCCACCTCAAACTTGTGCTGCCCTGATAGACCCAAGGGAGCCCTACAAACTGACATCAGGAACCTGGACTGCTGAGTTTTCTTTCCCAGGGAAAATGGAAAAAGGATGTGCCCAGGGGCCCCTGGCCCTGACTGCAAAAAATCCTTATATCGAAGGATGGACCCCACACCGAAGTTGTCCCCACCTCAAACTTGTGCTGCCCTGATAGACCCAAGGGAGCCCTACAAACTGACATCAGGAACCTGGACTGCTGAGTTTTCTTTCCTAGGGAAAATGGAAAAAGGATGTGCCCAGGGGCCCCTGGCCCTGACTGCAAAGAATCCTTATATCGAAGGATGGACCCCACACCGAAGTTGTCCCCACCTCAAACTTGTGCTGCCCTGATAGACCCAAGGGAGCCCTACAAACTGACATCAGGAACCTGGACTGCTGAGTTTTCTTTCCCAGGGAAAATGGAAAAAGGATGTGCCCAGGGGCCCCTGGCCCTGACTGCAAAAAATCCTTATATCGAAGGATGGACCCCACACCGAAGTTGTCCCCACCTCAAACTTGTGCTGCCCTGATAGACCCAAGGGAGCCCTACAAACTGACATCAGGAACCTGGACTGCTGAGTTTTCTTTCCTAGGGAAAATGGAAAAAGGATGTGCCCAGGGGCCCCTGGCCCTGGGCTGGGGCCTCACTGCAAAGAATCCTTATATCGAAGGATGGACCCCACACCGAAGTTGTCCCCACCTCAAACTTGTGCTGCCCTGATAGACCCAAGGGAGCCCTACAAACTGACATCAGGAACCTGGACTGCTGAGTTTTCTTTTCCAGGGAAAATGGAAAAAGGATGTGCCCAGGGGCCCCTGGCCCTGGGCTGGGGCCTCACTGCAAAGAATCCTTATATCGAAGGATGGACCCCACACCGAAGTTGTCCCCACCTCAAACTTGTGCTGCCCTGATAGACCCAAGGGAGCCCTACAAACTGACATCAGGAACCTGGACTGCTGAGTTTTCTTTCCCAGGGAAAATGGAAAAAGGATGTGCCCAGGGGCCCCTGGCCCTGACTGCAAAAAATCCTTATATCGAAGGATGGACCCCACACCGAAGTTGTCCCCACCTCAAACTTGTGCTGCCCTGATAGACCCAAGGGAGCCCTACAAACTGACATCAGGAACCTGGACTGCTGAGTTTTCTTTCCCAGGGAAAATGGAAAAAGGATGTGCCCAGGGGCCCCTGGCCCTGACTGCAAAGAATCCTTATATCGAAGGATGGACCCCACACCGAAGTTGTCCCCACCTCAAACTTGTGCTGCCCTGATAGACCCAAGGGAGCCCTACAAACTGACATCAGCAACCTGGACTGCTGAGTTTTCTTTCCTAGGGAAAATGGAAAAAGGATGTGCCCAGGGGCCCCTGGCCCTGGGCTGGGGCCTCACTGCAAAGAATCCTTATATCGAAGGATGGACCCCACACCGAAGTTGTCCCCACCTCAAACTTGTGCTGCCCTGATAGACCCAAGGGAGCCCTACAAACTGACATCAGGAACCTGGACTGCTGAGTTTTCTTTTCCAGGGAAAATGGAAAAAGGATGTGCCCAGGGGCCCCTGGCCCTGGGCTGGGGCCTCACTGCAAAAAATCCTTATATCGAAGGATGGACCCCACACCGAAGTTGTCCCCACCTCAAACTTGTGCTGCCCTGATAGACCCAAGGGAGCCCTACAAACTGACATCAGGAACCTGGACTGCTGAGTTTTCTTTCCCAGGGAAAATGGAAAAAGGATGTGCCCAGGGGCCCCTGGCCCTGACTGCAAAAAATCCTTATATCGAAGGATGGACCCCACACCGAAGTTGTCCCCACCTCAAACTTGTGCTGCCCTGATAGACCCAAGGGAGCCCTACAAACTGACATCAGGAACCTGGACTGCTGAGTTTTCTTTCCTAGGGAAAATGGAAAAAGGATGTGCCCAGGGGCCCCTGGCCCTGGGCTGGGGCCTCACTGCAAAGAATCCTTATATCGAAGGATGGACCCCACACCGAAGTTGTCCCCACCTCAAACTTGTGCTGCCCTGATAGACCCAAGGGAGCCCTACAAACTGACATCAGGAACCTGGACTGCTGAGTTTTCTTTTCCAGGGAAAATGGAAAAAGGATGTGCCCAGGGGCCCCTGGCCCTGGGCTGGGGCCTCACTGCAAAGAATCCTTATATCGAAGGATGGACCCCACACCGAAGTTGTCCCCACCTCAAACTTGTGCTGCCCTGATAGACCCAAGGGAGCCCTACAAACTGACATCAGGAACCTGGACTGCTGAGTTTTCTTTCCCAGGGAAAATGGAAAAAGGATGTGCCCAGGGGCCCCTGGCCCTGACTGCAAAAAATCCTTATATCGAAGGATGGACCCCACACCGAAGTTGTCCCCACCTCAAACTTGTGCTGCCCTGATAGACCCAAGGGAGCCCTACAAACTGACATCAGGAACCTGGACTGCTGAGTTTTCTTTCCCAGGGAAAATGGAAAAAGGATGTGCCCAGGGGACCCTGGCCCTGACTGCAAAAAATCCTTATATCGAAGGATGGACCCCACACCGAAGTTGTCCCCACCTCAAACTTGTGCTGCCCTGATAGACCCAAGGGAGCCCTACAAACTGACATCAGGAACCTGGACTGCTGAGTTTTCTTTCCTAGGGAAAATGGAAAAAGGATGTGCCCAGGGGCCCCTGGCCCTGGGCTGGGGCCTCACTGCAAAGAATCCTTATATCGAAGGATGGACCCCACACCGAAGTTGTCCCCACCTCAAACTTGTGCTGCCCTGATAGACCCAAGGGAGCCCTACAAACTGACATCAGGAACCTGGACTGCTGAGTTTTCTTTCCTAGGGAAAATGGAAAAAGGATGTGCCCAGGGGCCCCTGGCCCTGACTGCAAAGAATCCTTATATCGAAGGATGGACCCCACACCGAAGTTGTCCCCACCTCAAACTTGTGCTGCCCTGATAGACCCAAGGGAGCCCTACAAACTGACATCAGGAACCTGGACTGCTGAGTTTTCTTTCCCAGGGAAAATGGGAAAAGGATGTGCCCAGGGGACCCTGGCCCTGACTGCAAAAAATCCTTATATCGAAGGATGGACCCCACACCGAAGTTGTCCCCACCTCAAACTTGTGCTGCCCTGATAGACCCAAGGGAGCCCTACAAACTGACATCAGGAACCTGGACTGCTGAGTTTTCTTTCCTAGGGAAAATGGAAAAAGGATGTGCCCAGGGGCCCCTGGCCCTGGGCTGGGGCCTCACTGCAAAGAATCCTTATATCGAAGGATGGACCCCACACCGAAGTTGTCCCCACCTCAAACTTGTGCTGCCCTGATAGACCCAAGGGAGCCCTACAAACTGACATCAGGAACCTGGACTGCTGAGTTTTCTTTCCCAGGGAAAATGGAAAAAGGATGTGCCCAGGGGACCCTGGCCCTGACTGCAAAAAATCCTTATATCGAAGGATGGACCCCACACCGAAGTTGTCCCCACCTCAAACTTGTGCTGCCCTGATAGACCCAAGGGAGCCCTACAAACTGACATCAGGAACCTGGACTGCTGAGTTTTCTTTCCTAGGGAAAATGGAAAAAGGATGTGCCCAGGGGCCCCTGGCCCTGGGCTGGGGCCTCACTGCAAAGAATCCTTATATCGAAGGATGGACCCCACACCGAAGTTGTCCCCACCTCAAACTTGTGCTGCCCTGATAGACCCAAGGGAGCCCTACAAACTGACATCAGGAACCTGGACTGCTGAGTTTTCTTTCCTAGGGAAAATGGAAAAAGGATGTGCCCAGGGGCCCCTGGCCCTGACTGCAAAGAATCCTTATATCGAAGGATGGACCCCACACAGAAGTTGTCCCCACCTCAAACTTGTGCTGCCCTGATAGACCCAAGGGAGCCCTACAAACTGACATCAGGAACCTGGACTGCTGAGTTTTCTTTCCCAGGGAAAATGGGAAAAGGATGTGCCCAGGGGACCCTGGCCCTGACTGCAAAAAATCCTTATATCGAAGGATGGACCCCACACCGAAGTTGTCCCCACCTCAAACTTGTGCTGCCCTGATAGACCCAAGGGAGCCCTACAAACTGACATCAGGAACCTGGACTGCTGAGTTTTCTTTCCTAGGGAAAATGGAAAAAGGATGTGCCCAGGGGCCCCTGGCCCCGACTGCAAAGAATCCTTATATCGAAGGATGGACCCCACACCGAAGTTGTCCCCACCTCAAACTTGTGCTGCCCTGATAGACCCAAGGGAGCCCTACAAACTGACATCAGGAACCTGGACTGCTGAGTTTTCTTTCCCAGGAAAAATGGAAAAAGGATGTGCCCAGGGGCCCCTGGCCCTGGGCTGGGGCCTCACTGCAAAGAATCCTTATATCGAAGGATGGACCCCACACCGAAGTTGTCCCCACCTTAAAATTGTGCTGCCCTGATAGACCCAAGGGAGCCCTACAAACTGACATCAGGAACCTGGACTGCTGAGTTTTCTTTCCCAGGGAAAATGGAAAAAGGATGTGCCCAGGGGCCCCTGGCCCTGACTGCAAAGAATCCTTATATCGAAGGATGGACCCCACGCCGAAGTTGTCCCCACCTCAAACTTGTGCTGCCCTGATAGACCCAAGGGAGCCCTACAAACTGACATCAGGAACCTGGACTGCTGAGTTTTCTTTCCCAGGGAAAATGGAAAAAGGATGTGCCCAGGGGCCCCTGGCCCTGACTGCAAAGAATCCTTATATCGAAGGATGGACCCCACACCGAAGTTGTCCCCACCTCAAACTTGTGCTGCCCTGATAGACCCAAGGGAGCCCTACAAACTGACATCAGGAACCTGGACTGCTGAGTTTTCTTTCCCAGGAAAAATGGAAAAAGGATGTGCCCAGGGGCCCCTGGCCCTGGGCTGGGGCCTCACTGCAAAGAATCCTTATATCGAAGGATGGACCCCACACCGAAGTTGTCCCCACCTCAAACTTGTGCTGCCCTGATAGACCCAAGGGAGCCCTACAAACTGACATCAGGAACCTGGACTGCTGAGTTTTCTTTCCCAGGGAAAATGGAGAAAGGATGTGCCTAGGGGCCCCTGGCCCTGGGCTGGGGCCTCACTGCAAAGAATCCTTATATCGAAGGATGGACCCCACACCGAAGTTGTCCCCACCTTAAAATTGTGCTGCCCTGATAGACCCAAGGGAGCCCTACAAACTGACATCAGGAACCTGGACTGCTGAGTTTTCTTTTCCAGGGAAAATGGAAAAAGGATGTGCCCAGGGGCCCCTGGCCCTGACTGCAAAAAATCCTTATATCGAAGGATGGACCCCACGCCGAAGTTGTCCCCACCTCAAACTTGTGCTGCCCTGATAGACCCAAGGGAGCCCTACAAACTGACATCAGGAACCTGGACTGCTGAGTTTTCTTTCCCAGGGAAAATGGAAAAAGGATGTGCCCAGGGGCCCCTGGCCCTGACTGCAAAGAATCCTTATATCGAAGGATGGACCCCACACCGAAGTTGTCCCCACCTCAAACTTGTGCTGCCCTGATAGACCCAAGGGAGCCCTACAAACTGACATCAGGAACCTGGACTGCTGAGTTTTCTTTCCCAGGGAAAATGGAAAAAGGATGTGCCCAGGGGCCCCTGGCCCTGACTGCAAAAAATCCTTATATCGAAGGATGGACCCCACACCGAAGTTGTCCCCACCTCAAACTTGTGCTGCCCTGATAGACCCAAGGGAGCCCTACAAACTGACATCAGGAACCTGGACTGCTGAGTTTTCTTTCCCAGGGAAAATGGAAAAAGGATGTGCCCAGGGGCCCCTGGCCCTGACTGCAAAAAATCCTTATATCGAAGGATGGACCCCACACCGAAGTTGTCCCCACCTCAAACTTGTGCTGCCCTGATAGACCCAAGGGAGCCCTACAAACTGACATCAGGAACCTGGACTGCTGAGTTTTCTTTCCCAGGGAAAATGGAAAAAGGATGTGCCCAGGGGCCCCTGGCCCTGACTGCAAAGAATCCTTATATCGAAGGATGGACCCCACACCGAAGTTGTCCCCACCTCAAACTTGTGCTGCCCTGATAGACCCAAGGGAGCCCCACAAACTGACATCAGGAACCTGGACTGCTGAGTTTTCTTTCCCAGGGAAAATGGAAAAAGGATGTGCCCAGGGGCCCCTGGCCCTGACTGCAAAAAATCCTTATATCGAAGGATGGACCCCACACCGAAGTTGTCCCCACCTCAAACTTGTGCTGCCCTGATAGACCCAAGGGAGCCCTACAAACTGACATCAGGAACCTGGACTGCTGAGTTTTCTTTCCCAGGGAAAATGGAAAAAGGATGTGCCCAGGGGCCCCTGGCCCTGACTGCAAAAAATCCTTATATCGAAGGATGGACCCCACACCGAAGTTGTCCCCACCTCAAACTTGTGCTGCCCTGATAGACCCAAGGGAGCCCTACAAACTGACATCAGGAACCTGGACTGCTGAGTTTTCTTTCCTAGGGAAAATGGAAAAAGGATGTGCCCAGGGGCCCCTGGCCCTGACTGCAAAGAATCCTTATATCGAAGGATGGACCCCACACCGAAGTTGTCCCCACCTCAAACTTGTGCTGCCCTGATAGACCCAAGGGAGCCCTACAAACTGACATCAGGAACCTGGACTGCTGAGTTTTCTTTCCCAGGGAAAATGGAAAAAGGATGTGCCCAGGGGCCCCTGGCCCTGACTGCAAAAAATCCTTATATCGAAGGATGGACCCCACACCGAAGTTGTCCCCACCTCAAACTTGTGCTGCCCTGATAGACCCAAGGGAGCCCTACAAACTGACATCAGGAACCTGGACTGCTGAGTTTTCTTTCCTAGGGAAAATGGAAAAAGGATGTGCCCAGGGGCCCCTGGCCCTGGGCTGGGGCCTCACTGCAAAGAATCCTTATATCGAAGGATGGACCCCACACCGAAGTTGTCCCCACCTCAAACTTGTGCTGCCCTGATAGACCCAAGGGAGCCCTACAAACTGACATCAGGAACCTGGACTGCTGAGTTTTCTTTTCCAGGGAAAATGGAAAAAGGATGTGCCCAGGGGCCCCTGGCCCTGGGCTGGGGCCTCACTGCAAAGAATCCTTATATCGAAGGATGGACCCCACACCGAAGTTGTCCCCACCTCAAACTTGTGCTGCCCTGATAGACCCAAGGGAGCCCTACAAACTGACATCAGGAACCTGGACTGCTGAGTTTTCTTTCCCAGGGAAAATGGAAAAAGGATGTGCCCAGGGGCCCCTGGCCCTGACTGCAAAGAATCCTTATATCGAAGGATGGACCCCACACCGAAGTTGTCCCCACCTCAAACTTGTGCTGCCCTGATAGACCCAAGGGAGCCCTACAAACTGACATCAGGAACCTGGACTGCTGAGTTTTCTTTCCCAGGGAAAATGGAAAAAGGATGTGCCCAGGGGCCCCTGGCCCTGACTGCAAAAAATCCTTATATCGAAGGATGGACCCCACACCGAAGTTGTCCCCACCTCAAACTTGTGCTGCCCTGATAGACCCAAGGGAGCCCTACAAACTGACATCAGGAACCTGGACTGCTGAGTTTTCTTTCCCAGGGAAAATGGAAAAAGGATGTGCCCAGGGGCCCCTGGCCCTGACTGCAAAGAATCCTTATATCGAAGGATGGACCCCACACCGAAGTTGTCCCCACCTCAAACTTGTGCTGCCCTGATAGACCCAAGGGAGCCCTACAAACTGACATCAGGAACCTGGACTGCTGAGTTTTCTTTCCCAGGAAAAATGGAAAAAGGATGTGCCCAGGGGCCCCTGGCCCTGGGCTGGGGCCTCACTGCAAAGAATCCTTATATCGAAGGATGGACCCCACACCGAAGTTGTCCCCACCTTAAAATTGTGCTGCCCTGATAGACCCAAGGGAGCCCTACAAACTGACATCAGGAACCTGGACTGCTGAGTTTTCTTTCCCAGGGAAAATGGAAAATGGATGTGCCCAGGGGCCCCTGGCCCTGACTGCAAAGAATCCTTATATCGAAGGATGGACCCCACGCCGAAGTTGTCCCCACCTCAAACTTGTGCTGCCCTGATAGACCCAAGGGAGCCCTACAAACTGACATCAGGAACCTGGACTGCTGAGTTTTCTTTCCCAGGGAAAATGGAAAAAGGATGTGCCCAGGGGCCCCTGGCCCTGACTGCAAAGAATCCTTATATCGAAGGATGGACCCCACACCGAAGTTGTCCCCACCTCAAACTTGTGCTGCCCTGATAGACCCAAGGGAGCCCTACAAACTGACATCAGGAACCTGGACTGCTGAGTTTTCTTTCCCAGGAAAAATGGAAAAAGGATGTGCCCAGGGGCCCCTGGCCCTGGGCTGGGGCCTCACTGCAAAGAATCCTTATATCGAAGGATGGACCCCACACCGAAGTTGTCCCCACCTCAAACTTGTGCTGCCCTGATAGACCCAAGGGAGCCCTACAAACTGACATCAGGAACCTGGACTGCTGAGTTTTCTTTCCCAGGGAAAATGGAGAAAGGATGTGCCTAGGGGCCCCTGGCCCTGGGCTGGGGCCTCACTGCAAAGAATCCTTATATCGAAGGATGGACCCCACACCGAAGTTGTCCCCACCTTAAAATTGTGCTGCCCTGATAGACCCAAGGGAGCCCTACAAACTGACATCAGGAACCTGGACTGCTGAGTTTTCTTTTCCAGGGAAAATGGAAAAAGGATGTGCCCAGGGGCCCCTGGCCCTGACTGCAAAAAATCCTTATATCGAAGGATGGACCCCACGCCGAAGTTGTCCCCACCTCAAACTTGTGCTGCCCTGATAGACCCAAGGGAGCCCTACAAACTGACATCAGGAACCTGGACTGCTGAGTTTTCTTTCCCAGGGAAAATGGAAAAAGGATGTGCCCAGGGGCCCCTGGCCCTGACTGCAAAGAATCCTTATATCGAAGGATGGACCCCACACCGAAGTTGTCCCCACCTCAAACTTGTGCTGCCCTGATAGACCCAAGGGAGCCCTACAAACTGACATCAGGAACCTGGACTGCTGAGTTTTCTTTCCCAGGGAAAATGGAAAAAGGATGTGCCCAGGGGCCCCTGGCCCTGACTGCAAAAAATCCTTATATCGAAGGATGGACCCCACACCGAAGTTGTCCCCACCTCAAACTTGTGCTGCCCTGATAGACCCAAGGGAGCCCTACAAACTGACATCAGGAACCTGGACTGCTGAGTTTTCTTTCCCAGGGAAAATGGAAAAAGGATGTGCCCAGGGGCCCCTGGCCCTGACTGCAAAAAATCCTTATATCGAAGGATGGACCCCACACCGAAGTTGTCCCCACCTCAAACTTGTGCTGCCCTGATAGACCCAAGGGAGCCCTACAAACTGACATCAGGAACCTGGACTGCTGAGTTTTCTTTCCCAGGGAAAATGGAAAAAGGATGTGCCCAGGGGCCCCTGGCCCTGACTGCAAAGAATCCTTATATCGAAGGATGGACCCCACACCGAAGTTGTCCCCACCTCAAACTTGTGCTGCCCTGATAGACCCAAGGGAGCCCTACAAACTGACATCAGGAACCTGGACTGCTGAGTTTTCTTTCCCAGGGAAAATGGAAAAAGGATGTGCCCAGGGGCCCCTGGCCCTGACTGCAAAAAATCCTTATATCGAAGGATGGACCCCACACCGAAGTTGTCCCCACCTCAAACTTGTGCTGCCCTGATAGACCCAAGGGAGCCCTACAAACTGACATCAGGAACCTGGACTGCTGAGTTTTCTTTCCCAGGGAAAATGGAGAAAGGATGTGCCCAGGGGCCCCTGGCCCTGGGCTGGGGCCTCACTGCAAAGAATCCTTATATCGAAGGATGGACCCCACACCGAAGTTGTCCCCACCTTAAAATTGTGCTGCCCTGATAGACCCAAGGGAGCCCTACAAACTGACATCAGGAACCTGGACTGCTGAGTTTTCTTTTCCAGGGAAAATGGAAAAAGGATGTGCCCAGGGGCCCCTGGCCCTGACTGCAAAAAATCCTTATATCGAAGGATGGACCCCACGCCGAAGTTGTCCCCACCTCAAACTTGTGCTGCCCTGATAGACCCAAGGGAGCCCTACAAACTGACATCAGGAACCTGGACTGCTGAGTTTTCTTTCCCAGGGAAAATGGAAAAAGGATGTGCCCAGGGGCCCCTGGCCCTGACTGCAAAGAATCCTTATATCGAAGGATGGACCCCACACCGAAGTTGTCCCCACCTCAAACTTGTGCTGCCCTGATAGACCCAAGGGAGCCCTACAAACTGACATCAGGAACCTGGACTGCTGAGTTTTCTTTCCCAGGGAAAATGGAAAAAGGATGTGCCCAGGGGCCCCTGGCCCTGACTGCAAAGAATCCTTATATCGAAGGATGGACCCCACACCGAAGTTGTCCCCACCTCAAACTTGTGCTGCCCTGATAGACCCAAGGGAGCCCTACAAACTGACATCAGGAACCTGGACTGCTGAGTTTTCTTTCCTAGGGAAAATGGAAAAAGGATGTGCCCAGGGGCCCCTGGCCCTGACTGCAAAGAATCCTTATATCGAAGGATGGACCCCACACCGAAGTTGTCCCCACCTCAAACTTGTGCTGCCCTGATAGACCCAAGGGAGCCCTACAAACTGACATCAGGAACCTGGACTGCTGAGTTTTCTTTCCCAGGGAAAATGGAAAAAGGATGTGCCCAGGGGCCCCTGGCCCTGACTGCAAAAAATCCTTATATCGAAGGATGGACCCCACACCGAAGTTGTCCCCACCTCAAACTTGTGCTGCCCTGATAGACCCAAGGGAGCCCTACAAACTGACATCAGGAACCTGGACTGCTGAGTTTTCTTTCCTAGGGAAAATGGAAAAAGGATGTGCCCAGGGGCCCCTGGCCCTGGGCTGGGGCCTCACTGCAAAGAATCCTTATATCGAAGGATGGACCCCACACCGAAGTTGTCCCCACCTCAAACTTGTGCTGCCCTGATAGACCCAAGGGAGCCCTACAAACTGACATCAGGAACCTGGACTGCTGAGTTTTCTTTTCCAGGGAAAATGGAAAAAGGATGTGCCCAGGGGCCCCTGGCCCTGGGCTGGGGCCTCACTGCAAAGAATCCTTATATCGAAGGATGGACCCCACACCGAAGTTGTCCCCACCTCAAACTTGTGCTGCCCTGATAGACCCAAGGGAGCCCTACAAACTGACATCAGGAACCTGGACTGCTGAGTTTTCTTTCCCAGGGAAAATGGAAAAAGGATGTGCCCAGGGGCCCCTGGCCCTGACTGCAAAAAATCCTTATATCGAAGGATGGACCCCACACCGAAGTTGTCCCCACCTCAAACTTGTGCTGCCCTGATAGACCCAAGGGAGCCCTACAAACTGACATCAGGAACCTGGACTGCTGAGTTTTCTTTCCCAGGGAAAATGGAAAAAGGATGTGCCCAGGGGCCCCTGGCCCTGACTGCAAAAAATCCTTATATCGAAGGATGGACCCCACACCGAAGTTGTCCCCACCTCAAACTTGTGCTGCCCTGATAGACCCAAGGGAGCCCTACAAACTGACATCAGGAACCTGGACTGCTGAGTTTTCTTTCCTAGGGAAAATGGAAAAAGGATGTGCCCAGGGGCCCCTGGCCCTGGGCTGGGGCCTCACTGCAAAGAATCCTTATATCGAAGGATGGACCCCACACCGAAGTTGTCCCCACCTCAAACTTGTGCTGCCCTGATAGACCCAAGGGAGCCCTACAAACTGACATCAGGAACCTGGACTGCTGAGTTTTCTTTTCCAGGGAAAATGGAAAAAGGATGTGCCCAGGGGCCCCTGGCCCTGGGCTGGGGCCTCACTGCAAAAAATCCTTATATCGAAGGATGGACCCCACACTGAAGTTGTCCCCACCTCAAACTTGTGCTGCCCTGATAGACCCAAGGGAGCCCTACAAACTGACATCAGGAACCTGGACTGCTGAGTTTTCTTTCCTAGGGAAAATGGAAAAAGGATGTGCCCAGGGGCCCCTGGCCCTGACTGCAAAGAATCCTTATATCGAAGGATGGACCCCACACCGAAGTTGTCCCCACCTCAAACTTGTGCTGCCCTGATAGACCCAAGGGAGCCCTACAAACTGACATCAGGAACCTGGACTGCTGAGTTTTCTTTCCCAGGGAAAATGGGAAAAGGATGTGCCCAGGGGACCCTGGCCCTGACTGCAAAAAATCCTTATATCGAAGGATGGACCCCACACCGAAGTTGTCCCCACCTCAAACTTGTGCTGCCCTGATAGACCCAAGGGAGCCCTACAAACTGACATCAGGAACCTGGACTGCTGAGTTTTCTTTCCTAGGGAAAATGGAAAAAGGATGTGCCCAGGGGCCCCTGGCCCTGACTGCAAAGAATCCTTATATCGAAGGATGGACCCCACACCGAAGTTGTCCCCACCTCAAACTTGTGCTGCCCTGATAGACCCAAGGGAGCCCTACAAACTGACATCAGGAACCTGGACTGCTGAGTTTTCTTTCCCAGGGAAAATGGAAAAAGGATGTGCCCAGGGGCCCCTGGCCCTGACTGCAAAGAATCCTTATATCGAAGGATGGACCCCACACCGAAGTTGTCCCCACCTCAAACTTGTGCTGCCCTGATAGACCCAAGGGAGCCCTACAAACTGACATCAGGAACCTGGACTGCTGAGTTTTCTTTCCCAGGGAAAATGGAAAAAGGATGTGCCCAGGGGCCCCTGGCCCTGGGCTGGGGCTTCACTGCAAAGAATCCTTATATCGAAGGATGGACCCCACACCGAAGTTTTCCCCACCTTAAAATTGTGCTGCCCTGATAGACCCAAGGGAGCCCTACAAACTGACATCAGGAACCTGGACTGCTGAGTTTTCTTTCCCAGGGAAAATGGAAAAAGGATGTGCCCAGGGGCCCCTGGCCCTGACTGCAAAGAATCCTTATATCGAAGGATGGACCCCACGCCGAAGTTGTCCCCACCTCAAACTTGTGCTGCCCTGATAGACCCAAGGGAGCCCTACAAACTGACATCAGGAACCTGGACTGCTGAGTTTTCTTTCCCAGGGAAAATGGAAAAAGGATGTGCCCTGGGGCCCCTGGCCCTGACTGCAAAGAATCCTTATATCGAAGGATGGACCCCACGCCGAAGTTGTCCCCACCTCAAACTTGTGCTGCCCTGATAGACCCAAGGGAGCCCTACAAACTGACATCAGGAACCTGGACTGCTGAGTTTTCTTTCCCAGGAAAAATGGAAAAAGGATGTGCCCAGGGGCCCCTGGCCCTGGGCTGGGGCCTCACTGCAAAGAATCCTTATATCGAAGGATGGACCCCACACCGAAGTTGTCCCCACCTCAAACTTGTGCTGCCCTGATAGACCCAAGGGAGCCCTACAAACTGACATCAGGAACCTGGACTGCTGAGTTTTCTTTCCCAGGGAAAATGGAGAAAGGATGTGCCTAGGGGCCCCTGGCCCTGGGCTGGGGCCTCACTGCAAAGAATCCTTATATCGAAGGATGGACCCCACACCGAAGTTGTCCCCACCTTAAAATTGTGCTGCCCTGATAGACCCAAGGGAGCCCTACAAACTGACATCAGGAACCTGGACTGCTGAGTTTTCTTTTCCAGGGAAAATGGAAAAAGGATGTGCCCAGGGGCCCCTGGCCCTGACTGCAAAAAATCCTTATATCGAAGGATGGACCCCACGCCGAAGTTGTCCCCACCTCAAACTTGTGCTGCCCTGATAGACCCAAGGGAGCCCTACAAACTGACATCAGGAACCTGGACTGCTGAGTTTTCTTTCCCAGGGAAAATGGAAAAAGGATGTGCCCAGGGGCCCCTGGCCCTGACTGCAAAGAATCCTTATATCGAAGGATGGACCCCACACCGAAGTTGTCCCCACCTCAAACTTGTGCTGCCCTGATAGACCCAAGGGAGCCCTACAAACTGACATCAGGAACCTGGACTGCTGAGTTTTCTTTCCCAGGGAAAATGGAAAAAGGATGTGCCCAGGGGCCCCTGGCCCTGACTGCAAAAAATCCTTATATCGAAGGATGGACCCCACACCGAAGTTGTCCCCACCTCAAACTTGTGCTGCCCTGATAGACCCAAGGGAGCCCTACAAACTGACATCAGGAACCTGGACTGCTGAGTTTTCTTTCCCAGGGAAAATGGAAAAAGGATGTGCCCAGGGGCCCCTGGCCCTGACTGCAAAGAATCCTTATATCGAAGGATGGACCCCACACCGAAGTTGTCCCCACCTCAAACTTGTGCTGCCCTGATAGACCCAAGGGAGCCCTACAAACTGACATCAGGAACCTGGACTGCTGAGTTTTCTTTCCTAGGGAAAATGGAAAAAGGATGTGCCCAGGGGCCCCTGGCCCTGACTGCAAAGAATCCTTATATCGAAGGATGGACCCCACACCGAAGTTGTCCCCACCTCAAACTTGTGCTGCCCTGATAGACCCAAGGGAGCCCTACAAACTGACATCAGGAACCTGGACTGCTGAGTTTTCTTTCCCAGGGAAAATGGAAAAAGGATGTGCCCAGGGGCCCCTGGCCCTGACTGCAAAAAATCCTTATATCGAAGGATGGACCCCACACCGAAGTTGTCCCCACCTCAAACTTGTGCTGCCCTGATAGACCCAAGGGAGCCCTACAAACTGACATCAGGAACCTGGACTGCTGAGTTTTCTTTCCCAGGGAAAATGGAAAAAGGATGTGCCCAGGGGCCCCTGGCCCTGACTGCAAAAAATCCTTATATCGAAGGATGGACCCCACACCGAAGTTGTCCCCACCTCAAACTTGTGCTGCCCTGATAGACCCAAGGGAGCCCTACAAACTGACATCAGGAACCTGGACTGCTGAGTTTTCTTTCCTAGGGAAAATGGAAAAAGGATGTGCCCAGGGGCCCCTGGCCCTGGGCTGGGGCCTCACTGCAAAGAATCCTTATATCGAAGGATGGACCCCACACCGAAGTTGTCCCCACCTCAAACTTGTGCTGCCCTGATAGACCCAAGGGAGCCCTACAAACTGACATCAGGAACCTGGACTGCTGAGTTTTCTTTTCCAGGGAAAATGGAAAAAGGATGTGCCCAGGGGCCCCTGGCCCTGGGCTGGGGCCTCACTGCAAAAAATCCTTATATCGAAGGATGGACCCCACACCGAAGTTGTCCCCACCTCAAACTTGTGCTGCCCTGATAGACCCAAGGGAGCCCTACAAACTGACATCAGGAAACTGGACTGCTGAGTTTTCTTTCCCAGGGAAAATGGAAAAAGGATGTGCCCAGGGGCCCCTGGCCCTGACTGCAAAAAATCCTTATATCGAAGGATGGACCCCACGCCGAAGTTGTCCCCACCTCAAACTTGTGCTGCCCTGATAGACCCAAGGGAGCCCTACAAACTGACATCAGGAACCTGGACTGCTGAGTTTTCTTTCCCAGGGAAAATGGAAAAAGGATGTGCCCAGGGGCCCCTGGCCCTGACTGCAAAGAATCCTTATATCGAAGGATGGACCCCACACCGAAGTTGTCCCCACCTCAAACTTGTGCTGCCCTGATAGACCCAAGGGAGCCCTACAAACTGACATCAGGAACCTGGACTGCTGAGTTTTCTTTCCCAGGGAAAATGGAAAAAGGATGTGCCCAGGGGCCCCTGGCCCTGACTGCAAAAAATCCTTATATCGAAGGATGGACCCCACACCGAAGTTGTCCCCACCTCAAACTTGTGCTGCCCTGATAGACCCAAGGGAGCCCTACAAACTGACATCAGGAACCTGGACTGCTGAGTTTTCTTTCCCAGGGAAAATGGAAAAAGGATGTGCCCAGGGGCCCCTGGCCCTGACTGCAAAAAATCCTTATATCGAAGGATGGACCCCACACCGAAGTTGTCCCCACCTCAAACTTGTGCTGCCCTGATAGACCCAAGGGAGCCCTACAAACTGACATCAGGAACCTGGACTGCTGAGTTTTCTTTCCCAGGGAAAATGGAAAAAGGATGTGCCCAGGGGCCCCTGGCCCTGACTGCAAAAAATCCTTATATCGAAGGATGGACCCCACACCGAAGTTGTCCCCACCTCAAACTTGTGCTGCCCTGATAGACCCAAGGGAGCCCTACAAACTGACATCAGGAACCTGGACTGCTGAGTTTTCTTTCCCAGGGAAAATGGAAAAAGGATGTGCCCAGGGGCCCCTGGCCCTGACTGCAAAAAATCCTTATATCGAAGGATGGACCCCACACCGAAGTTGTCCCCACCTCAAACTTGTGCTGCCCTGATAGACCCAAGGGAGCCCTACAAACTGACATCAGGAACCTGGACTGCTGAGTTTTCTTTCCTAGGGAAAATGGAAAAAGGATGTGCCCAGGGGCCCCTGGCCCTGGGCTGGGGCCTCACTGCAAAGAATCCTTATATCGAAGGATGGACCCCACACCGAAGTTGTCCCCACCTCAAACTTGTGCTGCCCTGATAGACCCAAGGGAGCCCTACAAACTGACATCAGGAACCTGGACTGCTGAGTTTTCTTTTCCAGGGAAAATGGAAAAAGGATGTGCCCAGGGGCCCCTGGCCCTGGGCTGGGGCCTCACTGCAAAAAATCCTTATATCGAAGGATGGACCCCACACTGAAGTTGTCCCCACCTCAAACTTGTGCTGCCCTGATAGACCCAAGGGAGCCCTACAAACTGACATCAGGAACCTGGACTGCTGAGTTTTCTTTCCTAGGGAAAATGGAAAAAGGATGTGCCCAGGGGCCCCTGGCCCTGACTGCAAAGAATCCTTATATCGAAGGATGGACCCCACACCGAAGTTGTCCCCACCTCAAACTTGTGCTGCCCTGATAGACCCAAGGGAGCCCTACAAACTGACATCAGGAACCTGGACTGCTGAGTTTTCTTTCCCAGGGAAAATGGGAAAAGGATGTGCCCAGGGGACCCTGGCCCTGACTGCAAAAAATCCTTATATCGAAGGATGGACCCCACACCGAAGTTGTCCCCACCTCAAACTTGTGCTGCCCTGATAGACCCAAGGGAGCCCTACAAACTGACATCAGGAACCTGGACTGCTGAGTTTTCTTTCCTAGGGAAAATGGAAAAAGGATGTGCCCAGGGGCCCCTGGCCCTGACTGCAAAGAATCCTTATATCGAAGGATGGACCCCACACCGAAGTTGTCCCCACCTCAAACTTGTGCTGCCCTGATAGACCCAAGGGAGCCCTACAAACTGACATCAGGAACCTGGACTGCTGAGTTTTCTTTCCCAGGGAAAATGGAAAAAGGATGTGCCCAGGGGCCCCTGGCCCTGACTGCAAAGAATCCTTATATCGAAGGATGGACCCCACACCGAAGTTGTCCCCACCTCAAACTTGTGCTGCCCTGATAGACCCAAGGGAGCCCTACAAACTGACATCAGGAACCTGGACTGCTGAGTTTTCTTTCCCAGGAAAATGGAAAAAGGATGTGCCCAGGGGCCCCTGGCCCTGGGCTGGGGCCTCACTGCAAAGAATCCTTATATCGAAGGATGGACCCCACACCGAAGTTTTCCCCACCTTAAAATTGTGCTGCCCTGATAGACCCAAGGGAGCCCTACAAACTGACATCAGGAACCTGGACTGCTGAGTTTTCTTTCCCAGGGAAAATGGAAAAAGGATGTGCCCAGGGGCCCCTGGCCCTGACTGCAAAGAATCCTTATATCGAAGGATGGACCCCACGCCGAAGTTGTCCCCACCTCAAACTTGTGCTGCCCTGATAGACCCAAGGGAGCCCTACAAACTGACATCAGGAACCTGGACTGCTGAGTTTTCTTTCCCAGGGAAAATGGAAAAAGGATGTGCCCTGGGGCCCCTGGCCCTGACTGCAAAGAATCCTTATATCGAAGGATGGACCCCACGCCGAAGTTGTCCCCACCTCAAACTTGTGCTGCCCTGATAGACCCAAGGGAGCCCTACAAACTGACATCAGGAACCTGGACTGCTGAGTTTTCTTTCCCAGGAAAAATGGAAAAAGGATGTGCCCAGGGGCCCCTGGCCCTGGGCTGGGGCCTCACTGCAAAGAATCCTTATATCGAAGGATGGACCCCACACCGAAGTTGTCCCCACCTCAAACTTGTGCTGCCCTGATAGACCCAAGGGAGCCCTACAAACTGACATCAGGAACCTGGACTGCTGAGTTTTCTTTCCCAGGGAAAATGGAGAAAGGATGTGCCTAGGGGCCCCTGGCCCTGGGCTGGGGCCTCACTGCAAAGAATCCTTATATCGAAGGATGGACCCCACACCGAAGTTGTCCCCACCTTAAAATTGTGCTGCCCTGATAGACCCAAGGGAGCCCTACAAACTGACATCAGGAACCTGGACTGCTGAGTTTTCTTTTCCAGGGAAAATGGAAAAAGGATGTGCCCAGGGGCCCCTGGCCCTGACTGCAAAAAATCCTTATATCGAAGGATGGACCCCACGCCGAAGTTGTCCCCACCTCAAACTTGTGCTGCCCTGATAGACCCAAGGGAGCCCTACAAACTGACATCAGGAACCTGGACTGCTGAGTTTTCTTTCCCAGGGAAAATGGAAAAAGGATGTGCCCAGGGGCCCCTGGCCCTGACTGCAAAGAATCCTTATATCGAAGGATGGACCCCACACCGAAGTTGTCCCCACCTCAAACTTGTGCTGCCCTGATAGACCCAAGGGAGCCCTACAAACTGACATCAGGAACCTGGACTGCTGAGTTTTCTTTCCCAGGGAAAATGGAAAAAGGATGTGCCCAGGGGCCCCTGGCCCTGACTGCAAAAAATCCTTATATCGAAGGATGGACCCCACACCGAAGTTGTCCCCACCTCAAACTTGTGCTGCCCTGATAGACCCAAGGGAGCCCTACAAACTGACATCAGGAACCTGGACTGCTGAGTTTTCTTTCCCAGGGAAAATGGAAAAAGGATGTGCCCAGGGGCCCCTGGCCCTGACTGCAAAGAATCCTTATATCGAAGGATGGACCCCACACCGAAGTTGTCCCCACCTCAAACTTGTGCTGCCCTGATAGACCCAAGGGAGCCCTACAAACTGACATCAGGAACCTGGACTGCTGAGTTTTCTTTCCTAGGGAAAATGGAAAAAGGATGTGCCCAGGGGCCCCTGGCCCTGACTGCAAAGAATCCTTATATCGAAGGATGGACCCCACACCGAAGTTGTCCCCACCTCAAACTTGTGCTGCCCTGATAGACCCAAGGGAGCCCTACAAACTGACATCAGGAACCTGGACTGCTGAGTTTTCTTTCCCAGGGAAAATGGAAAAAGGATGTGCCCAGGGGCCCCTGGCCCTGACTGCAAAAAATCCTTATATCGAAGGATGGACCCCACACCGAAGTTGTCCCCACCTCAAACTTGTGCTGCCCTGATAGACCCAAGGGAGCCCTACAAACTGACATCAGGAACCTGGACTGCTGAGTTTTCTTTCCCAGGGAAAATGGAAAAAGGATGTGCCCAGGGGCCCCTGGCCCTGACTGCAAAAAATCCTTATATCGAAGGATGGACCCCACACCGAAGTTGTCCCCACCTCAAACTTGTGCTGCCCTGATAGACCCAAGGGAGCCCTACAAACTGACATCAGGAACCTGGACTGCTGAGTTTTCTTTCCTAGGGAAAATGGAAAAAGGATGTGCCCAGGGGCCCCTGGCCCTGGGCTGGGGCCTCACTGCAAAGAATCCTTATATCGAAGGATGGACCCCACACCGAAGTTGTCCCCACCTCAAACTCGTGCTGCCCTGATAGACCCAAGGGAGCCCTACAAACTGACATCAGGAACCTGGACTGCTGAGTTTTCTTTCCCAGGGAAAATGGAAAAAGGATGTGCCCAGGGGCCCCTGGCCCTGGGCTGGGGCCTCACTGCAAAAAATCCTTATATCGAAGGATGGACCCCACACCGAAGTTGTCCCCACCTTAAAATTGTGCTGCCCTGATAGACCCAAGGGAGCCCTACAAACTGACATCAGGAACCTGGACTGCTGAGTTTTCTTTTCCAGGGAAAATGGAAAAAGGATGTGCCCAGGGGCCCCTGGCCCTGACTGCAAAAAATCCTTATATCGAAGGATGGACCCCACGCCGAAGTTGTCCCCACCTCAAACTTGTGCTGCCCTGATAGACCCAAGGGAGCCCTACAAACTGACATCAGGAACCTGGACTGCTGAGTTTTCTTTCCCAGGGAAAATGGAAAAAGGATGTGCCCAGGGGCCCCTGGCCCTGACTGCAAAGAATCCTTATATCGAAGGATGGACCCCACACCGAAGTTGTCCCCACCTCAAACTTGTGCTGCCCTGATAGACCCAAGGGAGCCCTACAAACTGACATCAGGAACCTGGACTGCTGAGTTTTCTTTCCCAGGGAAAATGGGAAAAGGATGTGCCCAGGGGCCCCTGGCCCTGACTGCAAAAAATCCTTATATCGAAGGATGGACCCCACGCCGAAGTTGTCCCCACCTCAAACTTGTGCTGCCCTGATAGACCCAAGGGAGCCCTACAAACTGACATCAGGAACCTGGACTGCTGAGTTTTCTTTCCCAGGGAAAATGGAAAAAGGATGTGCCCAGGGGCCCCTGGCCCTGACTGCAAAGAATCCTTATATCGAAGGATGGACCCCACACCGAAGTTGTCCCCACCTCAAACTTGTGCTGCCCTGATAGACCCAAGGGAGCCCTACAAACTGACATCAGGAACCTGGACTGCTGAGTTTTCTTTCCCAGGGAAAATGGAAAAAGGATGTGCCCAGGGGCCCCTGGCCCTGACTGCAAAGAATCCTTATATCGAAGGATGGACCCCACACCGAAGTTGTCCCCACCTCAAACTTGTGCTGCCCTGATAGACCCAAGGGAGCCCTACAAACTGACATCAGGAACCTGGACTGCTGAGTTTTCTTTCCTAGGGAAAATGGAAAAAGGATGTGCCCAGGGGCCCCTGGCCCTGACTGCAAAGAATCCTTATATCGAAGGATGGACCCCACACCGAAGTTGTCCCCACCTCAAACTTGTGCTGCCCTGATAGACCCAAGGGAGCCCTACAAACTGACATCAGGAACCTGGACTGCTGAGTTTTCTTTCCCAGGGAAAATGGAAAAAGGATGTGCCCAGGGGCCCCTGGCCCTGACTGCAAAAAATCCTTATATCGAAGGATGGACCCCACACCGAAGTTGTCCCCACCTCAAACTTGTGCTGCCCTGATAGACCCAAGGGAGCCCTACAAACTGACATCAGGAACCTGGACTGCTGAGTTTTCTTTCCTAGGGAAAATGGAAAAAGGATGTGCCCAGGGGCCCCTGGCCCTGGGCTGGGGCCTCACTGCAAAGAATCCTTATATCGAAGGATGGACCCCACACCGAAGTTGTCCCCACCTCAAACTTGTGCTGCCCTGATAGACCCAAGGGAGCCCTACAAACTGACATCAGGAACCTGGACTGCTGAGTTTTCTTTTCCAGGGAAAATGGAAAAAGGATGTGCCCAGGGGCCCCTGGCCCTGGGCTGGGGCCTCACTGCAAAGAATCCTTATATCGAAGGATGGACCCCACACCGAAGTTGTCCCCACCTCAAACTTGTGCTGCCCTGATAGACCCAAGGGAGCCCTACAAACTGACATCAGGAACCTGGACTGCTGAGTTTTCTTTCCCAGGGAAAATGGAAAAAGGATGTGCCCAGGGGCCCCTGGCCCTGACTGCAAAAAATCCTTATATCGAAGGATGGACCCCACACCGAAGTTGTCCCCACCTCAAACTTGTGCTGCCCTGATAGACCCAAGGGAGCCCTACAAACTGACATCAGGAACCTGGACTGCTGAGTTTTCTTTCCCAGGGAAAATGGAAAAAGGATGTGCCCAGGGGCCCCTGGCCCTGACTGCAAAAAATCCTTATATCGAAGGATGGACCCCACACCGAAGTTGTCCCCACCTCAAACTTGTGCTGCCCTGATAGACCCAAGGGAGCCCTACAAACTGACATCAGGAACCTGGACTGCTGAGTTTTCTTTCCTAGGGAAAATGGAAAAAGGATGTGCCCAGGGGCCCCTGGCCCTGGGCTGGGGCCTCACTGCAAAGAATCCTTATATCGAAGGATGGACCCCACACCGAAGTTGTCCCCACCTCAAACTTGTGCTGCCCTGATAGACCCAAGGGAGCCCTACAAACTGACATCAGGAACCTGGACTGCTGAGTTTTCTTTTCCAGGGAAAATGGAAAAAGGATGTGCCCAGGGGCCCCTGGCCCTGGGCTGGGGCCTCACTGCAAAAACTCCTTATATCGAAGGATGGACCCCACACTGAAGTTGTCCCCACCTCAAACTTGTGCTGCCCTGATAGACCCAAGGGAGCCCTACAAACTGACATCAGGAACCTGGACTGCTGAGTTTTCTTTCCTAGGGAAAATGGAAAAAGGATGTGCCCAGGGGCCCCTGGCCCTGACTGCAAAGAATCCTTATATCGAAGGATGGACCCCACACCGAAGTTGTCCCCACCTCAAACTTGTGCTGCCCTGATAGACCCAAGGGAGCCCTACAAACTGACATCAGGAACCTGGACTGCTGAGTTTTCTTTCCCAGGGAAAATGGGAAAAGGATGTGCCCAGGGGACCCTGGCCCTGACTGCAAAAAATCCTTATATCGAAGGATGGACCCCACACCGAAGTTGTCCCCACCACAAACTTGTGCTGCCCTGATAGACCCAAGGGAGCCCTACAAACTGACATCAGGAACCTGGACTGCTGAGTTTTCTTTCCTAGGGAAAATGGAAAAAGGATGTGCCCAGGGGCCCCTGGCCCTGACTGCAAAGAATCCTTATATCGAAGGATGGACCCCACACCGAAGTTGTCCCCACCTCAAACTTGTGCTGCCCTGATAGACCCAAGGGAGCCCTACAAACTGACATCAGGAACCTGGACTGCTGAGTTTTCTTTCCCAGGGAAAATGGAAAAAGGATGTGCCCAGGGGCCCCTGGCCCTGACTGCAAAGAATCCTTATATCGAAGGATGGACCCCACACCGAAGTTGTCCCCACCTCAAACTTGTGCTGCCCTGATAGACCCAAGGGAGCCCTACAAACTGACATCAGGAACCTGGACTGCTGAGTTTTCTTTCCCAGGAAAAATGGAAAAAGGATGTGCCCAGGGGCCCCTGGCCCTGGGCTGGGGCCTCACTGCAAAGAATCCTTATATCGAAGGATGGACCCCACACCGAAGTTTTCCCCACCTTAAAATTGTGCTGCCCTGATAGACCCAAGGGAGCCCTACAAACTGACATCAGGAACCTGGACTGCTGAGTTTTCTTTCCCAGGGAAAATGGAAAAAGGATGTGCCCAGGGGCCCCTGGCCCTGACTGCAAAGAATCCTTATATCGAAGGATGGACCCCACGCCGAAGTTGTCCCCACCTCAAACTTGTGCTGCCCTGATAGACCCAAGGGAGCCCTACAAACTGACATCAGGAACCTGGACTGCTGAGTTTTCTTTCCCAGGGAAAATGGAAAAAGGATGTGCCCTGGGGCCCCTGGCCCTGACTGCAAAGAATCCTTATATCGAAGGATGGACCCCACGCCGAAGTTGTCCCCACCTCAAACTTGTGCTGCCCTGATAGACCCAAGGGAGCCCTACAAACTGACATCAGGAACCTGGACTGCTGAGTTTTCTTTCCCAGGAAAAATGGAAAAAGGATGTGCCCAGGGGCCCCTGGCCCTGGGCTGGGGCCTCACTGCAAAGAATCCTTATATCGAAGGATGGACCCCACACCGAAGTTGTCCCCACCTCAAACTTGTGCTGCCCTGATAGACCCAAGGGAGCCCTACAAACTGACATCAGGAACCTGGACTGCTGAGTTTTCTTTCCCAGGGAAAATGGAGAAAGGATGTGCCTAGGGGCCCCTGGCCCTGGGCTGGGGCCTCACTGCAAAGAATCCTTATATCGAAGGATGGACCCCACACCGAAGTTGTCCCCACCTTAAAATTGTGCTGCCCTGATAGACCCAAGGGAGCCCTACAAACTGACATCAGGAACCTGGACTGCTGAGTTTTCTTTTCCAGGGAAAATGGAAAAAGGATGTGCCCAGGGGCCCCTGGCCCTGACTGCAAAAAATCCTTATATCGAAGGATGGACCCCACGCCGAAGTTGTCCCCACCTCAAACTTGTGCTGCCCTGATAGACCCAAGGGAGCCCTACAAACTGACATCAGGAACCTGGACTGCTGAGTTTTCTTTCCCAGGGAAAATGGAAAAAGGATGTGCCCAGGGGCCCCTGGCCCTGACTGCAAAGAATCCTTATATCGAAGGATGGACCCCACACCGAAGTTGTCCCCACCTCAAACTTGTGCTGCCCTGATAGACCCAAGGGAGCCCTACAAACTGACATCAGGAACCTGGACTGCTGAGTTTTCTTTCCCAGGGAAAATGGAAAAAGGATGTGCCCAGGGGCCCCTGGCCCTGACTGCAAAAAATCCTTATATCGAAGGATGGACCCCACACCGAAGTTGTCCCCACCTCAAACTTGTGCTGCCCTGATAGACCCAAGGGAGCCCTACAAACTGACATCAGGAACCTGGACTGCTGAGTTTTCTTTCCCAGGGAAAATGGAAAAAGGATGTGCCCAGGGGCCCCTGGCCCTGACTGCAAAGAATCCTTATATCGAAGGATGGACCCCACACCGAAGTTGTCCCCACCTCAAACTTGTGCTGCCCTGATAGACCCAAGGGAGCCCTACAAACTGACATCAGGAACCTGGACTGCTGAGTTTTCTTTCCCAGGGAAAATGGAGAAAGGATGTGCCCAGGGGCCCCTGGCCCTGACTGCAAAGAATCCTTATATCGAAGGATGGACCCCACACCGAAGTTGTCCCCACCTCAAACTTGTGCTGCCCTGATAGACCCAAGGGAGCCCTACAAACTGACATCAGGAACCTGGACTGCTGAGTTTTCTTTCCCAGGGAAAATGGAAAAAGGATGTGCCCAGGGGCCCCTGGCCCTGACTGCAAAAAATCCTCATATCGAAGGATGGACCCCACACCGAAGTTGTCCCCACCTCAAACTTGTGCTGCCCTGATAGACCCAAGGGAGCCCTACAAACTGACATCAGGAACCTGGACTGCTGAGTTTTCTTTCCTAGGGAAAATGGAAAAAGGATGTGCCCAGGGGCCCCTGGCCCTGGGCTGGGGCCTCACTGCAAAGAATCCTTATATCGAAGGATGGACCCCACACCGAAGTTGTCCCCACCTCAAACTTGTGCTGCCCTGATAGACCCAAGGGAGCCCTACAAACTGACATCAGGAACCTGGACTGCTGAGTTTTCTTTTCCAGGGAAAATGGAAAAAGGATGTGCCCAGGGGCCCCTGGCCCTGGGCTGGGGCCTCACTGCAAAGAATCCTTATATCGAAGGATGGACCCCACACCGAAGTTGTCCCCACCTCAAACTTGTGCTGCCCTGATAGACCCAAGGGAGCCCTACAAACTGACATCAGGAACCTGGACTGCTGAGTTTTCTTTCCCAGGGAAAATGGAAAAAGGATATGCCCAGGGGCCCCTGGCCCTGACTGCAAAAAATCCTTATATCGAAGGATGGACCCCACACCGAAGTTGTCCCCACCTCAAACTTGTGCTGCCCTGATAGACCCAAGGGAGCCCTACAAACTGACATCAGGAACCTGGACTGCTGAGTTTTCTTTCCCAGGGAAAATGGAAAAAGGATGTGCCCAGGGGCCCCTGGCCCTGACTGCAAAAAATCCTTATATCGAAGGATGGACCCCACACCGAAGTTGTCCCCACCTCAAACTTGTGCTGCCCTGATAGACCCAAGGGAGCCCTACAAACTGACATCAGGAACCTGGACTGCTGAGTTTTCTTTCCTAGGGAAAATGGAAAAAGGATGTGCCCAGGGGCCCCTGGCCCTGGGCTGGGGCCTCACTGCAAAGAATCCTTATATCGAAGGATGGACCCCACACCGAAGTTGTCCCCACCTCAAACTTGTGCTGCCCTGATAGACCCAAGGGAGCCCTACAAACTGACATCAGGAACCTGGACTGCTGAGTTTTCTTTCCCAGGGAAAATGGAAAAAGGATGTGCCCAGGGGCCCCTGGCCCTGGGCTGGGGCCTCACTGCAAAAAATCCTTATATCGAAGGATGGACCCCACACCGAAGTTGTCCTCACCTCAAACTTGTCCTGCCCTGATAGACCCAAGGGAGCCCTACAAACTGACATCAGGAACCTGGACTGCTGAGTTTTCTTTCCCAGGGAAAATGGAAAAAGGATGTGCCCAGGGGCCCCTGGCCCTGACTGCAAAAAATCCTTATATCGAAGGATGGACCCCACACCGAAGTTGTCCCCACCTCAAACTTGTGCTGCCCTGATAGACCCAAGGGAGCCCTACAAACTGACATCAGGAACCTGGACTGCTGAGTTTTCTTTCCTAGGGAAAATGGAAAAAGGATGTGCCCAGGGGCCCCTGGCCCTGGGCTGGGGCCTCACTGCAAAGAATCCTTATATCGAAGGATGGACCCCACACCGAAGTTGTCCCCACCTCAAACTTGTGCTGCCCTGATAGACCCAAGGGAGCCCTACAAACTGACATCAGGAACCTGGACTGCTGAGTTTTCTTTCCTAGGGAAAATGGAAAAAGGATGTGCCCAGGGGCCCCTGGGCCTGGGCTGGGGCCTCACTGCAAAGAATCCTTATATCGAAGGATGGACCCCACACCGAAGTTGTCCCCACCTCAAACTTGTGCTGCCCTGATACACCTAAGGGAGCCCTACAAACTGACATCAGGAACCTGGACTGCTGAGTTTTCTTTCCCAGGGAAAATGGCCGAAGGATGTGCCCTGGGGCCCCTGGCCCTGACTGCAAAGAATCCTTATATCGAAGGATGGACCCCACACCGAAGTTGTCCCCACCTCAAACTTGTGCTGCCCTGATAGACCCAAGGGAGCCCTACAAACTGACATCAGGAACCTGGACTGCTGAGTTTTCTTTCCCAGGAAAAATGGAAAAAGGATGTGCCCAGGGGCCCCTGGCCCTGGGCTGGGGCCTCACTGCAAAGAATCCTTATATCGAAGGATGGACCCCACACCGAAGTTGTCCCCACCTCAAACTTGTGCTGCCCTGATAGACCCAAGGGAGCCCTACAAACTGACATCAGGAACCTGGACTGCTGAGTTTTCTTTCCCAGGGAAAATGGAGAAAGGATGTGCCTAGGGGCCCCTGGCCCTGGGCTGGGGCCTCACTGCAAAGAATCCTTATATCGAAGGATGGACCCCACACCGAAGTTGTCCCCACCTTAAAATTGTGCTGCCCTGATAGACCCAAGGGAGCCCTACAAACTGACATCAGGAACCTGGACTGCTGAGTTTTCTTTTCCAGGGAAAATGGAAAAAGGATGTGCCCAGGGGCCCCTGGCCCTGACTGCAAAAAATCCTTATATCGAAGGATGGACCCCACGCCGAAGTTGTCCCCACCTCAAACTTGTGCTGCCCTGATAGACCCAAGGGAGCCCTACAAACTGACATCAGGAACCTGGACTGCTGAGTTTTCTTTCCCAGGGAAAATGGAAAAAGGATGTGCCCAGGGGCCCCTGGCCCTGACTGCAAAGAATCCTTATATCGAAGGATGGACCCCACACCGAAGTTGTCCCCACCTCAAACTTGTGCTGCCCTGATAGACCCAAGGGAGCCCTACAAACTGACATCAGGAACCTGGACTGCTGAGTTTTCTTTCCCAGGGAAAATGGAAAAAGGATGTGCCCAGGGGCCCCTGGCCCTGACTGCAAAAAATCCTTATATCGAAGGATGGACCCCACACCGAAGTTGTCCCCACCTCAAACTTGTGCTGCCCTGATAGACCCAAGGGAGCCCTACAAACTGACATCAGGAACCTGGACTGCTGAGTTTTCTTTCCCAGGGAAAATGGAAAAAGGATGTGCCCAGGGGCCCCTGGCCCTGACTGCAAAAAATCCTTATATCGAAGGATGGACCCCACACCGAAGTTGTCCCCACCTCAAACTTGTGCTGCCCTGATAGACCCAAGGGAGCCCTACAAACTGACATCAGGAACCTGGACTGCTGAGTTTTCTTTCCTAGGGAAAATGGAAAAAGGATGTGCCCAGGGGCCCCTGGCCCTGACTGCAAAGAATCCTTATATCGAAGGATGGACCCCACACCGAAGTTGTCCCCACCTCAAACTTGTGCTGCCCTGATAGACCCAAGGGAGCCCTACAAACTGACATCAGGAACCTGGACTGCTGAGTTTTCTTTCCCAGGGAAAATGGAAAAAGGATGTGCCCAGGGGCCCCTGGCCCTGACTGCAAAAAATCCTTATATCGAAGGATGGACCCCACACCGAAGTTGTCCCCACCTCAAACTTGTGCTGCCCTGATAGACCCAAGGGAGCCCTACAAACTGACATCAGGAACCTGGACTGCTGAGTTTTCTTTCCTAGGGAAAATGGAAAAAGGATGTGCCCAGGGGCCCCTGGCCCTGGGCTGGGGCCTCACTGCAAAGAATCCTTATATCGAAGGATGGACCCCACACCGAAGTTGTCCCCACCTCAAACTTGTGCTGCCCTGATAGACCCAAGGGAGCCCTACAAACTGACATCAGGAACCTGGACTGCTGAGTTTTCTTTTCCAGGGAAAATGGAAAAAGGATGTGCCCAGGGGCCCCTGGCCCTGGGCTGGGGCCTCACTGCAAAGAATCCTTATATCGAAGGATGGACCCCACACCGAAGTTGTCCCCACCTCAAACTTGTGCTGCCCTGATAGACCCAAGGGAGCCCTACAAACTGACATCAGGAACCTGGACTGCTGAGTTTTCTTTCCCAGGGAAAATGGAAAAAGGATGTGCCCAGGGGCCCCTGGCCCTGACTGCAAAAAATCCTTATATCGAAGGATGGACCCCACACCGAAGTTGTCCCCACCTCAAACTTGTGCTGCCCTGATAGACCCAAGGGAGCCCTACAAACTGACATCAGGAACCTGGACTGCTGAGTTTTCTTTCCCAGGGAAAATGGAAAAAGGATGTGCCCAGGGGCCCCTGGCCCTGACTGCAAAAAATCCTTATATCGAAGGATGGACCCCACACCGAAGTTGTCCCCACCTCAAACTTGTGCTGCCCTGATAGACCCAAGGGAGCCCTACAAACTGACATCAGGAACCTGGACTGCTGAGTTTTCTTTCCTAGGGAAAATGGAAAAAGGATGTGCCCAGGGGCCCCTGGCCCTGGGCTGGGGCCTCACTGCAAAGAATCCTTATATCGAAGGATGGACCCCACACCGAAGTTGTCCCCACCTCAAACTTGTGCTGCCCTGATAGACCCAAGGGAGCCCTACAAACTGACATCAGGAACCTGGACTGCTGAGTTTTCTTTCCCAGGAAAAATGGAAAAAGGATGTGCCCAGGGGCCCCTGGCCCTGACTGCAAAAAATCCTTATATCGAAGGATGGACCCCACACCGAAGTTGTCCCCACCTCAAACTTGTGCTGCCCTGATAGACCCAAGGGAGCCCTACAAACTGACATCAGGAACCTGGACTGCTGAGTTTTCTTTCCTAGGGAAAATGGAAAAAGGATGTGCCCAGGGGCCCCTGGCCCTGGGCTGGGGCCTCACTGCAAAAAATCCTTATATCGAAGGATGGACCCCACACCGAAGTTGTCCCCACCTCAAACTTGTGCTGCCCTGATAGACCCAAGGGAGCCCTACAAACTGACATCAGGAACCTGGACTGCTGAGTTTTCTTTCCCAGGGAAAATGGAAAAAGGATGTGCCCAGGGGCCCCTGGCCCTGACTGCAAAGAATCCTTATATCGAAGGATGGACCCCACACCGAAGTTGTCCCCACCTCAAACTTGTGCTGCCCTGATAGACCCAAGGGAGCCCTACAAACTGACATCAGGAACCTGGACTGCTGAGTTTTCTTTCCCAGGGAAAATGGAAAAAGGATGTGCCCTGGGGCCCCTGGCCCTGACTGCAAAAAATCCTTATATCGAAGGATGGACCCCACGCCGAAGTTGTCCCCACCTCAAACTTGTGCTGCCCTGATAGACCCAAGGGAGCCCTACAAACTGACATCAGGAACCTGGACTGCTGAGTTTTCTTTCCTAGGGAAAATGGAAAAAGGATGTGCCCAGGGGCCCCTGGCCCTGGGCTGGGGCCTCACTGCAAAGAATCCTTATATCGAAGGATGGACCCCACACCGAAGTTGTCCCCACCTCAAACTTGTGCTGCCCTGATAGACCCAAGGGAGCCCTACAAACTGACATCAGGAACCTGGACTGCTGAGTTTTCTTTTCCAGGGAAAATGGAAAAAGGTTGTGCCCAGGGGCCCCTGGCCCTGGGCTGGGGCCTCACTGCAAAGAATCCTTATATCGAAGGATGGACCCCACACCGAAGTTGTCCCCACCTCAAACTTGTGCTGCCCTGATAGACCCAAGGGAGCCCTACAAACTGACATCAGGAACCTGGACTGCTGAGTTTTCTTTCCCAGGGAAAATGGAAAAAGGATGTGCCCAGGGGCCCCTGGCCCTGACTGCAAAAAATCCTTATATCGAAGGATGGACCCCACACCGAAGTTGTCCCCACCTCAAACTTGTGCTGCCCTGATAGACCCAAGGGAGCCCTACAAACTGACATCAGGAACCTGGACTGCTGAGTTTTCTTTCCCAGGGAAAATGGAAAAAGGATGTGCCCAGGGGCCCCTGGCCCTGACTGCAAAAAATCCTTATATCGAAGGATGGACCCCACACCGAAGTTGTCCCCACCTCAAACTTGTGCTGCCCTGATAGACCCAAGGGAGCCCTACAAACTGACATCAGGAACCTGGACTGCTGAGTTTTCTTTTCCAGGGAAAATGGAAAAAGGATGTGCCCAGGGGCCCCTGGCCCTGGGCTGGGGCCTCACTGCAAAGAATCCTTATATCGAAGGATGGACCCCACACCGAAGTTGTCCCCACCTCAAACTTGTGCTGCCCTGTGTCCTGGGTTGTAAGATAAGCTTGTATTCCATTTGCCATCTGTCGAAGTCGAACCGGTTGGACAGGTTTTTTGTTATCTCTCTCAGAGACAATGGTTTGTGTATACACCTTTGACTGATTCAATGAAAGGCTGAAAAAATGTAACGCCGTGAGGGGTCCCACCCAGAGGGGGGAAGCAGCGCTCTCGCTCTTCTTCGCGGGACTCCGAGAGAAGCAGCTCTCTCGCTCTCTCTTCGCGGGATTGCGAGAGAAGCAGCTCTCCCTCTTCTTTGCGGGACTCCGAGAGAAGCAGCTCTCCCTCTTCTTTGCGGGACTCCGAGAGAAGCAGCTCTCTCTCTCTCTTCGTGGGATTCCCGGGGAAAGCAGCTCTCTCTCTCGCTCTCTCTTCGGCGGCACCCGCAGCGAAGCAGCCGGCGCGCGCAGAGGCGACGGCAGCGGAGCTCAGAGGCAACCCCGGCGCAGAGGAAGACCGGCCCCCACTGCCACCAGATCTTCAGAAGAAAATTATACCCTTCTAAAGATCACCACTTCAGCTGCAACTCATCAACTATTGCAAGGGAAAGCAATTGTCCCAGCAAAACCTGATACTGGCATTCCTCAGGTTCTAGACTTTTTCTTTCACTAGTTTTGTTTGTACCGATTGCATTTTCCTTTTTAAATTGTTGTCTAGTTTTCTCCTAGTAAAGAATTGTTACTCCCACTCCCATATCTTTGCCTGAGAGCCTTTTAATTTAAAGATCCTCGTAATTCAGAGGGAGGGGGGTTTGCCGTTCTCCATTGCACAGGAGGCTTTGCCCTCTTTCACAGACTCCTGTCTTGTCTAACCAAGACAGAATTTGGCGCATCAACGTGAGGCCCGAGGGCATTGAGAGGGAAAAAGGATTAACAGTTCTTAAGTAATTTGGTTTTGTTGTGTGTAAAAACATCTTCAGCATCACCATGTGGTCTAGTTTACCTTGGTTTGGGTGGCATGTGATCGTAGCTATACTTTTCCCATTTGCAGACCCTTATCTAAAAATGGGTCCTATGACTAAGGCTACGGTGTCTGTTATCAAGTTTGGCTTCTGGTGAGGAATTCATGGATCTTTAATTTCCTCTGGAAGGCAGGTACATGGATTCATAGCTATCACACGTTAACTGTATGTTTTTGGGGTTACTTTAATAACGGTACCTACTGCGAGGAAATAGCACCTGGGCAAACTTTCTCTCAACCTTTTAACCATCTTTTTGGGTCTGTTCCACCAGTTCTCAAAGGGTTAAGATCCTTTATAAGTGCTAATGATACCATACAATGGGTGGTGTTGCTGATAGTCCTGTTATATTTAGCATTCAGAGATAAGGGAAGATTAACCTGGATAACTACCCTCACACCTACACCACAGACTCGAGATGCTGCTGCTCCAGAGCCTGACCCTGCCCCACAGCCCACCTCAGAAATGAACCGCCCAGATTGGGTGAGGGTTCTGGTTAAGGAGATACGAGAGATGCTGAAGGAGTGCATTTCCCCAGCTGGTGAGAAACCGGCCCTTTGCCTTGAGGAGGGACAGTCTAATAGTACAGCTGTGGAACCCACTAATGTTACAACTGTCCAGGTTCCAGCTGAACCACAAGGGCAGTCACGGTCAGCAGCAGTGGCCCCGGTAGAAACAAGGAAGTCTAAGGTGAAAGCAGAGCACCCTGCAGATAGGGACAGGAATGGAGGAACCTCACAACCCACAGGGGAGCCAGAGATTGCTATCATCACCGAGTCCCTGACGTACGAAAGTCTTCGCAATCTGCATAAAGACATTGTGCGACGAGGGCGTGAGGCTTATGCTACCTGGCTACTCCGGGTTTGGGATCTTATGGGTACAGGCGTGCAGCTGGACGGTGGTGAGGCAAGGAACTTGGGACCCTTGACCCAGGACTCGGGTATAAATCAGGTTTTTGTAAGGGAACCAGGGTCCCTTTCTCTCTGGGAGCGGCTCTTAATGAGTGTCAGGGAGAGGTTTATCCACAGAGAGAGAATGCAAGAGCACCATCATAGAATGCGCTGGAAGACCCTCGAGGAAGGGATCCAACAGCTGAGGGAAGTGGCAGTATTGGAGGTACTCTTTGGGAGGGATGGACGACACAATAATGATCCTGACAAGGTCAGGTGTACGGGACAAATGCTGTGGAGTCTGGCAAATCTTGGGCCATCTCAATACGCCACCTTCATTGCAACGATCAATGCTGACACCCACCGGGAGACAATAGGTTCTGTTGCCAACAAACTTAGGAATTATGAGAGTATGATTAATGGCCCAATGCAGGCTCATATCTCAGCTGTGATTAAGGAGTTTAAAGAGGAGATGAGGGAGGAGATAAAGAAGGTTAATACAGCACCCGTGAGAGTCACAGGCCCCAGAATCAGCACCCAACAATCCCCAGCTAGAGAGAGAGGGTACACCCCAAGGGCTAATCTGTGGTTCTTCCTGCGTGACCATGGGGAAGACATGGGGAGGTGGGATGGGAAACCCACCTCTGTCCTGGCAGCACGGGTCCGTCAACTCAAGGAGGGAAACTCTAACCGGGGGAGTTCCACCAAAGTGAAGGTAGCCTCAACCTCCCGTGACCAAGCTTGTGGGTACGATCTGTCAGACCCCCTTGAAGGGACCTCTAGTATGTATGCCCAGGGAAGGAATGATAACCAGTGTTAGAGGGGCCCTGTCTCTAGCCAGGGAGAGGCACGGGAAAACCGGATCTTCTGGACAGTGTGGATCCGATGGCCTGGCACATCAGAGCCACAAAAATATGATGCTTTAGTTGATACTGGTGCACAGTGTACTCTGATACCATCGGGACATGTGGGGGCAGAGCCTGTTTCCATTGCTGGTGTGACAGGGGGATCACAACAATTGACTCTGGTGGAAGCTGAGGTGAGCCTGACTGGGAAGGAGTGGAAGAAACACCCTATAGTGACTGGCCCAGATGCTCCGTGTATCCTAGGTATAGACTTCCTCCGGAACGGATATTACAAAGACCCAAAGGGACTCAGGTGGGCTTTTGGAATAGCCGCTGTAGAGGCAGAAGACATTAAGCAATTGAACACCTTGCCTGGACTGTCAGAAAACCCCTCTGCAGTAGGACTCCTAAGGGTGGAAGAACAACGCGTGCCAATTGCGACCTCGACAGTGCACCGCCGGCAGTATCGGACGGATCGAGATGCCGTGATCCCCATCCACAAAATGATTCGGGAGCTGGAGAGCCAAGGGGTGGTCAGCAAAACCCACTCACCCTTCAACAGCCCCATCTGGCCTGTGCGCAAATCTGACAAAGAATGGAGATTGACTGTGGACTATCGTGGCTTAAATGAAGTGACTCCACCGCTGAGCGCTGCTGTGCCGGACATGCTGGAACTCCAGTACGAGCTGGAGTCCAAGGCAGCAAAGTGGTATGCCACCATTGATATTGCTAATGCGTTTTTCTCCATTCCTCTGGCAGCAGAATGCAGGCCTCAGTTTGCTTTCACCTGGAGGGGCGTGCAGTACACCTGGAACCGACTGCCCCAGGGGTGGAAACACAGCCCCACCATCTGCCATGGACTGATCCAGGCTGCACTAGAAAAGGGTGAGGCTCCAGAACACCTGCAATACATTGATGACATCATTGTGTGGGGGAGCACAGCGGCAGAAGTGTTTGAGAAAGGTGAGAGGATCATCCAGATACTACTAGAAGCTGGCTTTGCCGTCAAGAAGAGCAAAGTCAAGGGACCTGCCCGAGAGATCCAGTTCCTGGGAGTGAAATGGCAAGATGGACGGCGCCAGATTCCCACTGAGGTCATCAACAAGATCACAGCTATGTCCCCACCAACCAGCAAAAAGGAAACACAAGCTTTCCTGGGTGCCATAGGTTTCTGGAGAATGCACATTCCTGAGTATAGCCAGATTGTGAGCCCTCTTTATCTGGTTACCCGAAAGAAGAATGATTTCCACTGGGGCCCTGAGCAGCAACAAGCCTTCACCCAGATCAAGCAGGAGATCGCTCATGCTGTAGCCCTTGGCCCAGTCAGAACGGGACCAGAGGTCAAGAATGTGCTCTACTCTGCAGCCGGGAACCATGGGTTGTCTTGGAGCCTTTGGCAGAAAGTGCCTGGGGAGACTCGAGGCCGACCACTGGGATTCTGGAGCCGAAGTTACAGAGGGTCTGAAGCCAACTACACTCCCACAGAGAAGGAAATCTTGGCTGCCTTTGAAGGAGTTCAAGCAGCCTCGGAAGTAATTGGCACAGAAACACAACTCCTCCTGGCACCCCGACTACCGGTGCTGGGGTGGATGTTTAAAGGAAAGGTTCCTACTACCCACCATGCCACTGACGCCACATGGAGCAAATGGATTGCCCTCATCACTCAACGCGCCCGTATTGGAAACCTGAATCGCCCTGGGATTTTGGAGATAATTACGAACTGGCCAGAAGGTGAAAACTTTGGTCTCACTGATGATGAGGAGCAGGTACAAGTGGCAAGGGCTGAAGAAGCTCCACCATACAACCAACTACCAGCAGAGGAGACCTGCTACGCTCTTTTCACTGACGGTTCCTGTCGCATCGTAGGGATGAACCGGAAGTGGAAAGCAGCCGTATGGAGCCCCACACGCCAAGTTGCACAAGCTACCGAAGGAGAAGGTGGATCGAGCCAACTCGCTGAACTCAAGGCCGTTCAGCTGGCTCTGGACATTGCTGAAAGGGAAAAGTGGCCAAAGCTCTACCTTTATACTGATTCATGGATGGTAGCCAATGCTCTGTGGGGCTGGCTGAGAAGGTGGAGAAAGGCCAACTGGCAACGTAGAGGAAAGCCAATCTGGGCTGCTGATATATGGAAAGACATTGCCTCTCGGGTGGAAAAGCTGACGGTGAAAGTCCGTCATGTAGATGCCCATGTCCCCAAAAGTCGGGCTAATGAGGAGCACCGGAACAACGAGCAGGTAGATCAGGCAGCAAAAATAGAGGTGTCAAAGATAGACTTAGATTGGCACCATAAGGGGGAGTTGTTCCTGGCTCGATGGGCTCATGATGCCTCAGGTCATCAGGGCAGAGATGCCACCTACAAGTGGGCACGAGACCGAGGGGTGGATCTAACCATGGACAGTGTTTCCCAGGTTATCCATGACTGTGAGACGTGTGCTGCCATCAAACAGGCCAAGAGGGTGAAGCCCCTATGGTATGGTGGGCGGTGGTCCAAGTACAAATATGGGGAGGCCTGGCAGATTGACTACATCACACTGCCCCAGACACGCCAAGGCAAGCGCTACGTGCTGACCATGGTAGAAGCCACCACTGGATGGCTGGAGACTTTCCCTGTACCTCATGCCACTGCCCGGAACACCATCTTAGGCTTGGAAAAACAAGTCCTGTGGAGACACGGCACCCCTGAGAGAATTGAGTCTGACAACGGCACCCATTTCAAGAACAGCCTTATCAACACCTGGGCCAGAGAACATGGTATCGAATGGATATATCATATTCCCTATCATGCTCCAGCTGCCGGCAAAGTTGAACGGTGCAACGGACTCCTTAAGACTACCCTGAAGGCACTCGGTGGGGGAACATTTAGAAACTGGGAAATTAACCTGGCAAAAGCAACCTGGATGGTCAACACCCGGGGGTCTGTCAATCGAGCTGGCCCTGCTCAGTCAGAACCCTTACACGCAGTAGATGGAGATAAGGTCCCTGTAGTACATATGAAAGGTATTTTAGGGAAAACTGTTTGGATTAATCCCACCTCAGGCAAAGACCAACCCATTCGTGGGATTGTCTTTGCTCAAGGACCTGGTTACACTTGGTGGGTAATGCAGGAAGATGGGGAGACCCGCTGTGTACCACAGGGAAACTTAGTCTTAAGAGAGAACTGGGTGTAAGATTTCATGGTGTGCAGATGGAAATAGAATAAGGGGTGGATAATGTCCTGGGTTGTAAGATAAGCTTGTATTCCATTTGCCATCTGTCGAAGGCGAACCGGTTGGACAGGTTTTTTGTTATCTCTCTCAGAGACAATGGTTTGTGTATACACCTTTGACTGATTCAATGAAAGGCTGAAAAAATGTAACGCCGTGAGGGGTCCCACCCAGAGGGGGGAAGCAGCGCTCTCGCTCTTCTTCGCGGGACTCCGAGAGAAGCAGCTCTCTCGCTCTCTCTTCGCGGGATTGCGAGAGAAGCAGCTCTCCCTCTTCTTTGCGGGACTCCGAGAGAAGCAGCTCTCCCTCTTCTTTGCGGGACTCCGAGAGAAGCAGCTCTCTCTCTCTCTTCGCGGGATTCCCGGGGAAAGCAGCTCTCTCTCTCGCTCTCTCTTCGGCGGCACCCGCAGCGAAGCAGCCGGCGCGCGCAGAGGCGACGGCAGCGGAGCTCAGAGGCAACCCCGGCGCAGAGGAAGACCGGCCCCCACTGCCACCAGATCTTCAGAAGAAAATTATACCCTTCTAAAGATCACCACTTCAGCTGCAACTCATCAACTATTGCAAGGGAAAGCAATTGTCCCAGCAAAACCTGATACTGGCATTCCTCAGGTTCTAGACTTTTTCTTTCACTAGTTTTGTTTGTACCGATTGCATTTTCCTTTTTAAATTGTTGTCTAGTTTTCTCCTAGTAAAGAATTGTTACTCCCACTCCCATATCTTTGCCTGAGAGCCTTTTAATTTAAAGATCCTCGTAATTCAGAGGGAGGGGGGTTTGCCGTTCTCCATTGCACAGGAGGCTTTGCCCTCTTTCACAGACTCCTGTCTTGTCTAACCAAGACACCCTGATAGACCCAAGGGAGCCCTACAAACTGACATCAGGAACCTGGACTGCTGAGTTTTCTTTCCTAGGGAAAATGGAAAAAGGATGTGCCCAGGGGCCCCTGGCCCTGACTGCAAAGAATCCTTATATCGAAGGATGGACCCCACACCGAAGTTGTCCCCACCTCAAACTTGTGCTGCCCTGATAGACCCAAGGGAGCCCTACAAACTGACATCAGGAACCTGGACTGCTGAGTTTTCTTTCCCAGGGAAAATGGGAAAAGGATGTGCCCAGGGGACCCTGGCCCTGACTGCAAAAAATCCTTATATCGAAGGATGGACCCCACACCGAAGTTGTCCCCACCTCAAACTTGTGCTGCCCTGATAGACCCAAGGGAGCCCTACAAACTGACATCAGGAACCTGGACTGCTGAGTTTTCTTTCCTAGGGAAAATGGAAAAAGGATGTGCCCAGGGGCCCCTGGCCCTGACTGCAAAGAATCCTTATATCGAAGGATGGACCCCACACCGAAGTTGTCCCCACCTCAAACTTGTGCTGCCCTGATAGACCCAAGGGAGCCCTACAAACTGACATCAGGAACCTGGACTGCTGAGTTTTCTTTCCCAGGGAAAATGGAAAAAGGATGTGCCCAGGGGCCCCTGGCCCTGACTGCAAAGAATCCTTATATCGAAGGATGGACCCCACACCGAAGTTGTCCCCACCTCAAACTTGTGCTGCCCTGATAGACCCAAGGGAGCCCTACAAACTGACATCAGGAACCTGGACTGCTGAGTTTTCTTTCCCAGGGAAAATGGAAAAAGGATGTGCCCAGGGGCCCCTGGCCCTGACTGCAAAAAATCCTTATATCGAAGGATGGACCCCACACCGAAGTTGTCCCCACCTCAAACTTGTGCTGCCCTGATAGACCCAAGGGAGCCCTACAAACTGACATCAGGAACCTGGACTGCTGAGTTTTCTTTCCCAGGGAAAATGGAAAAAGGATGTGCCCAGGGGCCCCTGGCCCTGACTGCAAAAAATCCTTATATCGAAGGATGGACCCCACACCGAAGTTGTCCCCACCTCAAACTTGTGCTGCCCTGATAGACCCAAGGGAGCCCTACAAACTGACATCAGGAACCTGGACTGCTGAGTTTTCTTTCCTAGGGAAAATGGAAAAAGGATGTGCCCAGGGGCCCCTGGCCCTGACTGCAAAGAATCCTTATATCGAAGGATGGACCCCACACCGAAGTTGTCCCCACCTCAAACTTGTGCTGCCCTGATAGACCCAAGGGAGCCCTACAAACTGACATCAGGAACCTGGACTGCTGAGTTTTCTTTCCCAGGGAAAATGGAAAAAGGATGTGCCCAGGGGCCCCTGGCCCTGACTGCAAAAAATCCTTATATCGAAGGATGGACCCCACACCGAAGTTGTCCCCACCTCAAACTTGTGCTGCCCTGATAGACCCAAGGGAGCCCTACAAACTGACATCAGGAACCTGGACTGCTGAGTTTTCTTTCCTAGGGAAAATGGAAAAAGGATGTGCCCAGGGGCCCCTGGCCCTGGGCTGGGGCCTCACTGCAAAGAATCCTTATATCGAAGGATGGACCCCACACCGAAGTTGTCCCCACCTCAAACTTGTGCTGCCCTGATAGACCCAAGGGAGCCCTACAAACTGACATCAGGAACCTGGACTGCTGAGTTTTCTTTTCCAGGGAAAATGGAAAAAGGATGTGCCCAGGGGCCCCTGGCCCTGGGCTGGGGCCTCACTGCAAAGAATCCTTATATCGAAGGATGGACCCCACACCGAAGTTGTCCCCACCTCAAACTTGTGCTGCCCTGATAGACCCAAGGGAGCCCTACAAACTGACATCAGGAACCTGGACTGCTGAGTTTTCTTTCCCAGGGAAAATGGAAAAAGGATGTGCCCAGGGGCCCCTGGCCCTGACTGCAAAAAATCCTTATATCGAAGGATGGACCCCACACCGAAGTTGTCCCCACCTCAAACTTGTGCTGCCCTGATAGACCCAAGGGAGCCCTACAAACTGACATCAGGAACCTGGACTGCTGAGTTTTCTTTCCCAGGGAAAATGGAAAAAGGATGTGCCCAGGGGCCCCTGGCCCTGACTGCAAAAAATCCTTATATCGAAGGATGGACCCCACACCGAAGTTGTCCCCACCTCAAACTTGTGCTGCCCTGATAGACCCAAGGGAGCCCTACAAACTGACATCAGGAACCTGGACTGCTGAGTTTTCTTTCCTAGGGAAAATGGAAAAAGGATGTGCCCAGGGGCCCCTGGCCCTGACTGCAAAGAATCCTTATATCGAAGGATGGACCCCACACCGAAGTTGTCCCCACCTCAAACTTGTGCTGCCCTGATAGACCCAAGGGAGCCCTACAAACTGACATCAGGAACCTGGACTGCTGAGTTTTCTTTCCCAGGGAAAATGGAAAAAGGATGTGCCCAGGGGCCCCTGGCCCTGACTGCAAAAAATCCTTATATCGAAGGATGGACCCCACACCGAAGTTGTCCCCACCTCAAACTTGTGCTGCCCTGATAGACCCAAGGGAGCCCTACAAACTGACATCAGGAACCTGGACTGCTGAGTTTTCTTTCCTAGGGAAAATGGAAAAAGGATGTGCCCAGGGGCCCCTGGCCCTGGGCTGGGGCCTCACTGCAAAGAATCCTTATATCGAAGGATGGACCCCACACCGAAGTTGTCCCCACCTCAAACTTGTGCTGCCCTGATAGACCCAAGGGAGCCCTACAAACTGACATCAGGAACCTGGACTGCTGAGTTTTCTTTTCCAGGGAAAATGGAAAAAGGATGTGCCCAGGGGCCCCGGGCCCTGGGACCCTGGCCCTGACTGCAAAAAATCCTTATATCGAAGGATGGACCCCACACCGAAGTTGTCCCCACCTCAAACTTGTGCTGCCCTGATAGACCCAAGGGAGCCCTACAAACTGACATCAGGAACCTGGACTGCTGAGTTTTCTTTCCCAGGGAAAATGGAAAAAGGATGTGCCCAGGGGCCCCTGGCCCTGACTGCAAAAAATCCTTATATCGAAGGATGGACCCCACACCGAAGTTGTCCCCACCTCAAACTTGTGCTGCCCTGATAGACCCAAGGGAGCCCTACAAACTGACATCAGGAACCTGGACTGCTGAGTTTTCTTTCCCAGGGAAAATGGAAAAAGGATGTGCCCAGGGGCCCCTGGCCCTGACTGCAAAAAATCCTTATATCGAAGGATGGACCCCACACCGAAGTTGTCCCCACCTCAAACTTGTGCTGCCCTGATAGACCCAAGGGAGCCCTACAAACTGACATCAGGAACCTGGACTGCTGAGTTTTCTTTCCTAGGGAAAATGGAAAAAGGATGTGCCCAGGGGCCCCTGGCCCTGGGCTGGGGCCTCACTGCAAAGAATCCTTATATCGAAGGATGGACCCCACACCGAAGTTGTCCCCACCTCAAACTTGTGCTGCCCTGATAGACCCAAGGGAGCCCTACAAACTGACATCAGGAACCTGGACTGCTGAGTTTTCTTTCCCAGGGAAAATGGAAAAAGGATGTGCCCAGGGGCCCCTGGCCCTGGGCTGGGGCCTCACTGCAAAAAATCCTTATATCGAAGGATGGACCCCACACCGAAGTTGTCCTCACCTCAAACTTGTCCTGCCCTGATAGACCCAAGGGAGCCCTACAAACTGACATCAGGAACCTGGACTGCTGAGTTTTCTTTCCCAGGGAAAATGGAAAAAGGATGTGCCCAGGGGCCCCTGGCCCTGACTGCAAAAAAGCCTTATATCGAAGGATGGACCCCACACCGAAGTTGTCCCCACCTCAAACTTGTGCTGCCCTGATAGACCCAAGGGAGCCCTACAAACTGACATCAGGAACCTGGACTGCTGAGTTTTCTTTCCTAGGGAAAATGGAAAAAGGATGTGCCCAGGGGCCCCTGGCCCTGGGCTGGGGCCTCACTGCAAAAAATCCTTATATCGAAGGATGGACCCCACACCGAAGTTGTCCCCACCTCAAACTTGTGCTGCCCTGATAGACCCAAGGGAGCCCTACAAACTGACATCAGGAACCTGGACTGCTGAGTTTTCTTTCCCAGGGAAAATGGAAAAAGGATGTGCCCAGGGGCCCCTGGCCCTGACTGCAAAGAATCCTTATATCGAAGGATGGACCCCACACCGAAGTTGTCCCCACCTCAAACTTGTGCTGCCCTGATAGACCCAAGGGAGCCCTACAAACTGACATCAGGAACCTGGACTGCTGAGTTTTCTTTCCCAGGGAAAATGGAAAAAGGATGTGCCCAGGGGCCCCTGGCCCTGACTGCAAAGAATCCTTATATCGAAGGATGGACCCCACACCGAAGTTGTCCCCACCTCAAACTTGTGCTGCCCTGATAGACCCAAGGGAGCCCTACAAACTGACATCAGGAACCTGGACTGCTGAGTTTTCTTTCCCAGGGAAAATGGAAAAAGGATGTGCCCAGGGGCCCCTGGCCCTGACTGCAAAGAATCCTTATATCGAAGGATGGACCCCACACCGAAGTTGTCCCCACCTCAAACTTGTGCTGCCCTGATAGACCCAAGGGAGCCCTACAAACTGACATCAGGAACCTGGACTGCTGAGTTTTCTTTCCCAGGGAAAATGGAAAAAGGATGTGCCCAGGGGCCCCTGGCCCTGACTGCAAAGAATCCTTATATCGAAGGATGGACCCCACACCGAAGTTGTCCCCACCTCAAACTTGTGCTGCCCTGATAGACCCAAGGGAGCCCTACAAACTGACATCAGGAACCTGGACTGCTGAGTTTTCTTTCCCAGGGAAAATGGAAAAAGGATGTGCCCAGGGGCCCCTGGCCCTGACTGCAAAAAATCCTTATATCGAAGGATGGACCCCACACCGAAGTTGTCCCCACCTCAAACTTGTGCTGCCCTGATAGACCCAAGGGAGCCCTACAAACTGACATCAGGAACCTGGACTGCTGAGTTTTCTTTCCTAGGGAAAATGGAAAAAGGATGTGCCCAGGGGCCCCTGGCCCTGGGCTGGGGCCTCACTGCAAAGAATCCTTATATCGAAGGATGGACCCCACACCGAAGTTGTCCCCACCTCAAACTTGTGCTGCCCTGATAGACCCAAGGGAGCCCTACAAACTGACATCAGGAACCTGGACTGCTGAGTTTTCTTTTCCAGGGAAAATGGAAAAAGGTTGTGCCCAGGGGCCCCTGGCCCTGGGCTGGGGCCTCACTGCAAAGAATCCTTATATCGAAGGATGGACCCCACACCGAAGTTGTCCCCACCTCAAACTTGTGCTGCCCTGATAGACCCAAGGGAGCCCTACAAACTGACATCAGGAACCTGGACTGCTGAGTTTTCTTTCCCAGGGAAAATGGAAAAAGGATGTGCCCAGGGGCCCCTGGCCCTGACTGCAAAAAATCCTTATATCGAAGGATGGACCCCACACCGAAGTTGTCCCCACCTCAAACTTGTGCTGCCCTGATAGACCCAAGGGAGCCCTACAAACTGACATCAGGAACCTGGACTGCTGAGTTTTCTTTCCCAGGGAAAATGGAAAAAGGATGTGCCCAGGGGACCCTGGCCCTGACTGCAAAAAATCCTTATATCGAAGGATGGACCCCACACCGAAGTTGTCCCCACCTCAAACTTGTGCTGCCCTGATAGACCCAAGGGAGCCCTACAAACTGACATCAGGAACCTGGACTGCTGAGTTTTCTTTTCCAGGGAAAATGGAAAAAGGATGTGCCCAGGGGCCCCTGGCCCTGGGCTGGGGCCTCACTGCAAAGAATCCTTATATCGAAGGATGGACCCCACACCGAAGTTGTCCCCACCTCAAACTTGTGCTGCCCTGATAGACCCAAGGGAGCCCTACAAACTGACATCAGGAACCTGGACTGCTGAGTTTTCTTTCCTAGGGAAAATGGAAAAAGGATGTGCCCAGGGGCCCCTGGCCCTGACTGCAAAGAATCCTTATATCGAAGGATGGACCCCACACCGAAGTTGTCCCCACCTCAAACTTGTGCTGCCCTGATAGACCCAAGGGAGCCCTACAAACTGACATCAGGAACCTGGACTGCTGAGTTTTCTTTCCCAGGGAAAATGGGAAAAGGATGTGCCCAGGGGACCCTGGCCCTGACTGCAAAAAATCCTTATATCGAAGGATGGACCCCACACCGAAGTTGTCCCCACCTCAAACTTGTGCTGCCCTGATAGACCCAAGGGAGCCCTACAAACTGACATCAGCAACCTGGACTGCTGAGTTTTCTTTCCCAGGGAAAATGGAAAAAGGATGTGCCCAGGGGCCCCTGGCCCTGACTGCAAAGAATCCTTATATCGAAGGATGGACCCCACACCGAAGTTGTCCCCACCTCAAACTTGTGCTGCCCTGATAGACCCAAGGGAGCCCTACAAACTGACATCAGGAACCTGGACTGCTGAGTTTTCTTTCCCAGGGAAAATGGAAAAAGGATGTGCCCAGGGGCCCCTGGCCCTGGGCTGGGGCCTCACTGCAAAGAATCCTTATATCGAAGGATGGACCCCACACCGAAGTTTTCCCCACCTTAAAATTGTGCTGCCCTGATAGACCCAAGGGAGCCCTACAAACTGACATCAGGAACCTGGACTGCTGAGTTTTCTTTCCCAGGGAAAATGGAAAAAGGATGTGCCCAGGGGCCCCTGGCCCTGACTGCAAGAAATCCTTATATCGAAGGATGGACCCCACGCCGAAGTTGTCCCCACCTCAAACTTGTGCTGCCCTGATAGACCCAAGGGAGCCCTACAAACTGACATCAGGAACCTGGACTGCTGAGTTTTCTTTCCCAGGGAAAATGGAAAAAGGATGTGCCCAGGGGCCCCTGGCCCTGACTGCAAAGAATCCTTATATCGAAGGATGGACCCCACACCGAAGTTGTCCCCACCTCAAACTTGTGCTGCCCTGATAGACCCAAGGGAGCCCTACAAACTGACATCAGGAACCTGGACTGCTGAGTTTTCTTTCCCAGGAAAAATGGAAAAAGGATGTGCCCAGGGTTCCCTGGCCCTGACTGCAAAAAATCCTTATATCGAAGGATGGACCCCACACCAAAGTTGTCCCCACCTCAAACTTGTGCTGCCCTGATACACCCAAGGGAGCCCTACAAACTGACATCAGGAACCTGGACTGCTGAGTTTTCTTTCCCAGGGAAAATGGAAAAAGGATGTGCCCAGGGGACCCTGGCCCTGACTGCAAAAAATCCTTATATCGAAGGATGGACCCCACACCGAAGTTGTCCCCACCTTAAAATTGTGCTGCCCTGATAGACCCAAGGGAGCCCTACAAACTGACATCAGGAACCTGGACTGCTGAGTTTTCTTTTCCAGGGAAAATGGAAAAAGGATGTGCCCAGGGGCCCCTGGCCCTGACTGCAAAAAATCCTTATATCGAAGGATGGACCCCACGCCGAAGTTGTCCCCACCTCAAACTTGTGCTGCCCTGATAGACCCAAGGGAGCCCTACAAACTGACATCAGGAACCTGGACTGCTGAGTTTTCTTTCCCAGGGAAAATGGAAAAAGGATGTGCCCAGGGGCCCCTGGCCCTGACTGCAAAGAATCCTTATATCGAAGGATGGACCCCACACCGAAGTTGTCCCCACCTCAAACTTGTGCTGCCCTGATAGACCCAAGGGAGCCCTACAAACTGACATCAGGAACCTGGACTGCTGAGTTTTCTTTCCCAGGGAAAATGGAAAAAGGATGTGCCCAGGGGCCCCTGGCCCTGACTGCAAAGAATCCTTATATCGAAGGATGGACCCCACACCGAAGTTGTCCCCACCTCAAACTTGTGCTGCCCTGATAGACCCAAGGGAGCCCTACAAACTGACATCAGCAACCTGGACTGCTGAGTTTTCTTTCCCAGGGAAAATGGAAAAAGGATGTGCCCAGGGGCCCCTGGCCCTGACTGCAAAAAATCCTTATATCGAAGGATGGACCCCACACCGAAGTTGTCCCCACCTCAAACTTGTGCTGCCCTGATAGACCCAAGGGAGCCCTACAAACTGACATCAGGAACCTGGACTGCTGAGTTTTCTTTCCTAGGGAAAATGGAAAAAGGATGTGCCCAGGGGCCCCTGGCCCTGACTGCAAAAAATCCTTATATCGAAGGATGGACCCCACACCGAAGTTGTCCCCACCTCAAACTTGTGCTGCCCTGATAGACCCAAGGGAGCCCTACAAACTGACATCAGGAACCTGGACTGCTGAGTTTTCTTTCCCAGGGAAAATGGAAAAAGGATGTGCCCAGGTGCCCCTGGCCCTGACTGCAAAAAATCCTTATATCGAAGGATGGACCCCACACCGAAGTTGTCCCCACCTCAAACTTGTGCTGCCCTGATAGACCCAAGGGAGCCCTACAAACTGACATCAGGAACCTGGACTGCTGAGTTTTCTTTCCTAGGGAAAATGGAAAAAGGGTGTGCCCAGGGGCCCCTGGCCCTGGGCTGGGGCCTCACTGCAAAGAATCCTTATATCGAAGGATGGACCCCACACCGAAGTTGTCCCCACCTCAAACTTGTGCTGCCCTGATAGACCCAAGGGAGCCCTACAAACTGACATCAGGAACCTGGACTGCTGAGTTTTCTTTCCCAGGGAAAATGGAAAAAGGATGTGCCCAGGGGCCCCTGGCCCTGGGCTGGGGCCTCACTGCAAAGAATCCTTATATCGAAGGATGGACCCCACACCGAAGTTGTCCCCACCTCAAACTTGTGCTGCCCTGATAGACCCAAGGGAGCCCTACAAACTGACATCAGGAACCTGGACTGCTGAGTTTTCTTTCCCAGGGAAAATGGAAAAAGGATGTGCCCAGGGGCCCCTGGCCCTGGGCTGGGGCCTCACTGCAAAGAATCCTTATATCGAAGGATGGACCCCACACCGAAGTTGTCCCCACCTCAAACTTGTGCTGCCCTGATAGACCCAAGGGAGCCCTACAAACTGACATCAGGAACCTGGACTGCTGAGTTTTCTTTTCCAGGGAAAATGGAAAAAGGATGTGCCCAGGGGCCCCTGGCCCTGACTGCAAAAAATCCTTATATCGAAGGATGGACCCCACGCCGAAGTTGTCCCCACCTCAAACTTGTGCTGCCCTGATAGACCCAAGGGAGCCCTACAAACTGACATCAGGAACCTGGACTGCTGAGTTTTCTTTCCCAGGGAAAATGGAAAAAGGATGTGCCCAGGGGCCCCTGGCCCTGACTGCAAAGAATCCTTATATCGAAGGATGGACCCCACACCGAAGTTGTCCCCACCTCAAACTTGTGCTGCCCTGATAGACCCAAGGGAGCCCTACAAACTGACATCAGGAACCTGGACTGCTGAGTTTTCTTTCCCAGGGAAAATGGAAAAAGGATGTGCCCAGGGGCCCCTGGCCCTGACTGCAAAAAATCCTTATATCGAAGGATGGACCCCACACCGAAGTTGTCCCCACCTCAAACTTGTGCTGCCCTGATAGACCCAAGGGAGCCCTACAAACTGACATCAGGAACCTGGACTGCTGAGTTTTCTTTCCCAGGGAAAATGGAAAAAGGATGTGCCCAGGGGCCCCTGGCCCTGACTGCAAAGAATCCTTATATCGAAGGATGGACCCCACGCCGAAGTTGTCCCCACCTCAAACTTGTGCTGCCCTGATAGACCCAAGGGAGCCCTACAAACTGACATCAGGAACCTGGACTGCTGAGTTTTCTTTCCCAGGGAAAATGGAAAAAGGATGTGCCCAGGGGCCCCTGGCCCTGACTGCAAAGAATCCTTATATCGAAGGATGGACCCCACACCGAAGTTGTCCCCACCTCAAACTTGTGCTGCCCTGATAGACCCAAGGGAGCCCTACAAACTGACATCAGGAACCTGGACTGCTGAGTTTTCTTTCCCAGGGAAAATGGAAAAAGGATGTGCCCAGGGGCCCCTGGCCCTGACTGCAAAGAATCCTTATATCGAAGGATGGACCCCACACCGAAGTTGTCCCCACCTCAAACTTGTGCTGCCCTGATAGACCCAAGGGAGCCCTACAAACTGACATCAGGAACCTGGACTGCTGAGTTTTCTTTCCCAGGGAAAATGGAAAAAGGATGTGCCCAGGGGCCCCTGGCCCTGACTGCAAAGAATCCTTATATCGAAGGATGGACCCCACACCGAAGTTGTCCCCACCTCAAACTTGTGCTGCCCTGATAGACCCAAGGGAGCCCTACAAACTGACATCAGGAACCTGGACTGCTGAGTTTTCTTTCCCAGGGAAAATGGAAAAAGGATGTGCCCAGGGGCCCCTGGCCCTGACTGCAAAAAATCCTTATATCGAAGGATGGACCCCACACCGAAGTTGTCCCCACCTCAAACTTGTGCTGCCCTGATAGACCCAAGGGAGCCCTACAAACTGACATCAGGAACCTGGACTGCTGAGTTTTCTTTCCTAGGGAAAATGGAAAAAGGATGTGCCCAGGGGCCCCTGGCCCTGGGCTGGGGCCTCACTGCAAAGAATCCTTATATCGAAGGATGGACCCCACACCGAAGTTGTCCCCACCTCAAACTTGTGCTGCCCTGATAGACCCAAGGGAGCCCTACAAACTGACATCAGGAACCTGGACTGCTGAGTTTTCTTTTCCAGGGAAAATGGAAAAAGGTTGTGCCCAGGGGCCCCTGGCCCTGGGCTGGGGCCTCACTGCAAAGAATCCTTATATCGAAGGATGGACCCCACACCGAAGTTGTCCCCACCTCAAACTTGTGCTGCCCTGATAGACCCAAGGGAGCCCTACAAACTGACATCAGGAACCTGGACTGCTGAGTTTTCTTTCCCAGGGAAAATGGAAAAAGGATGTGCCCAGGGGCCCCTGGCCCTGACTGCAAAAAATCCTTATATCGAAGGATGGACCCCACACCGAAGTTGTCCCCACCTCAAACTTGTGCTGCCCTGATAGACCCAAGGGAGCCCTACAAACTGACATCAGGAACCTGGACTGCTGAGTTTTCTTTCCCAGGGAAAATGGAAAAAGGATGTGCCCAGGGGACCCTGGCCCTGACTGCAAAAAATCCTTATATCGAAGGATGGACCCCACACCGAAGTTGTCCCCACCTCAAACTTGTGCTGCCCTGATAGACCCAAGGGAGCCCTACAAACTGACATCAGGAACCTGGACTGCTGAGTTTTCTTTTCCAGGGAAAATGGAAAAAGGATGTGCCCAGGGGCCCCTGGCCCTGGGCTGGGGCCTCACTGCAAAGAATCCTTATATCGAAGGATGGACCCCACACCGAAGTTGTCCCCACCTCAAACTTGTGCTGCCCTGATAGACCCAAGGGAGCCCTACAAACTGACATCAGGAACCTGGACTGCTGAGTTTTCTTTCCTAGGGAAAATGGAAAAAGGATGTGCCCAGGGGCCCCTGGCCCTGACTGCAAAGAATCCTTATATCGAAGGATGGACCCCACACCGAAGTTGTCCCCACCTCAAACTTGTGCTGCCCTGATAGACCCAAGGGAGCCCTACAAACTGACATCAGGAACCTGGACTGCTGAGTTTTCTTTCCCAGGGAAAATGGGAAAAGGATGTGCCCAGGGGACCCTGGCCCTGACTGCAAAAAATCCTTATATCGAAGGATGGACCCCACACCGAAGTTGTCCCCACCTCAAACTTGTGCTGCCCTGATAGACCCAAGGGAGCCCTACAAACTGACATCAGGAACCTGGACTGCTGAGTTTTCTTTCCTAGGGAAAATGGAAAAAGGATGTGCCCAGGGGCCCCTGGCCCTGACTGCAAAGAATCCTTATATCGAAGGATGGACCCCACACCGAAGTTGTCCCCACCTCAAACTTGTGCTGCCCTGATAGACCCAAGGGAGCCCTACAAACTGACATCAGGAACCTGGACTGCTGAGTTTTCTTTCCCAGGAAAAATGGAAAAAGGATGTGCCCAGGGGCCCCTGGCCCTGACTGCAAAGAATCCTTATATCGAAGGATGGACCCCACACCGAAGTTGTCCCCTCCTCAAACTTGTGCTGCCCTGATAGACCCAAGGGAGCCCTACAAACTGACATCAGGAACCTGGACTGCTGAGTTTTCTTTCCCAGGGAAAATGGAAAAAGGATGTGCCCAGGGGCCCCTGGCCCTGGGCTGGGGCCTCACTGCAAAGAATCCTTATATCGAAGGATGGACCCCACACCGAAGTTTTCCCCACCTTAAAATTGTGCTGCCCTGATAGACCCAAGGGAGCCCTACAAACTGACATCAGGAACCTGGACTGCTGAGTTTTCTTTCCCAGGGAAAATGGAAAAAGGATGTGCCCAGGGGCCCCTGGCCCTGACTGGAAGAAATCCTTATATCGAAGGATGGACCCCACGCCGAAGTTGTCCCCACCTCAAACTTGTGCTGCCCTGATAGACCCAAGGGAGCCCTACAAACTGACATCAGGAACCTGGACTGCTGAGTTTTCTTTCCCAGGGAAAATGGAAAAAGGATGTGCCCAGGGGCCCCTGGCCCTGACTGCAAAGAATCCTTATATCGAAGGATGGACCCCACACCGAAGTTGTCCCCACCTCAAACTTGTGCTGCCCTGATAGACCCAAGGGAGCCCTACAAACTGACATCAGGAACCTGGACTGCTGAGTTTTCTTTCCCAGGAAAAATGGAAAAAGGATGTGCCCAGGGTTCCCTGGCCCTGACTGCAAAAAATCCTTATATCGAAGGATGGACCCCACACCAAAGTTGTCCCCACCTCAAACTTGTGCTGCCCTGATACACCCAAGGGAGCCCTACAAACTGACATCAGGAACCTGGACTGCTGAGTTTTCTTTCCCAGGGAAAATGGAAAAAGGATGTGCCCAGGGGACCCTGGCCCTGACTGCAAAAAATCCTTATATCGAAGGATGGACCCCACACCGAAGTTGTCCCCACCTTAAAATTGTGCTGCCCTGATAGACCCAAGGGAGCCCTACAAACTGACATCAGGAACCTGGACTGCTGAGTTTTCTTTTCCAGGGAAAATGGAAAAAGGATGTGCCCAGGGGCCCCTGGCCCTGACTGCAAAAAATCCTTATATCGAAGGATGGACCCCACGCCGAAGTTGTCCCCACCTCAAACTTGTGCTGCCCTGATAGACCCAAGGGAGCCCTACAAACTGACATCAGGAACCTGGACTGCTGAGTTTTCTTTCCCAGGGAAAATGGAAAAAGGATGTGCCCAGGGGCCCCTGGCCCTGACTGCAAAGAATCCTTATATCGAAGGATGGACCCCACACCGAAGTTGTCCCCACCTCAAACTTGTGCTGCCCTGATAGACCCAAGGGAGCCCTACAAACTGACATCAGGAACCTGGACTGCTGAGTTTTCTTTCCCAGGGAAAATGGAAAAAGGATGTGCCCAGGGGCCCCTGGCCCTGACTGCAAAGAATCCTTATATCGAAGGATGGACCCCACACCGAAGTTGTCCCCACCTCAAACTTGTGCTGCCCTGATAGACCCAAGGGAGCCCTACAAACTGACATCAGCAACCTGGACTGCTGAGTTTTCTTTCCCAGGGAAAATGGAAAAAGGATGTGCCCAGGGGCCCCTGGCCCTGACTGCAAAAAATCCTTATATCGAAGGATGGACCCCACACCGAAGTTGTCCCCACCTCAAACTTGTGCTGCCCTGATAGACCCAAGGGAGCCCTACAAACTGACATCAGGAACCTGGACTGCTGAGTTTTCTTTCCTAGGGAAAATGGAAAAAGGATGTGCCCAGGGGCCCCTGGCCCTGACTGCAAAGAATCCTTATATCGAAGGATGGACCCCACACCGAAGTTGTCCCCACCTCAAACTTGTGCTGCCCTGATAGACCCAAGGGAGCCCTACAAACTGACATCAGGAACCTGGACTGCTGAGTTTTCTTTCCCAGGGAAAATGGAAAAAGGATGTGCCCAGGTGCCCCTGGCCCTGACTGCAAAAAATCCTTATATCGAAGGATGGACCCCACACCGAAGTTGTCCCCACCTCAAACTTGTGCTGCCCTGATAGACCCAAGGGAGCCCTACAAACTGACATCAGGAACCTGGACTGCTGAGTTTTCTTTCCTAGGGAAAATGGAAAAAGGGTGTGCCCAGGGGCCCCTGGCCCTGGGCTGGGGCCTCACTGCAAAGAATCCTTATATCGAAGGATGGACCCCACACCGAAGTTGTCCCCACCTCAAACTTGTGCTGCCCTGATAGACCCAAGGGAGCCCTACAAACTGACATCAGGAACCTGGACTGCTGAGTTTTCTTTCCCAGGGAAAATGGAAAAAGGATGTGCCCAGGGGCCCCTGGCCCTGACTGCAAAGAATCCTTATATCGAAGGATGGACCCCACACCGAAGTTGTCCCCACCTCAAACTTGTGCTGCCCTGATAGACCCAAGGGAGCCCTACAAACTGACATCAGGAACCTGGACTGCTGAGTTTTCTTTTCCAGGGAAAATGGAAAAAGGATGTGCCCAGGGGCCCCTGGCCCTGGGCTGGGGCCTCACTGCAAAGAATCCTTATATCGAAGGATGGACCCCACACCGAAGTTGTCCCCACCTCAAACTTGTGCTGCCCTGATAGACCCAAGGGAGCCCTACAAACTGACATCAGGAACCTGGACTGCTGAGTTTTCTTTTCCAGGGAAAATGGAAAAAGGATGTGCCCAGGGGCCCCTGGCCCTGACTGCAAAAAATCCTTATATCGAAGGATGGACCCCACGCCGAAGTTGTCCCCACCTCAAACTTGTGCTGCCCTGATAGACCCAAGGGAGCCCTACAAACTGACATCAGGAACCTGGACTGCTGAGTTTTCTTTCCCAGGGAAAATGGAAAAAGGATGTGCCCAGGGGCCCCTGGCCCTGACTGCAAAGAATCCTTATATCGAAGGATGGACCCCACACCGAAGTTGTCCCCACCTCAAACTTGTGCTGCCCTGATAGACCCAAGGGAGCCCTACAAACTGACATCAGGAACCTGGACTGCTGAGTTTTCTTTCCCAGGGAAAATGGAAAAAGGATGTGCCCAGGGGCCCCTGGCCCTGACTGCAAAAAATCCTTATATCGAAGGATGGACCCCACACCGAAGTTGTCCCCACCTCAAACTTGTGCTGCCCTGATAGACCCAAGGGAGCCCTACAAACTGACATCAGGAACCTGGACTGCTGAGTTTTCTTTCCCAGGGAAAATGGAAAAAGGATGTGCCCAGGGGCCCCTGGCCCTGACTGCAAAAAATCCTTATATCGAAGGATGGACCCCACGCCGAAGTTGTCCCCACCTCAAACTTGTGCTGCCCTGATAGACCCAAGGGAGCCCTACAAACTGACATCAGGAACCTGGACTGCTGAGTTTTCTTTCCCAGGGAAAATGGAAAAAGGATGTGCCCAGGGGCCCCTGGCCCTGACTGCAAAAAATCCTTATATCGAAGGATGGACCCCACACCGAAGTTGTCCCCACCTCAAACTTGTGCTGCCCTGATAGACCCAAGGGAGCCCTACAAACTGACATCAGGAACCTGGACTGCTGAGTTTTCTTTCCCAGGGAAAATGGAAAAAGGATGTGCCCAGGGGCCCCTGGCCCTGACTGCAAAAAATCCTTATATCGAAGGATGGACCCCACACCGAAGTTGTCCCCACCTCAAACTTGTGCTGCCCTGATAGACCCAAGGGAGCCCTACAAACTGACATCAGGAACCTGGACTGCTGAGTTTTCTTTCCTAGGGAAAATGGAAAAAGGATGTGCCCAGGGGCCCCTGGCCCTGACTGCAAAAAATCCTTATATCGAAGGATGGACCCCACACCGAAGTTGTCCCCACCTCAAACTTGTGCTGCCCTGATAGACCCAAGGGAGCCCTACAAACTGACATCAGGAACCTGGACTGCTGAGTTTTCTTTCCTAGGGAAAATGGAAAAAGGATGTGCCCAGGGGCCCCTGGCCCTGACTGCAAAGAATCCTTATATCGAAGGATGGACCCCACACCGAAGTTGTCCCCACCTCAAACTTGTGCTGCCCTGATAGACCCAAGGGAGCCCTACAAACTGACATCAGGAACCTGGACTGCTGAGTTTTCTTTCCCAGGGAAAATGGAAAAAGGATGTGCCCAGGGGCCCCTGGCCCTGACTGCAAAAAATCCTTATATCGAAGGATGGACCCCACACCGAAGTTGTCCCCACCTCAAACTTGTGCTGCCCTGATAGACCCAAGGGAGCCCTACAAACTGACATCAGGAACCTGGACTGCTGAGTTTTCTTTCCTAGGGAAAATGGAAAAAGGATGTGCCCAGGGGCCCCTGGCCCTGGGCTGGGGCCTCACTGCAAAGAATCCTTATATCGAAGGATGGACCCCACACCGAAGTTGTCCCCACCTCAAACTTATGCTGCCCTGATAGACCCAAGGGAGCCCTACAAACTGACATCAGGAACCTGGACTGCTGAGTTTTCTTTTCCAGGGAAAATGGAAAAAGGATGTGCCCAGGGGCCCCTGGCCCTGGGCTGGGGCCTCACTGCAAAGAATCCTTATATCGAAGGATGGACCCCACACCGAAGTTGTCCCCACCTCAAACTTGTGCTGCCCTGATAGACCCAAGGGAGCCCTACAAACTGACATCAGGAACCTGGACTGCTGAGTTTTCTTTCCCAGGGAAAATGGAAAAAGGATGTGCCCAGGGGCCCCTGGCCCTGACTGCAAAAAATCCTTATATCGAAGGATGGACCCCACACCGAAGTTGTCCCCACCTCAAACTTGTGCTGCCCTGATAGACCCAAGGGAGCCCTACAAACTGACATCAGGAACCTGGACTGCTGAGTTTTCTTTCCTAGGGAAAATGGAAAAAGGATGTGCCCAGGGGCCCCTGGCCCTGGGCTGGGGCCTCACTGCAAAGAATCCTTATATCGAAGGATGGACCCCACACCGAAGTTGTCCCCACCTCAAACTTGTGCTGCCCTGATAGACCCAAGGGAGCCCTACAAACTGACATCAGGAACCTGGACTGCTGAGTTTTCTTTCCCAGGGAAAATGGAAAAAGGATGTGCCCAGGGGCCCCTGGCCCTGGGCTGGGGCCTCACTGCAAAGAATCCTTATATCGAAGGATGGACCCCACACCGAAGTTGTCCTCACCTCAAACTTGTGCTGCCCTGATAGACCCAAGGGAGCCCTACAAACTGACATCAGGAACCTGGACTGCTGAGTTTTCTTTCCCAGGGAAAATGGAAAAAGGATGTGCCCAGGGGCCCCTGGCCCTGACTGCAAAAAATCCTTATATCGAAGGATGGACCCCACACCGAAGTTGTCCCCACCTCAAACTTGTGCTGCCCTGATAGACCCAAGGGAGCCCTACAAACTGACATCAGGAACCTGGACTGCTGAGTTTTCTTTCCTAGGGAAAATGGAAAAAGGATGTGCCCAGGGGCCCCTGGCCCTGGGCTGGGGCCTCACTGCAAAAAATCCTTATATCGAAGGATGGACCCCACACCGAAGTTGTCCCCACCTCAAACTTGTGCTGCCCTGATAGACCCAAGGGAGCCCTACAAACTGACATCAGGAACCTGGACTGCTGAGTTTTCTTTCCCAGGGAAAATGGAAAAAGGATGTGCCCAGGGGCCCCTGGCCCTGACTGCAAAGAATCCTTATATCGAAGGATGGACCCCACACCGAAGTTGTCCCCACCTCAAACTTGTGCTGCCCTGATAGACCCAAGGGAGCCCTACAAACTGACATCAGGAACCTGGACTGCTGAGTTTTCTTTCCCAGGGAAAATGGAAAAAGGATGTGCCCAGGGGCCCCTGGCCCTGACTGCAAAAAATCCTTATATCGAAGGATGGACCCCACACCGAAGTTGTCCCCACCTCAAACTTGTGCTGCCCTGATAGACCCAAGGGAGCCCTACAAACTGACATCAGGAACCTGGACTGCTGAGTTTTCTTTTCCAGGGAAAATGGAAAAAGGATGTGCCCAGGGGCCCCTGGCCCTGACTGCAAGAAATCCTTATATCGAAGGATGGACCCCACGCCGAAGTTGTCCCCACCTCAAACTTGTGCTGCCCTGATAGACCCAAGGGAGCCCTACAAACTGACATCAGGAACCTGGACTGCTGAGTTTTCTTTCCCAGGGAAAATGGAAAAAGGATGTGCCCAGGGGCCCCTGGCCCTGACTGCAAAGAATCCTTATATCGAAGGATGGACCCCACACCGAAGTTGTCCCCACCTCAAACTTGTGCTGCCCTGATAGACCCAAGGGAGCCCTACAAACTGACATCAGGAACCTGGACTGCTGAGTTTTCTTTCCCAGGGAAAATGGAAAAAGGATGTGCCCAGGGGCCCCTGGCCCTGACTGCAAAGAATCCTTATATCGAAGGATGGACCCCACACCGAAGTTCTCCCCACCTCAAACTTGTGCTGCCCTGATAGACCCAAGGGAGCCCTACAAACTGACATCAGGAACCTGGACTGCTGAGTTTTCTTTCCCAGGGAAAATGGAAAAAGGATGTGCCCAGGGGCCCCTGGCCCTGACTGCAAAGAATCCTTATATCGAAGGATGGACCCCACACCGAAGTTGTCCCCACCTCAAACTTGTGCTGCCCTGATAGACCCAAGGGAGCCCTACAAACTGACATCAGGAACCTGGACTGCTGAGTTTTCTTTCCCAGGGAAAATGGAAAAAGGATGTGCCCAGGGGCCCCTGGCCCTGACTGCAAAAAATCCTTATATCGAAGGATGGACCCCACACCGAAGTTGTCCCCACCTCAAACTTGTGCTGCCCTGATAGACCCAAGGGAGCCCTACAAACTGACATCAGGAACCTGGACTGCTGAGTTTTCTTTCCTAGGGAAAATGGAAAAAGGATGTGCCCAGGGGCCCCTGGCCCTGGGGTGGGGCCTCACTGCAAAGAATCCTTATATCGAAGGATGGACCCCACACCGAAGTTGTCCCCACCTCAAACTTGTGCTGCCCTGATAGACCCAAGGGAGCCCTACAAACTGACATCAGGAACCTGGACTGCTGAGTTTTCTTTTCCAGGGAAAATGGAAAAAGGATGTGCCCAGGGGCCCCTGGCCCTGGGCTGGGGCCTCACTGCAAAGAATCCTTATATCGAAGGATGGACCCCACACCGAAGTTGTCCCCACCTCAAACTTGTGCTGCCCTGATAGACCCAAGGGAGCCCTACAAACTGACATCAGGAACCTGGACTGCTGAGTTTTCTTTCCCAGGGAAAATGGAAAAAGGATGTGCCCAGGGGCCCCTGGCCCTGACTGCAAAAAATCCTTATATCGAAGGATGGACCCCACACCGAAGTTGTCCCCACCTCAAACTTGTGCTGCCCTGATAGACCCAAGGGAGCCCTACAAACTGACATCAGGAACCTGGACTGCTGAGTTTTCTTTCCCAGGGAAAATGGAAAAAGGATGTGCCCAGGGGACCCTGGCCCTGACTGCAAAAAATCCTTATATCGAAGGATGGACCCCACACCGAAGTTGTCCCCACCTCAAACTTGTGCTGCCCTGATAGACCCAAGGGAGCCCTACAAACTGACATCAGGAACCTGGACTGCTGAGTTTTCTTTCCTAGGGAAAATGGAAAAAGGATGTGCCCAGGGGCCCCTGGCCCTGGGCTGGGGCCTCACTGCAAAGAATCCTTATATCGAAGGATGGACCCCACACCGAAGTTGTCCCCACCTCAAACTTGTGCTGCCCTGATAGACCCAAGGGAGCCCTACAAACTGACATCAGGAACCTGGACTGCTGAGTTTTCTTTCCTAGGGAAAATGGAAAAAGGATGTGCCCAGGGGCCCCTGGCCCTGGGCTGGGGCCTCACTGCAAAGAATCCTTATATCGAAGGATGGACCCCACACCGAAGTTGTCCCCACCTCAAACTTGTGCTGCCCTGATAGACCCAAGGGAGCCCTACAAACTGACATCAGGAACCTGGACTGCTGAGTTTTCTTTTCCAGGGAAAATGGAAAAAGGTTGTGCCCAGGGGCCCCTGGCCCTGGGCTGGGGCCTCACTGCAAAGAATCCTTATATCGAAGGATGGACCCCACACCGAAGTTGTCCCCACCTCAAACTTGTGCTGCCCTGATAGACCCAAGGGAGCCCTACAAACTGACATCAGGAACCTGGACTGCTGAGTTTTCTTTCCCAGGGAAAATGGAAAAAGGATGTGCCCAGGGGCCCCTGGCCCTGACTGCAAAAAATCCTTATATCGAAGGATGGACCCCACGCCGAAGTTGTCCCCACCTCAAACTTGTGCTGCCCTGATAGACCCAAGGGAGCCCTACAAACTGACATCAGGAACCTGGACTGCTGAGTTTTCTTTCCCAGGGAAAATGGAAAAAGGATGTGCCCAGGGGCCCCTGGCCCTGACTGCAAAGAATCCTTATATCGAAGGATGGACCCCACACCGAAGTTGTCCCCACCTCAAACTTGTGCTGCCCTGATAGACCCAAGGGAGCCCTACAAACTGACATCAGCAACCTGGACTGCTGAGTTTTCTTTCCCAGGGAAAATGGAAAAAGGATGTGCCCAGGGGCCCCTGGCCCTGACTGCAAAAAATCCTTATATCGAAGGATGGACCCCACACCGAAGTTGTCCCCACCTCAAACTTGTGCTGCCCTGATAGACCCAAGGGAGCCCTACAAACTGACATCAGGAACCTGGACTGCTGAGTTTTCTTTCCTAGGGAAAATGGAAAAAGGATGTGCCCAGGGGCCCCTGGCCCTGACTGCAAAAAATCCTTATATCGAAGGATGGACCCCACACCGAAGTTGTCCCCACCTCAAACTTGTGCTGCCCTGATAGACCCAAGGGAGCCCTACAAACTGACATCAGGAACCTGGACTGCTGAGTTTTCTTTCCCAGGGAAAATGGAAAAAGGATGTGCCCAGGTGCCCCTGGCCCTGACTGCAAAAAATCCTTATATCGAAGGATGGACCCCACACCGAAGTTGTCCCCACCTCAAACTTGTGCTGCCCTGATAGACCCAAGGGAGCCCTACAAACTGACATCAGGAACCTGGACTGCTGAGTTTTCTTTCCTAGGGAAAATGGAAAAAGGGTGTGCCCAGGGGCCCCTGGCCCTGGGCTGGGGCCTCACTGCAAAGAATCCTTATATCGAAGGATGGACCCCACACCGAAGTTGTCCCCACCTCAAACTTGTGCTGCCCTGATAGACCCAAGGGAGCCCTACAAACTGACATCAGGAACCTGGACTGCTGAGTTTTCTTTCCCAGGGAAAATGGAAAAAGGATGTGCCCAGGGGCCCCTGGCCCTGGGCTGGGGCCTCACTGCAAAGAATCCTTATATCGAAGGATGGACCCCACACCGAAGTTGTCCCCACCTCAAACTTGTGCTGCCCTGATAGACCCAAGGGAGCCCTACAAACTGACATCAGGAACCTGGACTGCTGAGTTTTCTTTTCCAGGGAAAATGGAAAAAGGATGTGCCCAGGGGCCCCTGGCCCTGGGCTGGGGCCTCACTGCAAAGAATCCTTATATCGAAGGATGGACCCCACACCGAAGTTGTCCCCACCTCAAACTTGTGCTGCCCTGATAGACCCAAGGGAGCCCTACAAACTGACATCAGGAACCTGGACTGCTGAGTTTTCTTTTCCAGGGAAAATGGAAAAAGGATGTGCCCAGGGGCCCCTGGCCCTGACTGCAAAAAATTCTTATATCGAAGGATGGACCCCACGCCGAAGTTGTCCCCACCTCAAACTTGTGCTGCCCTGATAGACCCAAGGGAGCCCTACAAACTGACATCAGGAACCTGGACTGCTGAGTTTTCTTTCCCAGGGAAAATGGAAAAAGGATGTGCCCAGGGGCCCCTGGCCCTGACTGCAAAGAATCCTTATATCGAAGGATGGACCCCACACCGAAGTTGTCCCCACCTCAAACTTGTGCTGCCCTGATAGACCCAAGGGAGCCCTACAAACTGACATCAGGAACCTGGACTGCTGAGTTTTCTTTCCCAGGGAAAATGGAAAAAGGATGTGCCCAGGGGCCCCTGGCCCTGACTGCAAAGAATCCTTATATCGAAGGATGGACCCCACACCGAAGTTGTCCCCACCTCAAACTTGTGCTGCCCTGATAGACCCAAGGGAGCCCTACAAACTGACATCAGGAACCTGGACTGCTGAGTTTTCTTTTCCAGGGAAAATGGAAAAAGGATGTGCCCAGGGGCCCCTGGCCCTGGGCTGGGGCCTCACTGCAAAGAATCCTTATATCGAAGGATGGACCCCACACCGAAGTTGTCCCCACCTCAAACTTGTGCTGCCCTGATAGACCCAAGGGAGCCCTACAAACTGACATCAGGAACCTGGACTGCTGAGTTTTCTTTCCCAGGGAAAATGGAAAAAGGATGTGCCCAGGGGCCCCTGGCCCTGACTGCAAAAAATCCTTATATCGAAGGATGGACCCCACGCCGAAGTTGTCCCCACCTCAAACTTGTGCTGCCCTGATAGACCCAAGGGAGCCCTACAAACTGACATCAGGAACCTGGACTGCTGAGTTTTCTTTCCCAGGGAAAATGGAAAAAGGATGTGCCCAGGGGCCCCTGGCCCTGACTGCAAAGAATCCTTATATCGAAGGATGGACCCCACACCGAAGTTGTCCCCACCTCAAACTTGTGCTGCCCTGATAGACCCAAGGGAGCCCTACAAACTGACATCAGGAACCTGGACTGCTGAGTTTTCTTTCCCAGGGAAAATGGAAAAAGGATGTGCCCAGGGGCCCCTGGCCCTGACTGCAAAGAATCCTTATATCGAAGGATGGACCCCACACCGAAGTTGTCCCCACCTCAAACTTGTGCTGCCCTGATAGACCCAAGGGAGCCCTACAAACTGACATCAGGAACCTGGACTGCTGAGTTTTCTTTTCCAGGGAAAATGGAAAAAGGATGTGCCCAGGGGCCCCTGGCCCTGGGCTGGGGCCTCACTGCAAAGAATCCTTATATCGAAGGATGGACCCCACACCGAAGTTGTCCCCACCTCAAACTTGTGCTGCCCTGATAGACCCAAGGGAGCCCTACAAACTGACATCAGGAACCTGGACTGCTGAGTTTTCTTTCCCAGGGAAAATGGAAAAAGGATGTGCCCAGGGGCCCCTGGCCCTGACTGCAAAAAATCCTTATATCGAAGGATGGACCCCACACCGAAGTTGTCCCCACCTCAAACTTGTGCTGCCCTGATAGACCCAAGGGAGCCCTACAAACTGACATCAGGAACCTGGACTGCTGAGTTTTCTTTCCCAGGGAAAATGGAAAAAGGATGTGCCCAGGGGACCCTGGCCCTGACTGCAAAAAATCCTTATATCGAAGGATGGACCCCACACCGAAGTTGTCCCCACCTCAAACTTGTGCTGCCCTGATAGACCCAAGGGAGCCCTACAAACTGACATCAGGAACCTGGACTGCTGAGTTTTCTTTCCTAGGGAAAATGGAAAAAGGATGTGCCCAGGGGCCCCTGGCCCTGGGCTGGGGCCTCACTGCAAAGAATCCTTATATCGAAGGATGGACCCCACACCGAAGTTGTCCCCACCTCAAACTTGTGCTGCCCTGATAGACCCAAGGGAGCCCTACAAACTGACATCAGGAACCTGGACTGCTGAGTTTTCTTTCCTAGGGAAAATGGAAAAAGGATGTGCCCAGGGGCCCCTGGCCCTGGGCTGGGGCCTCACTGCAAAGAATCCTTATATCGAAGGATGGACCCCACACCGAAGTTGTCCCCACCTCAAACTTGTGCTGCCCTGATAGACCCAAGGGAGCCCTACAAACTGACATCAGGAACCTGGACTGCTGAGTTTTCTTTTCCAGGGAAAATGGAAAAAGGTTGTGCCCAGGGGCCCCTGGCCCTGGGCTGGGGCCTCACTGCAAAGAATCCTTATATCGAAGGATGGACCCCACACCGAAGTTGTCCCCACCTCAAACTTGTGCTGCCCTGATAGACCCAAGGGAGCCCTACAAACTGACATCAGGAACCTGGACTGCTGAGTTTTCTTTCCCAGGGAAAATGGAAAAAGGATGTGCCCAGGGGCCCCTGGCCCTGACTGCAAAAAATCCTTATATCGAAGGATGGACCCCACACCGAAGTTGTCCCCACCTCAAACTTGTGCTGCCCTGATAGACCCAAGGGAGCCCTACAAACTGACATCAGGAACCTGGACTGCTGAGTTTTCTTTCCCAGGGAAAATGGAAAAAGGATGTGCCCAGGGGCCCCTGGCCCTGACTGCAAAGAATCCTTATATCGAAGGATGGACCCCACACCGAAGTTGTCCCCACCTCAAACTTGTGCTGCCCTGATAGACCCAAGGGAGCCCTACAAACTGACATCAGCAACCTGGACTGCTGAGTTTTCTTTCCCAGGGAAAATGGAAAAAGGATGTGCCCAGGGGCCCCTGGCCCTGACTGCAAAAAATCCTTATATCGAAGGATGGACCCCACACCGAAGTTGTCCCCACCTCAAACTTGTGCTGCCCTGATAGACCCAAGGGAGCCCTACAAACTGACATCAGGAACCTGGACTGCTGAGTTTTCTTTCCTAGGGAAAATGGAAAAAGGATGTGCCCAGGGGCCCCTGGCCCTGACTGCAAAAAATCCTTATATCGAAGGATGGACCCCACACCGAAGTTGTCCCCACCTCAAACTTGTGCTGCCCTGATAGACCCAAGGGAGCCCTACAAACTGACATCAGGAACCTGGACTGCTGAGTTTTCTTTCCCAGGGAAAATGGAAAAAGGATGTGCCCAGGTGCCCCTGGCCCTGACTGCAAAAAATCCTTATATCGAAGGATGGACCCCACACCGAAGTTGTCCCCACCTCAAACTTGTGCTGCCCTGATAGACCCAAGGGAGCCCTACAAACTGACATCAGGAACCTGGACTGCTGAGTTTTCTTTCCTAGGGAAAATGGAAAAAGGGTGTGCCCAGGGGCCCCTGGCCCTGGGCTGGGGCCTCACTGCAAAGAATCCTTATATCGAAGGATGGACCCCACACCGAAGTTGTCCCCACCTCAAACTTGTGCTGCCCTGATAGACCCAAGGGAGCCCTACAAACTGACATCAGGAACCTGGACTGCTGAGTTTTCTTTCCCAGGGAAAATGGAAAAAGGATGTGCCCAGGGGCCCCTGGCCCTGGGCTGGGGCCTCACTGCAAAGAATCCTTATATCGAAGGATGGACCCCACACCGAAGTTGTCCCCACCTCAAACTTGTGCTGCCCTGATAGACCCAAGGGAGCCCTACAAACTGACATCAGGAACCTGGACTGCTGAGTTTTCTTTTCCAGGGAAAATGGAAAAAGGGTGTGCCCAGGGGCCCCTGGCCCTGGGCTGGGGCCTCACTGCAAAGAATCCTTATATCGAAGGATGGACCCCACACCGAAGTTGTCCCCACCTCAAACTTGTGCTGCCCTGATAGACCCAAGGGAGCCCTACAAACTGACATCAGGAACCTGGACTGCTGAGTTTTCTTTTCCAGGGAAAATGGAAAAAGGATGTGCCCAGGGGCCCCTGGCCCTGACTGCAAAAAATCCTTATATCGAAGGATGGACCCCACGCCGAAGTTGTCCCCACCTCAAACTTGTGCTGCCCTGATAGACCCAAGGGAGCCCTACAAACTGACATCAGGAACCTGGACTGCTGAGTTTTCTTTCCCAGGGAAAATGGAAAAAGGATGTGCCCAGGGGCCCCTGGCCCTGACTGCAAAGAATCCTTATATCGAAGGATGGACCCCACACCGAAGTTGTCCCCACCTCAAACTTGTGCTGCCCTGATAGACCCAAGGGAGCCCTACAAACTGACATCAGGAACCTGGACTGCTGAGTTTTCTTTCCCAGGGAAAATGGAAAAAGGATGTGCCCAGGGGCCCCTGGCCCTGACTGCAAAAAATCCTTATATCGAAGGATGGACCCCACACCGAAGTTGTCCCCACCTCAAACTTGTGCTGCCCTGATAGACCCAAGGGAGCCCTACAAACTGACATCAGGAACCTGGACTGCTGAGTTTTCTTTCCCAGGGAAAATGGAAAAAGGATGTGCCCAGGGGCCCCTGGCCCTGACTGCAAAAAATCCTTATATCGAAGGATGGACCCCACGCCGAAGTTGTCCCCACCTCAAACTTGTGCTGCCCTGATAGACCCAAGGGAGCCCTACAAACTGACATCAGGAACCTGGACTGCTGAGTTTTCTTTCCCAGGGAAAATGGAAAAAGGATGTGCCCAGGGGCCCCTGGCCCTGACTGCAAAGAATCCTTATATCGAAGGATGGACCCCACACCGAAGTTGTCCCCACCTCAAACTTGTGCTGCCCTGATAGACCCAAGGGAGCCCTACAAACTGACATCAGGAACCTGGACTGCTGAGTTTTCTTTCCCAGGGAAAATGGAAAAAGGATGTGCCCAGGGGCCCCTGGCCCTGACTGCAAAAAATCCTTATATCGAAGGATGGACCCCACACCGAAGTTGTCCCCACCTCAAACTTGTGCTGCCCTGATAGACCCAAGGGAGCCCTACAAACTGACATCAGGAACCTGGACTGCTGAGTTTTCTTTCCCAGGGAAAATGGAAAAAGGATGTGCCCAGGGGCCCCTGGCCCTGACTGCAAAAAATCCTTATATCGAAGGATGGACCCCACACCGAAGTTGTCCCCACCTCAAACTTGTGCTGCCCTGATAGACCCAAGGGAGCCCTACAAACTGACATCAGGAACCTGGACTGCTGAGTTTTCTTTCCTAGGGAAAATGGAAAAAGGATGTGCCCAGGGGCCCCTGGCCCTGACTGCAAAGAATCCTTATATCGAAGGATGGACCCCACACCGAAGTTGTCCCCACCTCAAACTTGTGCTGCCCTGATAGACCCAAGGGAGCCCTACAAACTGACATCAGGAACCTGGACTGCTGAGTTTTCTTTCCCAGGGAAAATGGAAAAAGGATGTGCCCAGGGGCCCCTGGCCCTGACTGCAAAAAATCCTTATATCGAAGGATGGACCCCACACCGAAGTTGTCCCCACCTCAAACTTGTGCTGCCCTGATAGACCCAAGGGAGCCCTACAAACTGACATCAGGAACCTGGACTGCTGAGTTTTCTTTCCTAGGGAAAATGGAAAAAGGATGTGCCCAGGGGCCCCTGGCCCTGGGCTGGGGCCTCACTGCAAAGAATCCTTATATCGAAGGATGGACCCCACACCGAAGTTGTCCCCACCTCAAACTTATGCTGCCCTGATAGACCCAAGGGAGCCCTACAAACTGACATCAGGAACCTGGACTGCTGAGTTTTCTTTTCCAGGGAAAATGGAAAAAGGATGTGCCCAGGGGCCCCTGGCCCTGGGCTGGGGCCTCACTGCAAAGAATCCTTATATCGAAGGATGGACCCCACACCGAAGTTGTCCCCACCTCAAACTTGTGCTGCCCTGATAGACCCAAGGGAGCCCTACAAACTGACATCAGGAACCTGGACTGCTGAGTTTTCTTTCCCAGGGAAAATGGAAAAAGGATGTGCCCAGGGGCCCCTGGCCCTGACTACAAAAAATCCTTATATCGAAGGATGGACCCCACACCGAAGTTGTCCCCACCTCAAACTTGTGCTGCCCTGATAGACCCAAGGGAGCCCTACAAACTGACATCAGGAACCTGGACTGCTGAGTTTTCTTTCCCAGGGAAAATGGAAAAAGGATGTGCCCAGGGGCCCCTGGCCCTGACTGCAAAAAATCCTTATATCGAAGGATGGACCCCACACCGAAGTTGTCCCCACCTCAAACTTGTGCTGCCCTGATAGACCCAAGGGAGCCCTACAAACTGACATCAGGAACCTGGACTGCTGAGTTTTCTTTCCTAGGGAAAATGGAAAAAGGATGTGCCCAGGGGCCCCTGGCCCTGGGCTGGGGCCTCACTGCAAAGAATCCTTATATCGAAGGATGGACCCCACACCGAAGTTGTCCCCACCTCAAACTTGTGCTGCCCTGATAGACCCAAGGGAGCCCTACAAACTGACATCAGGAACCTGGACTGCTGAGTTTTCTTTCCCAGGGAAAATGGAAAAAGGATGTGCCCAGGGGCCCCTGGCCCTGGGCTGGGGCCTCACTGCAAAGAATCCTTATATCGAAGGATGGACCCCACACCGAAGTTGTCCTCACCTCAAACTTGTGCTGCCCTGATAGACCCAAGGGAGCCCTACAAACTGACATCAGGAACCTGGACTGCTGAGTTTTCTTTCCCAGGGAAAATGGAAAAAGGATGTGCCCAGGGGCCCCTGGCCCTGACTGCAAAAAATCCTTATATCGAAGGATGGACCCCACACCGAAGTTGTCCCCACCTCAAACTTGTGCTGCCCTGATAGACCCAAGGGAGCCCTACAAACTGACATCAGGAACCTGGACTGCTGAGTTTTCTTTCCTAGGGAAAATGGAAAAAGGATGTGCCCAGGGGCCCCTGGCCCTGGGCTGGGGCCTCACTGCAAAAAATCCTTATATCGAAGGATGGACCCCACACCGAAGTTGTCCCCACCTCAAACTTGTGCTGCCCTGATAGACCCAAGGGAGCCCTACAAACTGACATCAGGAACCTGGACTGCTGAGTTTTCTTTCCCAGGGAAAATGGAAAAAGGATGTGCCCAGGGGCCCCTGGCCCTGACTGCAAAGAATCCTTATATCGAAGGATGGACCCCACACCGAAGTTGTCCCCACCTCAAACTTGTGCTGCCCTGATAGACCCAAGGGAGCCCTACAAACTGACATCAGGAACCTGGACTGCTGAGTTTTCTTTCCCAGGGAAAATGGAAAAAGGATGTGCCCAGGGGCCCCTGGCCCTGACTGCAAAAAATCCTTATATCGAAGGATGGACCCCACACCGAAGTTGTCCCCACCTCAAACTTGTGCTGCCCTGATAGACCCAAGGGAGCCCTACAAACTGACATCAGGAACCTGGACTGCTGAGTTTTCTTTTCCAGGGAAAATGGAAAAAGGATGTGCCCAGGGGCCCCTGGCCCTGACTGCAAGAAATCCTTATATCGAAGGATGGACCCCACGCCGAAGTTGTCCCCACCTCAAACTTGTGCTGCCCTGATAGACCCAAGGGAGCCCTACAAACTGACATCAGGAACCTGGACTGCTGAGTTTTCTTTCCCAGGGAAAATGGAAAAAGGATGTGCCCAGGGGCCCCTGGCCCTGACTGCAAAGAATCCTTATATCGAAGGATGGACCCCACGCCGAAGTTGTCCCCACCTCAAACTTGTGCTGCCCTGATAGACCCAAGGGAGCCCTACAAACTGACATCAGGAACCTGGACTGCTGAGTTTTCTTTCCCAGGGAAAATGGAAAAAGGATGTGCCCAGGGGCCCCTGGCCCTGACTGCAAAGAATCCTTATATCGAAGGATGGACCCCACACCGAAGTTGTCCCCACCTCAAACTTGTGCTGCCCTGATAGACCCAAGGGAGCCCTACAAACTGACATCAGGAACCTGGACTGCTGAGTTTTCTTTCCCAGGGAAAATGGAAAAAGGATGTGCCCAGGGGACCCTGGCCCTGACTGCAAAAAATCCTTATATCGAAGGATGGACCCCACACCGAAGTTGTCCCCACCTCAAACTTGTGCTGCCCTGATAGACCCAAGGGAGCCCTACAAACTGACATCAGGAACCTGGACTGCTGAGTTTTCTTTCCTAGGGAAAATGGAAAAAGGATGTGCCCAGGGGCCCCTGGCCCTGGGCTGGGGCCTCACTGCAAAGAATCCTTATATCGAAGGATGGACCCCACACCGAAGTTGTCCCCACCTCAAACTTGTGCTGCCCTGATAGACCCAAGGGAGCCCTACAAACTGACATCAGGAACCTGGACTGCTGAGTTTTCTTTCCTAGGGAAAATGGAAAAAGGATGTGCCCAGGGGCCCCTGGCCCTGGGCTGGGGCCTCACTGCAAAGAATCCTTATATCGAAGGATGGACCCCACACCGAAGTTGTCCCCACCTCAAACTTGTGCTGCCCTGATAGACCCAAGGGAGCCCTACAAACTGACATCAGGAACCTGGACTGCTGAGTTTTCTTTTCCAGGGAAAATGGAAAAAGGTTGTGCCCAGGGGCCCCTGGCCCTGGGCTGGGGCCTCACTGCAAAGAATCCTTATATCGAAGGATGGACCCCACACCGAAGTTGTCCCCACCTCAAACTTGTGCTGCCCTGATAGACCCAAGGGAGCCCTACAAACTGACATCAGGAACCTGGACTGCTGAGTTTTCTTTCCCAGGGAAAATGGAAAAAGGATGTGCCCAGGGGCCCCTGGCCCTGACTGCAAAAAATCCTTATATCGAAGGATGGACCCCACACCGAAGTTGTCCCCACCTCAAACTTGTGCTGCCCTGATAGACCCAAGGGAGCCCTACAAACTGACATCAGGAACCTGGACTGCTGAGTTTTCTTTCCCAGGGAAAATGGAAAAAGGATGTGCCCAGGGGCCCCTGGCCCTGACTGCAAAGAATCCTTATATCGAAGGATGGACCCCACACCGAAGTTGTCCCCACCTCAAACTTGTGCTGCCCTGATAGACCCAAGGGAGCCCTACAAACTGACATCAGCAACCTGGACTGCTGAGTTTTCTTTCCCAGGGAAAATGGAAAAAGGATGTGCCCAGGGGCCCCTGGCCCTGACTGCAAAAAATCCTTATATCGAAGGATGGACCCCACACCGAAGTTGTCCCCACCTCAAACTTGTGCTGCCCTGATAGACCCAAGGGAGCCCTACAAACTGACATCAGGAACCTGGACTGCTGAGTTTTCTTTCCTAGGGAAAATGGAAAAAGGATGTGCCCAGGGGCCCCTGGCCCTGACTGCAAAAAATCCTTATATCGAAGGATGGACCCCACACCGAAGTTGTCCCCACCTCAAACTTGTGCTGCCCTGATAGACCCAAGGGAGCCCTACAAACTGACATCAGGAACCTGGACTGCTGAGTTTTCTTTCCCAGGGAAAATGGAAAAAGGATGTGCCCAGGTGCCCCTGGCCCTGACTGCAAAAAATCCTTATATCGAAGGATGGACCCCACACCGAAGTTGTCCCCACCTCAAACTTGTGCTGCCCTGATAGACCCAAGGGAGCCCTACAAACTGACATCAGGAACCTGGACTGCTGAGTTTTCTTTCCTAGGGAAAATGGAAAAAGGGTGTGCCCAGGGGCCCCTGGCCCTGGGCTGGGGCCTCACTGCAAAGAATCCTTATATCGAAGGATGGACCCCACACCGAAGTTGTCCCCACCTCAAACTTGTGCTGCCCTGATAGACCCAAGGGAGCCCTACAAACTGACATCAGGAACCTGGACTGCTGAGTTTTCTTTCCCAGGGAAAATGGAAAAAGGATGTGCCCAGGGGCCCCTGGCCCTGGGCTGGGGCCTCACTGCAAAGAATCCTTATATCGAAGGATGGACCCCACACCGAAGTTGTCCCCACCTCAAACTTGTGCTGCCCTGATAGACCCAAGGGAGCCCTACAAACTGACATCAGGAACCTGGACTGCTGAGTTTTCTTTTCCAGGGAAAATGGAAAAAGGATGTGCCCAGGGGCCCCTGGCCCTGGGCTGGGGCCTCACTGCAAAGAATCCTTATATCGAAGGATGGACCCCACACCGAAGTTGTCCCCACCTCAAACTTGTGCTGCCCTGATAGACCCAAGGGAGCCCTACAAACTGACATCAGGAACCTGGACTGCTGAGTTTTCTTTTCCAGGGAAAATGGAAAAAGGATGTGCCCAGGGGCCCCTGGCCCTGACTGCAAAAAATTCTTATATCGAAGGATGGACCCCACGCCGAAGTTGTCCCCACCTCAAACTTGTGCTGCCCTGATAGACCCAAGGGAGCCCTACAAACTGACATCAGGAACCTGGACTGCTGAGTTTTCTTTCCCAGGGAAAATGGAAAAAGGATGTGCCCAGGGGCCCCTGGCCCTGACTGCAAAGAATCCTTATATCGAAGGATGGACCCCACACCGAAGTTGTCCCCACCTCAAACTTGTGCTGCCCTGATAGACCCAAGGGAGCCCTACAAACTGACATCAGGAACCTGGACTGCTGAGTTTTCTTTCCCAGGGAAAATGGAAAAAGGATGTGCCCAGGGGCCCCTGGCCCTGACTGCAAAGAATCCTTATATCGAAGGATGGACCCCACACCGAAGTTGTCCCCACCTCAAACTTGTGCTGCCCTGATAGACCCAAGGGAGCCCTACAAACTGACATCAGGAACCTGGACTGCTGAGTTTTCTTTTCCAGGGAAAATGGAAAAAGGATGTGCCCAGGGGCCCCTGGCCCTGGGCTGGGGCCTCACTGCAAAGAATCCTTATATCGAAGGATGGACCCCACACCGAAGTTGTCCCCACCTCAAACTTGTGCTGCCCTGATAGACCCAAGGGAGCCCTACAAACTGACATCAGGAACCTGGACTGCTGAGTTTTCTTTCCCAGGGAAAATGGAAAAAGGATGTGCCCAGGGGCCCCTGGCCCTGACTGCAAAAAATCCTTATATCGAAGGATGGACCCCACGCCGAAGTTGTCCCCACCTCAAACTTGTGCTGCCCTGATAGACCCAAGGGAGCCCTACAAACTGACATCAGGAACCTGGACTGCTGAGTTTTCTTTCCCAGGGAAAATGGAAAAAGGATGTGCCCAGGGGCCCCTGGCCCTGACTGCAAAGAATCCTTATATCGAAGGATGGACCCCACACCGAAGTTGTCCCCACCTCAAACTTGTGCTGCCCTGATAGACCCAAGGGAGCCCTACAAACTGACATCAGGAACCTGGACTGCTGAGTTTTCTTTCCCAGGGAAAATGGAAAAAGGATGTGCCCAGGGGCCCCTGGCCCTGACTGCAAAGAATCCTTATATCGAAGGATGGACCCCACACCGAAGTTGTCCCCACCTCAAACTTGTGCTGCCCTGATAGACCCAAGGGAGCCCTACAAACTGACATCAGGAACCTGGACTGCTGAGTTTTCTTTTCCAGGGAAAATGGAAAAAGGATGTGCCCAGGGGCCCCTGGCCCTGGGCTGGGGCCTCACTGCAAAGAATCCTTATATCGAAGGATGGACCCCACACCGAAGTTGTCCCCACCTCAAACTTGTGCTGCCCTGATAGACCCAAGGGAGCCCTACAAACTGACATCAGGAACCTGGACTGCTGAGTTTTCTTTCCCAGGGAAAATGGAAAAAGGATGTGCCCAGGGGCCCCTGGCCCTGACTGCAAAAAATCCTTATATCGAAGGATGGACCCCACACCGAAGTTGTCCCCACCTCAAACTTGTGCTGCCCTGATAGACCCAAGGGAGCCCTACAAACTGACATCAGGAACCTGGACTGCTGAGTTTTCTTTCCCAGGGAAAATGGAAAAAGGATGTGCCCAGGGGACCCTGGCCCTGACTGCAAAAAATCCTTATATCGAAGGATGGACCCCACACCGAAGTTGTCCCCACCTCAAACTTGTGCTGCCCTGATAGACCCAAGGGAGCCCTACAAACTGACATCAGGAACCTGGACTGCTGAGTTTTCTTTCCTAGGGAAAATGGAAAAAGGATGTGCCCAGGGGCCCCTGGCCCTGGGCTGGGGCCTCACTGCAAAGAATCCTTATATCGAAGGATGGACCCCACACCGAAGTTGTCCCCACCTCAAACTTGTGCTGCCCTGATAGACCCAAGGGAGCCCTACAAACTGACATCAGGAACCTGGACTGCTGAGTTTTCTTTCCTAGGGAAAATGGAAAAAGGATGTGCCCAGGGGCCCCTGGCCCTGGGCTGGGGCCTCACTGCAAAGAATCCTTATATCGAAGGATGGACCCCACACCGAAGTTGTCCCCACCTCAAACTTGTGCTGCCCTGATAGACCCAAGGGAGCCCTACAAACTGACATCAGGAACCTGGACTGCTGAGTTTTCTTTTCCAGGGAAAATGGAAAAAGGTTGTGCCCAGGGGCCCCTGGCCCTGGGCTGGGGCCTCACTGCAAAGAATCCTTATATCGAAGGATGGACCCCACACCGAAGTTGTCCCCACCTCAAACTTGTGCTGCCCTGATAGACCCAAGGGAGCCCTACAAACTGACATCAGGAACCTGGACTGCTGAGTTTTCTTTCCCAGGGAAAATGGAAAAAGGATGTGCCCAGGGGCCCCTGGCCCTGACTGCAAAAAATCCTTATATCGAAGGATGGACCCCACACCGAAGTTGTCCCCACCTCAAACTTGTGCTGCCCTGATAGACCCAAGGGAGCCCTACAAACTGACATCAGGAACCTGGACTGCTGAGTTTTCTTTCCCAGGGAAAATGGAAAAAGGATGTGCCCAGGGGCCCCTGGCCCTGACTGCAAAGAATCCTTATATCGAAGGATGGACCCCACACCGAAGTTGTCCCCACCTCAAACTTGTGCTGCCCTGATAGACCCAAGGGAGCCCTACAAACTGACATCAGCAACCTGGACTGCTGAGTTTTCTTTCCCAGGGAAAATGGAAAAAGGATGTGCCCAGGGGCCCCTGGCCCTGACTGCAAAAAATCCTTATATCGAAGGATGGACCCCACACCGAAGTTGTCCCCACCTCAAACTTGTGCTGCCCTGATAGACCCAAGGGAGCCCTACAAACTGACATCAGGAACCTGGACTGCTGAGTTTTCTTTCCTAGGGAAAATGGAAAAAGGATGTGCCCAGGGGCCCCTGGCCCTGACTGCAAAAAATCCTTATATCGAAGGATGGACCCCACACCGAAGTTGTCCCCACCTCAAACTTGTGCTGCCCTGATAGACCCAAGGGAGCCCTACAAACTGACATCAGGAACCTGGACTGCTGAGTTTTCTTTCCCAGGGAAAATGGAAAAAGGATGTGCCCAGGTGCCCCTGGCCCTGACTGCAAAAAATCCTTATATCGAAGGATGGACCCCACACCGAAGTTGTCCCCACCTCAAACTTGTGCTGCCCTGATAGACCCAAGGGAGCCCTACAAACTGACATCAGGAACCTGGACTGCTGAGTTTTCTTTCCTAGGGAAAATGGAAAAAGGGTGTGCCCAGGGGCCCCTGGCCCTGGGCTGGGGCCTCACTGCAAAGAATCCTTATATCGAAGGATGGACCCCACACCGAAGTTGTCCCCACCTCAAACTTGTGCTGCCCTGATAGACCCAAGGGAGCCCTACAAACTGACATCAGGAACCTGGACTGCTGAGTTTTCTTTCCCAGGGAAAATGGAAAAAGGATGTGCCCAGGGGCCCCTGGCCCTGGGCTGGGGCCTCACTGCAAAGAATCCTTATATCGAAGGATGGACCCCACACCGAAGTTGTCCCCACCTCAAACTTGTGCTGCCCTGATAGACCCAAGGGAGCCCTACAAACTGACATCAGGAACCTGGACTGCTGAGTTTTCTTTTCCAGGGAAAATGGAAAAAGGGTGTGCCCAGGGGCCCCTGGCCCTGGGCTGGGGCCTCACTGCAAAGAATCCTTATATCGAAGGATGGACCCCACACCGAAGTTGTCCCCACCTCAAACTTGTGCTGCCCTGATAGACCCAAGGGAGCCCTACAAACTGACATCAGGAACCTGGACTGCTGAGTTTTCTTTTCCAGGGAAAATGGAAAAAGGATGTGCCCAGGGGCCCCTGGCCCTGACTGCAAAAAATCCTTATATCGAAGGATGGACCCCACGCCGAAGTTGTCCCCACCTCAAACTTGTGCTGCCCTGATAGACCCAAGGGAGCCCTACAAACTGACATCAGGAACCTGGACTGCTGAGTTTTCTTTCCCAGGGAAAATGGAAAAAGGATGTGCCCAGGGGCCCCTGGCCCTGACTGCAAAGAATCCTTATATCGAAGGATGGACCCCACACCGAAGTTGTCCCCACCTCAAACTTGTGCTGCCCTGATAGACCCAAGGGAGCCCTACAAACTGACATCAGGAACCTGGACTGCTGAGTTTTCTTTCCCAGGGAAAATGGAAAAAGGATGTGCCCAGGGGCCCCTGGCCCTGACTGCAAAAAATCCTTATATCGAAGGATGGACCCCACACCGAAGTTGTCCCCACCTCAAACTTGTGCTGCCCTGATAGACCCAAGGGAGCCCTACAAACTGACATCAGGAACCTGGACTGCTGAGTTTTCTTTCCCAGGGAAAATGGAAAAAGGATGTGCCCAGGGGCCCCTGGCCCTGACTGCAAAAAATCCTTATATCGAAGGATGGACCCCACGCCGAAGTTGTCCCCACCTCAAACTTGTGCTGCCCTGATAGACCCAAGGGAGCCCTACAAACTGACATCAGGAACCTGGACTGCTGAGTTTTCTTTCCCAGGGAAAATGGAAAAAGGATGTGCCCAGGGGCCCCTGGCCCTGACTGCAAAGAATCCTTATATCGAAGGATGGACCCCACACCGAAGTTGTCCCCACCTCAAACTTGTGCTGCCCTGATAGACCCAAGGGAGCCCTACAAACTGACATCAGGAACCTGGACTGCTGAGTTTTCTTTCCCAGGGAAAATGGAAAAAGGATGTGCCCAGGGGCCCCTGGCCCTGACTGCAAAAAATCCTTATATCGAAGGATGGACCCCACACCGAAGTTGTCCCCACCTCAAACTTGTGCTGCCCTGATAGACCCAAGGGAGCCCTACAAACTGACATCAGGAACCTGGACTGCTGAGTTTTCTTTCCCAGGGAAAATGGAAAAAGGATGTGCCCAGGGGCCCCTGGCCCTGACTGCAAAGAATCCTTATATCGAAGGATGGACCCCACACCGAAGTTGTCCCCACCTCAAACTTGTGCTGCCCTGATAGACCCAAGGGAGCCCTACAAACTGACATCAGGAACCTGGACTGCTGAGTTTTCTTTCCCAGGGAAAATGGAAAAAGGATGTGCCCAGGGGCCCCTGGCCCTGACTGCAAAAAATCCTTATATCGAAGGATGGACCCCACACCGAAGTTGTCCCCACCTCAAACTTGTGCTGCCCTGATAGACCCAAGGGAGCCCTACAAACTGACATCAGGAACCTGGACTGCTGAGTTTTCTTTCCCAGGGAAAATGGAAAAAGGATGTGCCCAGGGGCCCCTGGCCCTGACTGCAAAGAATCCTTATATCGAAGGATGGACCCCACACCGAAGTTGTCCCCACCTCAAACTTGTGCTGCCCTGATAGACCCAAGGGAGCCCTACAAACTGACATCAGCAACCTGGACTGCTGAGTTTTCTTTCCCAGGGAAAATGGAAAAAGGATGTGCCCAGGGGCCCCTGGCCCTGACTGCAAAAAATCCTTATATCGAAGGATGGACCCCACACCGAAGTTGTCCCCACCTCAAACTTGTGCTGCCCTGATAGACCCAAGGGAGCCCTACAAACTGACATCAGGAACCTGGACTGCTGAGTTTTCTTTCCTAGGGAAAATGGAAAAAGGATGTGCCCAGGGGCCCCTGGCCCTGACTGCAAAAAATCCTTATATCGAAGGATGGACCCCACACCGAAGTTGTCCCCACCTCAAACTTGTGCTGCCCTGATAGACCCAAGGGAGCCCTACAAACTGACATCAGGAACCTGGACTGCTGAGTTTTCTTTCCCAGGGAAAATGGAAAAAGGATGTGCCCAGGTGCCCCTGGCCCTGACTGCAAAAAATCCTTATATCGAAGGATGGACCCCACACCGAAGTTGTCCCCACCTCAAACTTGTGCTGCCCTGATAGACCCAAGGGAGCCCTACAAACTGACATCAGGAACCTGGACTGCTGAGTTTTCTTTCCTAGGGAAAATGGAAAAAGGGTGTGCCCAGGGGCCCCTGGCCCTGGGCTGGGGCCTCACTGCAAAGAATCCTTATATCGAAGGATGGACCCCACACCGAAGTTGTCCCCACCTCAAACTTGTGCTGCCCTGATAGACCCAAGGGAGCCCTACAAACTGACATCAGGAACCTGGACTGCTGAGTTTTCTTTTCCAGGGAAAATGGAAAAAGGATGTGCCCAGGGGCCCCTGGCCCTGACTGCAAAAAATCCTTATATCGAAGGATGGACCCCACGCCGAAGTTGTCCCCACCTCAAACTTGTGCTGCCCTGATAGACCCAAGGGAGCCCTACAAACTGACATCAGGAACCTGGACTGCTGAGTTTTCTTTCCCAGGGAAAATGGAAAAAGGATGTGCCCAGGGGCCCCTGGCCCTGACTGCAAAGAATCCTTATATCGAAGGATGGACCCCACACCGAAGTTGTCCCCACCTCAAACTTGTGCTGCCCTGATAGACCCAAGGGAGCCCTACAAACTGACATCAGGAACCTGGACTGCTGAGTTTTCTTTCCCAGGGAAAATGGAAAAAGGATGTGCCCAGGGGCCCCTGGCCCTGACTGCAAAAAATCCTTATATCGAAGGATGGACCCCACACCGAAGTTGTCCCCACCTCAAACTTGTGCTGCCCTGATAGACCCAAGGGAGCCCTACAAACTGACATCAGGAACCTGGACTGCTGAGTTTTCTTTCCCAGGGAAAATGGAAAAAGGATGTGCCCAGGGGCCCCTGGCCCTGACTGCAAAAAATCCTTATATCGAAGGATGGACCCCACACCGAAGTTGTCCCCACCTCAAACTTGTGCTGCCCTGATAGACCCAAGGGAGCCCTACAAACTGACATCAGGAACCTGGACTGCTGAGTTTTCTTTCCTAGGGAAAATGGAAAAAGGATGTGCCCAGGGGCCCCTGGCCCTGACTGCAAAGAATCCTTATATCGAAGGATGGACCCCACACCGAAGTTGTCCCCACCTCAAACTTGTGCTGCCCTGATAGACCCAAGGGAGCCCTACAAACTGACATCAGGAACCTGGACTGCTGAGTTTTCTTTCCCAGGGAAAATGGAAAAAGGATGTGCCCAGGGGCCCCTGGCCCTGACTGCAAAAAATCCTTATATCGAAGGATGGACCCCACACCGAAGTTGTCCCCACCTCAAACTTGTGCTGCCCTGATAGACCCAAGGGAGCCCTACAAACTGACATCAGGAACCTGGACTGCTGAGTTTTCTTTCCTAGGGAAAATGGAAAAAGGATGTGCCCAGGGGCCCCTGGCCCTGGGCTGGGGCCTCACTGCAAAGAATCCTTATATCGAAGGATGGACCCCACACCGAAGTTGTCCCCACCTCAAACTTATGCTGCCCTGATAGACCCAAGGGAGCCCTACAAACTGACATCAGGAACCTGGACTGCTGAGTTTTCTTTTCCAGGGAAAATGGAAAAAGGATGTGCCCAGGGGCCCCTGGCCCTGGGCTGGGGCCTCACTGCAAAGAATCCTTATATCGAAGGATGGACCCCACACCGAAGTTGTCCCCACCTCAAACTTGTGCTGCCCTGATAGACCCAAGGGAGCCCTACAAACTGACATCAGGAACCTGGACTGCTGAGTTTTCTTTCCCAGGGAAAATGGAAAAAGGATGTGCCCAGGGGCCCCTGGCCCTGACTACAAAAAATCCTTATATCGAAGGATGGACCCCACACCGAAGTTGTCCCCACCTCAAACTTGTGCTGCCCTGATAGACCCAAGGGAGCCCTACAAACTGACATCAGGAACCTGGACTGCTGAGTTTTCTTTCCCAGGGAAAATGGAAAAAGGATGTGCCCAGGGGCCCCTGGCCCTGACTGCAAAAAATCCTTATATCGAAGGATGGACCCCACACCGAAGTTGTCCCCACCTCAAACTTGTGCTGCCCTGATAGACCCAAGGGAGCCCTACAAACTGACATCAGGAACCTGGACTGCTGAGTTTTCTTTCCTAGGGAAAATGGAAAAAGGATGTGCCCAGGGGCCCCTGGCCCTGGGCTGGGGCCTCACTGCAAAGAATCCTTATATCGAAGGATGGACCCCACACCGAAGTTGTCCCCACCTCAAACTTGTGCTGCCCTGATAGACCCAAGGGAGCCCTACAAACTGACATCAGGAACCTGGACTGCTGAGTTTTCTTTCCCAGGGAAAATGGAAAAAGGATGTGCCCAGGGGCCCCTGGCCCTGGGCTGGGGCCTCACTGCAAAGAATCCTTATATCGAAGGATGGACCCCACACCGAAGTTGTCCTCACCTCAAACTTGTGCTGCCCTGATAGACCCAAGGGAGCCCTACAAACTGACATCAGGAACCTGGACTGCTGAGTTTTCTTTCCCAGGGAAAATGGAAAAAGGATGTGCCCAGGGGCCCCTGGCCCTGACTGCAAAAAATCCTTATATCGAAGGATGGACCCCACACCGAAGTTGTCCCCACCTCAAACTTGTGCTGCCCTGATAGACCCAAGGGAGCCCTACAAACTGACATCAGGAACCTGGACTGCTGAGTTTTCTTTCCTAGGGAAAATGGAAAAAGGATGTGCCCAGGGGCCCCTGGCCCTGGGCTGGGGCCTCACTGCAAAAAATCCTTATATCGAAGGATGGACCCCACACCGAAGTTGTCCCCACCTCAAACTTGTGCTGCCCTGATAGACCCAAGGGAGCCCTACAAACTGACATCAGGAACCTGGACTGCTGAGTTTTCTTTCCCAGGGAAAATGGAAAAAGGATGTGCCCAGGGGCCCCTGGCCCTGACTGCAAAGAATCCTTATATCGAAGGATGGACCCCACACCGAAGTTGTCCCCACCTCAAACTTGTGCTGCCCTGATAGACCCAAGGGAGCCCTACAAACTGACATCAGGAACCTGGACTGCTGAGTTTTCTTTCCCAGGGAAAATGGAAAAAGGATGTGCCCAGGGGCCCCTGGCCCTGACTGCAAAAAATCCTTATATCGAAGGATGGACCCCACACCGAAGTTGTCCCCACCTCAAACTTGTGCTGCCCTGATAGACCCAAGGGAGCCCTACAAACTGACATCAGGAACCTGGACTGCTGAGTTTTCTTTTCCAGGGAAAATGGAAAAAGGATGTGCCCAGGGGCCCCTGGCCCTGACTGCAAGAAATCCTTATATCGAAGGATGGACCCCACGCCGAAGTTGTCCCCACCTCAAACTTGTGCTGCCCTGATAGACCCAAGGGAGCCCTACAAACTGACATCAGGAACCTGGACTGCTGAGTTTTCTTTCCCAGGGAAAATGGAAAAAGGATGTGCCCAGGGGCCCCTGGCCCTGACTGCAAAGAATCCTTATATCGAAGGATGGACCCCACGCCGAAGTTGTCCCCACCTCAAACTTGTGCTGCCCTGATAGACCCAAGGGAGCCCTACAAACTGACATCAGGAACCTGGACTGCTGAGTTTTCTTTCCCAGGGAAAATGGAAAAAGGATGTGCCCAGGGGCCCCTGGCCCTGACTGCAAAGAATCCTTATATCGAAGGATGGACCCCACACCGAAGTTGTCCCCACCTCAAACTTGTGCTGCCCTGATAGACCCAAGGGAGCCCTACAAACTGACATCAGGAACCTGGACTGCTGAGTTTTCTTTCCCAGGGAAAATGGAAAAAGGATGTGCCCAGGGGCCCCTGGCCCTGACTGCAAAGAATCCTTATATCGAAGGATGGACCCCACACCGAAGTTGTCCCCACCTCAAACTTGTGCTGCCCTGATAGACCCAAGGGAGCCCTACAAACTGACATCAGGAACCTGGACTGCTGAGTTTTCTTTCCCAGGGAAAATGGAAAAAGGATGTGCCCAGGGGACCCTGGCCCTGACTGCAAAAAATCCTTATATCGAAGGATGGACCCCACACCGAAGTTGTCCCCACCTCAAACTTGTGCTGCCCTGATAGACCCAAGGGAGCCCTACAAACTGACATCAGGAACCTGGACTGCTGAGTTTTCTTTCCTAGGGAAAATGGAAAAAGGATGTGCCCAGGGGCCCCTGGCCCTGGGCTGGGGCCTCACTGCAAAGAATCCTTATATCGAAGGATGGACCCCACACCGAAGTTGTCCCCACCTCAAACTTGTGCTGCCCTGATAGACCCAAGGGAGCCCTACAAACTGACATCAGGAACCTGGACTGCTGAGTTTTCTTTCCTAGGGAAAATGGAAAAAGGATGTGCCCAGGGGCCCCTGGCCCTGGGCTGGGGCCTCACTGCAAAGAATCCTTATATCGAAGGATGGACCCCACACCGAAGTTGTCCCCACCTCAAACTTGTGCTGCCCTGATAGACCCAAGGGAGCCCTACAAACTGACATCAGGAACCTGGACTGCTGAGTTTTCTTTTCCAGGGAAAATGGAAAAAGGTTGTGCCCAGGGGCCCCTGGCCCTGGGCTGGGGCCTCACTGCAAAGAATCCTTATATCGAAGGATGGACCCCACACCGAAGTTGTCCCCACCTCAAACTTGTGCTGCCCTGATAGACCCAAGGGAGCCCTACAAACTGACATCAGGAACCTGGACTGCTGAGTTTTCTTTCCCAGGGAAAATGGAAAAAGGATGTGCCCAGGGGCCCCTGGCCCTGACTGCAAAAAATCCTTATATCGAAGGATGGACCCCACACCGAAGTTGTCCCCACCTCAAACTTGTGCTGCCCTGATAGACCCAAGGGAGCCCTACAAACTGACATCAGGAACCTGGACTGCTGAGTTTTCTTTCCCAGGGAAAATGGAAAAAGGATGTGCCCAGGGGACCCTGGCCCTGACTGCAAAAAATCCTTATATCGAAGGATGGACCCCACACCGAAGTTGTCCCCACCTCAAACTTGTGCTGCCCTGATAGACCCAAGGGAGCCCTACAAACTGACATCAGGAACCTGGACTGCTGAGTTTTCTTTTCCAGGGAAAATGGAAAAAGGATGTGCCCAGGGGCCCCTGGCCCTGGGCTGGGGCCTCACTGCAAAGAATCCTTATATCGAAGGATGGACCCCACACCGAAGTTGTCCCCACCTCAAACTTGTGCTGCCCTGATAGACCCAAGGGAGCCCTACAAACTGACATCAGGAACCTGGACTGCTGAGTTTTCTTTCCTAGGGAAAATGGAAAAAGGATGTGCCCAGGGGCCCCTGGCCCTGACTGCAAAGAATCCTTATATCGAAGGATGGACCCCACACCGAAGTTGTCCCCACCTCAAACTTGTGCTGCCCTGATAGACCCAAGGGAGCCCTACAAACTGACATCAGGAACCTGGACTGCTGAGTTTTCTTTCCCAGGGAAAATGGAAAAAGGATGTGCCCAGGGGCCCCTGGCCCTGGGCTGGGGCCTCACTGCAAAGAATCCTTATATCGAAGGATGGACCCCACACCGAAGTTGTCCCCACCTCAAACTTGTGCTGCCCTGATAGACCCAAGGGAGCCCTACAAACTGACATCAGGAACCTGGACTGCTGAGTTTTCTTTCCCAGGGAAAATGGAAAAAGGATGTGCCCAGGGGCCCCTGGCCCTGACTACAAAAAATCCTTATATCGAAGGATGGACCCCACACCGAAGTTGTCCCCACCTCAAACTTGTGCTGCCCTGATAGACCCAAGGGAGCCCTACAAACTGACATCAGGAACCTGGACTGCTGAGTTTTCTTTCCCAGGGAAAATGGAAAAAGGATGTGCCCAGGGGCCCCTGGCCCTGACTGCAAAAAATCCTTATATCGAAGGATGGACCCCACACCGAAGTTGTCCCCACCTCAAACTTGTGCTGCCCTGATAGACCCAAGGGAGCCCTACAAACTGACATCAGGAACCTGGACTGCTGAGTTTTCTTTCCTAGGGAAAATGGAAAAAGGATGTGCCCAGGGGCCCCTGGCCCTGGGCTGGGGCCTCACTGCAAAGAATCCTTATATCGAAGGATGGACCCCACACCGAAGTTGTCCCCACCTCAAACTTGTGCTGCCCTGATAGACCCAAGGGAGCCCTACAAACTGACATCAGGAACCTGGACTGCTGAGTTTTCTTTCCCAGGGAAAATGGAAAAAGGATGTGCCCAGGGGCCCCTGGCCCTGGGCTGGGGCCTCACTGCAAAGAATCCTTATATCGAAGGATGGACCCCACACCGAAGTTGTCCTCACCTCAAACTTGTGCTGCCCTGATAGACCCAAGGGAGCCCTACAAACTGACATCAGGAACCTGGACTGCTGAGTTTTCTTTCCCAGGGAAAATGGAAAAAGGATGTGCCCAGGGGCCCCTGGCCCTGACTGCAAAAAATCCTTATATCGAAGGATGGACCCCACACCGAAGTTGTCCCCACCTCAAACTTGTGCTGCCCTGATAGACCCAAGGGAGCCCTACAAACTGACATCAGGAACCTGGACTGCTGAGTTTTCTTTCCTAGGGAAAATGGAAAAAGGATGTGCCCAGGGGCCCCTGGCCCTGGGCTGGGGCCTCACTGCAAAAAATCCTTATATCGAAGGATGGACCCCACACCGAAGTTGTCCCCACCTCAAACTTGTGCTGCCCTGATAGACCCAAGGGAGCCCTACAAACTGACATCAGGAACCTGGACTGCTGAGTTTTCTTTCCCAGGGAAAATGGAAAAAGGATGTGCCCAGGGGCCCCTGGCCCTGACTGCAAAGAATCCTTATATCGAAGGATGGACCCCACACCGAAGTTGTCCCCACCTCAAACTTGTGCTGCCCTGATAGACCCAAGGGAGCCCTACAAACTGACATCAGGAACCTGGACTGCTGAGTTTTCTTTTCCAGGGAAAATGGAAAAAGGATGTGCCCAGGGGCCCCTGGCCCTGACTGCAAGAAATCCTTATATCGAAGGATGGACCCCACGCCGAAGTTGTCCCCACCTCAAACTTGTGCTGCCCTGATAGACCCAAGGGAGCCCTACAAACTGACATCAGGAACCTGGACTGCTGAGTTTTCTTTCCCAGGGAAAATGGAAAAAGGATGTGCCCAGGGGCCCCTGGCCCTGACTGCAAAGAATCCTTATATCGAAGGATGGACCCCACGCCGAAGTTGTCCCCACCTCAAACTTGTGCTGCCCTGATAGACCCAAGGGAGCCCTACAAACTGACATCAGGAACCTGGACTGCTGAGTTTTCTTTCCCAGGGAAAATGGAAAAAGGATGTGCCCAGGGGCCCCTGGCCCTGACTGCAAAGAATCCTTATATCGAAGGATGGACCCCACACCGAAGTTGTCCCCACCTCAAACTTGTGCTGCCCTGATAGACCCAAGGGAGCCCTACAAACTGACATCAGGAACCTGGACTGCTGAGTTTTCTTTCCCAGGGAAAATGGAAAAAGGATGTGCCCAGGGGCCCCTGGCCCTGACTGCAAAGAATCCTTATATCGAAGGATGGACCCCACACCGAAGTTGTCCCCACCTCAAACTTGTGCTGCCCTGATAGACCCAAGGGAGCCCTACAAACTGACATCAGGAACCTGGACTGCTGAGTTTTCTTTCCCAGGGAAAATGGAAAAAGGATGTGCCCAGGGGACCCTGGCCCTGACTGCAAAAAATCCTTATATCGAAGGATGGACCCCACACCGAAGTTGTCCCCACCTCAAACTTGTGCTGCCCTGATAGACCCAAGGGAGCCCTACAAACTGACATCAGGAACCTGGACTGCTGAGTTTTCTTTCCTAGGGAAAATGGAAAAAGGATGTGCCCAGGGGCCCCTGGCCCTGGGCTGGGGCCTCACTGCAAAGAATCCTTATATCGAAGGATGGACCCCACACCGAAGTTGTCCCCACCTCAAACTTGTGCTGCCCTGATAGACCCAAGGGAGCCCTACAAACTGACATCAGGAACCTGGACTGCTGAGTTTTCTTTCCTAGGGAAAATGGAAAAAGGATGTGCCCAGGGGCCCCTGGCCCTGGGCTGGGGCCTCACTGCAAAGAATCCTTATATCGAAGGATGGACCCCACACCGAAGTTGTCCCCACCTCAAACTTGTGCTGCCCTGATAGACCCAAGGGAGCCCTACAAACTGACATCAGGAACCTGGACTGCTGAGTTTTCTTTTCCAGGGAAAATGGAAAAAGGTTGTGCCCAGGGGCCCCTGGCCCTGGGCTGGGGCCTCACTGCAAAGAATCCTTATATCGAAGGATGGACCCCACACCGAAGTTGTCCCCACCTCAAACTTGTGCTGCCCTGATAGACCCAAGGGAGCCCTACAAACTGACATCAGGAACCTGGACTGCTGAGTTTTCTTTCCCAGGGAAAATGGAAAAAGGATGTGCCCAGGGGCCCCTGGCCCTGACTGCAAAAAATCCTTATATCGAAGGATGGACCCCACACCGAAGTTGTCCCCACCTCAAACTTGTGCTGCCCTGATAGACCCAAGGGAGCCCTACAAACTGACATCAGGAACCTGGACTGCTGAGTTTTCTTTCCCAGGGAAAATGGAAAAAGGATGTGCCCAGGGGACCCTGGCCCTGACTGCAAAAAATCCTTATATCGAAGGATGGACCCCACACCGAAGTTGTCCCCACCTCAAACTTGTGCTGCCCTGATAGACCCAAGGGAGCCCTACAAACTGACATCAGGAACCTGGACTGCTGAGTTTTCTTTTCCAGGGAAAATGGAAAAAGGATGTGCCCAGGGGCCCCTGGCCCTGGGCTGGGGCCTCACTGCAAAGAATCCTTATATCGAAGGATGGACCCCACACCGAAGTTGTCCCCACCTCAAACTTGTGCTGCCCTGATAGACCCAAGGGAGCCCTACAAACTGACATCAGGAACCTGGACTGCTGAGTTTTCTTTCCTAGGGAAAATGGAAAAAGGATGTGCCCAGGGGCCCCTGGCCCTGACTGCAAAGAATCCTTATATCGAAGGATGGACCCCACACCGAAGTTGTCCCCACCTCAAACTTGTGCTGCCCTGATAGACCCAAGGGAGCCCTACAAACTGACATCAGGAACCTGGACTGCTGAGTTTTCTTTCCCAGGGAAAATGGGAAAAGGATGTGCCCAGGGGACCCTGGCCCTGACTGCAAAAAATCCTTATATCGAAGGATGGACCCCACACCGAAGTTGTCCCCACCTCAAACTTGTGCTGCCCTGATAGACCCAAGGGAGCCCTACAAACTGACATCAGGAACCTGGACTGCTGAGTTTTCTTTCCTAGGGAAAATGGAAAAAGGATGTGCCCAGGGGACCCTGGCCCTGACTGCAAAGAATCCTTATATCGAAGGATGGACCCCACACCGAAGTTGTCCCCACCTCAAACTTGTGCTGCCCTGATAGACCCAAGGGAGCCCTACAAACTGACATCAGGAACCTGGACTGCTGAGTTTTCTTTCCCAGGGAAAATGGAAAAAGGATGTGCCCAGGGGCCCCTGGCCCTGACTGCAAAGAATCCTTATATCGAAGGATGGACCCCACACCGAAGTTGTCCCCACCTCAAACTTGTGCTGCCCTGATAGACCCAAGGGAGCCCTACAAACTGACATCAGGAACCTGGACTGCTGAGTTTTCTTTCCCAGGGAAAATGGAAAAAGGATGTGCCCAGGGGCCCCTGGCCCTGGGCTGGGGCCTCACTGCAAAGAATCCTTATATCGAAGGATGGACCCCACACCGAAGTTTTCCCCACCTTAAAATTGTGCTGCCCTGATAGACCCAAGGGAGCCCTACAAACTGACATCAGGAACCTGGACTGCTGAGTTTTCTTTCCCAGGGAAAATGGAAAAAGGATGTGCCCAGGGGCCCCTGGCCCTGACTGCAAGAAATCCTTATATCGAAGGATGGACCCCACGCCGAAGTTGTCCCCACCTCAAACTTGTGCTGCCCTGATAGACCCAAGGGAGCCCTACAAACTGACATCAGGAACCTGGACTGCTGAGTTTTCTTTCCCAGGGAAAATGGAAAAAGGATGTGCCCAGGGGCCCCTGGCCCTGACTGCAAAGAATCCTTATATCGAAGGATGGACCCCACACCGAAGTTGTCCCCACCTCAAACTTGTGCTGCCCTGATAGACCCAAGGGAGCCCTACAAACTGACATCAGGAACCTGGACTGCTGAGTTTTCTTTCCCAGGAAAAATGGAAAAAGGATGTGCCCAGGGTTCCCTGGCCCTGACTGCAAAAAATCCTTATATCGAAGGATGGACCCCACACCAAAGTTGTCCCCACCTCAAACTTGTGCTGCCCTGATACACCCAAGGGAGCCCTACAAACTGACATCAGGAACCTGGACTGCTGAGTTTTCTTTCCCAGGGAAAATGGAAAAAGGATGTGCCCAGGGGACCCTGGCCCTGACTGCAAAAAATCCTTATATCGAAGGATGGACCCCACACCGAAGTTGTCCCCACCTTAAAATTGTGCTGCCCTGATAGACCCAAGGGAGCCCTACAAACTGACATCAGGAACCTGGACTGCTGAGTTTTCTTTTCCAGGGAAAATGGAAAAAGGATGTGCCCAGGGGCCCCTGGCCCTGACTGCAAAAAATCCTTATATCGAAGGATGGACCCCACGCCGAAGTTGTCCCCACCTCAAACTTGTGCTGCCCTGATAGACCCAAGGGAGCCCTACAAACTGACATCAGGAACCTGGACTGCTGAGTTTTCTTTCCCAGGGAAAATGGAAAAAGGATGTGCCCAGGGGCCCCTGGCCCTGACTGCAAAGAATCCTTATATCGAAGGATGGACCCCACACCGAAGTTGTCCCCACCTCAAACTTGTGCTGCCCTGATAGACCCAAGGGAGCCCTACAAACTGACATCAGGAACCTGGACTGCTGAGTTTTCTTTCCCAGGGAAAATGGAAAAAGGATGTGCCCAGGGGCCCCTGGCCCTGACTGCAAAGAATCCTTATATCGAAGGATGGACCCCACACCGAAGTTGTCCCCACCTCAAACTTGTGCTGCCCTGATAGACCCAAGGGAGCCCTACAAACTGACATCAGCAACCTGGACTGCTGAGTTTTCTTTCCCAGGGAAAATGGAAAAAGGATGTGCCCAGGGGCCCCTGGCCCTGACTGCAAAAAATCCTTATATCGAAGGATGGACCCCACACCGAAGTTGTCCCCACCTCAAACTTGTGCTGCCCTGATAGACCCAAGGGAGCCCTACAAACTGACATCAGGAACCTGGACTGCTGAGTTTTCTTTCCTAGGGAAAATGGAAAAAGGATGTGCCCAGGGGCCCCTGGCCCTGACTGCAAAAAATCCTTATATCGAAGGATGGACCCCACACCGAAGTTGTCCCCACCTCAAACTTGTGCTGCCCTGATAGACCCAAGGGAGCCCTACAAACTGACATCAGGAACCTGGACTGCTGAGTTTTCTTTCCCAGGGAAAATGGAAAAAGGATGTGCCCAGGGGCCCCTGGCCCTGACTGCAAAAAATCCTTATATCGAAGGATGGACCCCACACCGAAGTTGTCCCCACCTCAAACTTGTGCTGCCCTGATAGACCCAAGGGAGCCCTACAAACTGACATCAGGAACCTGGACTGCTGAGTTTTCTTTCCCAGGGAAAATGGAAAAAGGATGTGCCCAGGGGCCCCTGGCCCTGACTGCAAAAAATCCTTATATCGAAGGATGGACCCCACACCGAAGTTGTCCCCACCTCAAACTTGTGCTGCCCTGATAGACCCAAGGGAGCCCTACAAACTGACATCAGGAACCTGGACTGCTGAGTTTTCTTTCCTAGGGAAAATGGAAAAAGGGTGTGCCCAGGGGCCCCTGGCCCTGGGCTGGGGCCTCACTGCAAAGAATCCTTATATCGAAGGATGGACCCCACACCGAAGTTGTCCCCACCTCAAACTTGTGCTGCCCTGATAGACCCAAGGGAGCCCTACAAACTGACATCAGGAACCTGGACTGCTGAGTTTTCTTTCCCAGGGAAAATGGAAAAAGGATGTGCCCAGGGGCCCCTGGCCCTGGGCTGGGGCCTCACTGCAAAGAATCCTTATATCGAAGGATGGACCCCACACCGAAGTTGTCCCCACCTCAAACTTGTGCTGCCCTGATAGACCCAAGGGAGCCCTACAAACTGACATCAGGAACCTGGACTGCTGAGTTTTCTTTTCCAGGGAAAATGGAAAAAGGATGTGCCCAGGGGCCCCTGGCCCTGGGCTGGGGCCTCACTGCAAAGAATCCTTATATCGAAGGATGGACCCCACACCGAAGTTGTCCCCACCTCAAACTTGTGCTGCCCTGATAGACCCAAGGGAGCCCTACAAACTGACATCAGGAACCTGGACTGCTGAGTTTTCTTTTCCAGGGAAAATGGAAAAAGGATGTGCCCAGGGGCCCCTGGCCCTGACTGCAAAAAATCCTTATATCGAAGGATGGACCCCACGCCGAAGTTGTCCCCACCTCAAACTTGTGCTGCCCTGATAGACCCAAGGGAGCCCTACAAACTGACATCAGGAACCTGGACTGCTGAGTTTTCTTTCCCAGGGAAAATGGAAAAAGGATGTGCCCAGGGGCCCCTGGCCCTGACTGCAAAAAATCCTTATATCGAAGGATGGACCCCACACCGAAGTTGTCCCCACCTCAAACTTGTGCTGCCCTGATAGACCCAAGGGAGCCCTACAAACTGACATCAGGAACCTGGACTGCTGAGTTTTCTTTTCCAGGGAAAATGGAAAAAGGATGTGCCCAGGGGCCCCTGGCCCTGACTGCAAAAAATCCTTATATCGAAGGATGGACCCCACGCCGAAGTTGTCCCCACCTCAAACTTGTGCTGCCCTGATAGACCCAAGGGAGCCCTACAAACTGACATCAGGAACCTGGACTGCTGAGTTTTCTTTCCCAGGGAAAATGGAAAAAGGATGTGCCCAGGGGCCCCTGGCCCTGACTGCAAAGAATCCTTATATCGAAGGATGGACCCCACACCGAAGTTGTCCCCACCTCAAACTTGTGCTGCCCTGATAGACCCAAGGGAGCCCTACAAACTGACATCAGGAACCTGGACTGCTGAGTTTTCTTTCCCAGGGAAAATGGAAAAAGGATGTGCCCAGGGGCCCCTGGCCCTGACTGCAAAAAATCCTTATATCGAAGGATGGACCCCACACCGAAGTTGTCCCCACCTCAAACTTGTGCTGCCCTGATAGACCCAAGGGAGCCCTACAAACTGACATCAGGAACCTGGACTGCTGAGTTTTCTTTCCCAGGGAAAATGGAAAAAGGATGTGCCCAGGGGCCCCTGGCCCTGACTGCAAAAAATCCTTATATCGAAGGATGGACCCCACACCGAAGTTGTCCCCACCTCAAACTTGTGCTGCCCTGATAGACCCAAGGGAGCCCTACAAACTGACATCAGGAACCTGGACTGCTGAGTTTTCTTTCCTAGGGAAAATGGAAAAAGGATGTGCCCAGGGGCCCCTGGCCCTGACTGCAAAGAATCCTTATATCGAAGGATGGACCCCACACCGAAGTTGTCCCCACCTCAAACTTGTGCTGCCCTGATAGACCCAAGGGAGCCCTACAAACTGACATCAGGAACCTGGACTGCTGAGTTTTCTTTCCCAGGGAAAATGGAAAAAGGATGTGCCCAGGGGCCCCTGGCCCTGACTGCAAAAAATCCTTATATCGAAGGATGGACCCCACACCGAAGTTGTCCCCACCTCAAACTTGTGCTGCCCTGATAGACCCAAGGGAGCCCTACAAACTGACATCAGGAACCTGGACTGCTGAGTTTTCTTTCCTAGGGAAAATGGAAAAAGGATGTGCCCAGGGGCCCCTGGCCCTGGGCTGGGGCCTCACTGCAAAGAATCCTTATATCGAAGGATGGACCCCACACCGAAGTTGTCCCCACCTCAAACTTGTGCTGCCCTGATAGACCCAAGGGAGCCCTACAAACTGACATCAGGAACCTGGACTGCTGAGTTTTCTTTTCCAGGGAAAATGGAAAAAGGATGTGCCCAGGGGCCCCTGGCCCTGGGCTGGGGCCTCACTGCAAAGAATCCTTATATCGAAGGATGGACCCCACACCGAAGTTGTCCCCACCTCAAACTTGTGCTGCCCTGATAGACCCAAGGGAGCCCTACAAACTGACATCAGGAACCTGGACTGCTGAGTTTTCTTTCCCAGGGAAAATGGAAAAAGGATGTGCCCAGGGGCCCCTGGCCCTGACTGCAAAAAATCCTTATATCGAAGGATGGACCCCACACCGAAGTTGTCCCCACCTCAAACTTGTGCTGCCCTGATAGACCCAAGGGAGCCCTACAAACTGACATCAGGAACCTGGACTGCTGAGTTTTCTTTCCCAGGGAAAATGGAAAAAGGATGTGCCCAGGGGCCCCTGGCCCTGACTGCAAAAAATCCTTATATCGAAGGATGGACCCCACACCGAAGTTGTCCCCACCTCAAACTTGTGCTGCCCTGATAGACCCAAGGGAGCCCTACAAACTGACATCAGGAACCTGGACTGCTGAGTTTTCTTTCCTAGGGAAAATGGAAAAAGGATGTGCCCAGGGGCCCCTGGCCCTGGGCTGGGGCCTCACTGCAAAGAATCCTTATATCGAAGGATGGACCCCACACCGAAGTTGTCCCCACCTCAAACTTGTGCTGCCCTGATAGACCCAAGGGAGCCCTACAAACTGACATCAGGAACCTGGACTGCTGAGTTTTCTTTCCCAGGGAAAATGGAAAAAGGATGTGCCCAGGGGCCCCTGGCCCTGGGCTGGGGCCTCACTGCAAAAAATCCTTATATCGAAGGATGGACCCCACACCGAAGTTGTCCTCACCTCAAACTTGTGCTGCCCTGATAGACCCAAGGGAGCCCTACAAACTGACATCAGGAACCTGGACTGCTGAGTTTTCTTTCCCAGGGAAAATGGAAAAAGGATGTGCCCAGGGGCCCCTGGCCCTGACTGCAAAAAATCCTTATATCGAAGGATGGACCCCACACCGAAGTTGTCCCCACCTCAAACTTGTGCTGCCCTGATAGACCCAAGGGAGCCCTACAAACTGACATCAGGAACCTGGACTGCTGAGTTTTCTTTCCTAGGGAAAATGGAAAAAGGATGTGCCCAGGGGCCCCTGGCCCTGGGCTGGGGCCTCACTGCAAAAAATCCTTATATCGAAGGATGGACCCCACACCGAAGTTGTCCCCACCTCAAACTTGTGCTGCCCTGATAGACCCAAGGGAGCCCTACAAACTGACATCAGGAACCTGGACTGCTGAGTTTTCTTTCCCAGGGAAAATGGAAAAAGGATGTGCCCAGGGGCCCCTGGCCCTGACTGCAAAGAATCCTTATATCGAAGGATGGACCCCACACCGAAGTTGTCCCCACCTCAAACTTGTGCTGCCCTGATAGACCCAAGGGAGCCCTACAAACTGACATCAGGAACCTGGACTGCTGAGTTTTCTTTCCCAGGGAAAATGGAAAAAGGATGTGCCCAGGGGCCCCTGGCCCTGACTGCAAAAAATCCTTATATCGAAGGATGGACCCCACGCCGAAGTTGTCCCCACCTCAAACTTGTGCTGCCCTGATAGACCCAAGGGAGCCCTACAAACTGACATCAGGAACCTGGACTGCTGAGTTTTCTTTCCCAGGGAAAATGGAAAAAGGATGTGCCCAGGGGCCCCTGGCCCTGACTGCAAAGAATCCTTATATCGAAGGATGGACCCCACACCGAAGTTGTCCCCACCTCAAACTTGTGCTGCCCTGATAGACCCAAGGGAGCCCTACAAACTGACATCAGGAACCTGGACTGCTGAGTTTTCTTTCCCAGGGAAAATGGAAAAAGGATGTGCCCAGGGGCCCCTGGCCCTGACTGCAAAAAATCCTTATATCGAAGGATGGACCCCACACCGAAGTTGTCCCCACCTCAAACTTGTGCTGCCCTGATAGACCCAAGGGAGCCCTACAAACTGACATCAGGAACCTGGACTGCTGAGTTTTCTTTCCCAGGGAAAATGGAAAAAGGATGTGCCCAGGGGCCCCTGGCCCTGACTGCAAAAAATCCTTATATCGAAGGATGGACCCCACACCGAAGTTGTCCCCACCTCAAACTTGTGCTGCCCTGATAGACCCAAGGGAGCCCTACAAACTGACATCAGGAACCTGGACTGCTGAGTTTTCTTTCCTAGGGAAAATGGAAAAAGGATGTGCCCAGGGGCCCCTGGCCCTGACTGCAAAGAATCCTTATATCGAAGGATGGACCCCACACCGAAGTTGTCCCCACCTCAAACTTGTGCTGCCCTGATAGACCCAAGGGAGCCCTACAAACTGACATCAGGAACCTGGACTGCTGAGTTTTCTTTCCCAGGGAAAATGGAAAAAGGATGTGCCCAGGGGCCCCTGGCCCTGACTGCAAAAAATCCTTATATCGAAGGATGGACCCCACACCGAAGTTGTCCCCACCTCAAACTTGTGCTGCCCTGATAGACCCAAGGGAGCCCTACAAACTGACATCAGGAACCTGGACTGCTGAGTTTTCTTTCCTAGGGAAAATGGAAAAAGGATGTGCCCAGGGGCCCCTGGCCCTGGGCTGGGGCCTCACTGCAAAGAATCCTTATATCGAAGGATGGACCCCACACCGAAGTTGTCCCCACCTCAAACTTGTGCTGCCCTGATAGACCCAAGGGAGCCCTACAAACTGACATCAGGAACCTGGACTGCTGAGTTTTCTTTTCCAGGGAAAATGGAAAAAGGATGTGCCCAGGGGCCCCTGGCCCTGGGCTGGGGCCTCACTGCAAAGAATCCTTATATCGAAGGATGGACCCCACACCGAAGTTGTCCCCACCTCAAACTTGTGCTGCCCTGATAGACCCAAGGGAGCCCTACAAACTGACATCAGGAACCTGGACTGCTGAGTTTTCTTTCCCAGGGAAAATGGAAAAAGGATGTGCCCAGGGGCCCCTGGCCCTGACTGCAAAAAATCCTTATATCGAAGGATGGACCCCACACCGAAGTTGTCCCCACCTCAAACTTGTGCTGCCCTGATAGACCCAAGGGAGCCCTACAAACTGACATCAGGAACCTGGACTGCTGAGTTTTCTTTCCCAGGGAAAATGGAAAAAGGATGTGCCCAGGGGCCCCTGGCCCTGACTGCAAAAAATCCTTATATCGAAGGATGGACCCCACACCGAAGTTGTCCCCACCTCAAACTTGTGCTGCCCTGATAGACCCAAGGGAGCCCTACAAACTGACATCAGGAACCTGGACTGCTGAGTTTTCTTTCCCAGGGAAAATGGAAAAAGGATGTGCCCAGGGGCCCCTGGCCCTGGGCTGGGGCCTCACTGCAAAGAATCCTTATATCGAAGGATGGACCCCACACCGAAGTTGTCCCCACCTCAAACTTGTGCTGCCCTGATAGACCCAAGGGAGCCCTACAAACTGACATCAGGAACCTGGACTGCTGAGTTTTCTTTCCCAGGGAAAATGGAAAAAGGATGTGCCCAGGGGCCCCTGGCCCTGGGCTGGGGCCTCACTGCAAAAAATCCTTATATCGAAGGATGGACCCCACACCGAAGTTGTCCTCACCTCAAACTTGTGCTGCCCTGATAGACCCAAGGGAGCCCTACAAACTGACATCAGGAACCTGGACTGCTGAGTTTTCTTTCCCAGGGAAAATGGAAAAAGGATGTGCCCAGGGGCCCCTGGCCCTGACTGCAAAAAATCCTTATATCGAAGGATGGACCCCACACCGAAGTTGTCCCCACCTCAAACTTGTGCTGCCCTGATAGACCCAAGGGAGCCCTACAAACTGACATCAGGAACCTGGACTGCTGAGTTTTCTTTCCTAGGGAAAATGGAAAAAGGATGTGCCCAGGGGCCCCTGGCCCTGGGCTGGGGCCTCACTGCAAAAAATCCTTATATCGAAGGATGGACCCCACACCGAAGTTGTCCCCACCTCAAACTTGTGCTGCCCTGATAGACCCAAGGGAGCCCTACAAACTGACATCAGGAACCTGGACTGCTGAGTTTTCTTTCCCAGGGAAAATGGAAAAAGGATGTGCCCAGGGGCCCCTGGCCCTGACTGCAAAGAATCCTTATATCGAAGGATGGACCCCACACCGAAGTTGTCCCCACCTCAAACTTGTGCTGCCCTGATAGACCCAAGGGAGCCCTACAAACTGACATCAGGAACCTGGACTGCTGAGTTTTCTTTCCCAGGGAAAATGGAAAAAGGATGTGCCCAGGGGCCCCTGGCCCTGACTGCAAAAAATCCTTATATCGAAGGATGGACCCCACACCGAAGTTGTCCCCACCTCAAACTTGTGCTGCCCTGATAGACCCAAGGGAGCCCTACAAACTGACATCAGGAACCTGGACTGCTGAGTTTTCTTTTCCAGGGAAAATGGAAAAAGGATGTGCCCAGGGGCCCCTGGCCCTGACTGCAAGAAATCCTTATATCGAAGGATGGACCCCACGCCGAAGTTGTCCCCACCTCAAACTTGTGCTGCCCTGATAGACCCAAGGGAGCCCTACAAACTGACATCAGGAACCTGGACTGCTGAGTTTTCTTTCCCAGGGAAAATGGAAAAAGGATGTGCCCAGGGGCCCCTGGCCCTGACTGCAAAGAATCCTTATATCGAAGGATGGACCCCACACCGAAGTTGTCCCCACCTCAAACTTGTGCTGCCCTGATAGACCCAAGGGAGCCCTACAAACTGACATCAGGAACCTGGACTGCTGAGTTTTCTTTCCCAGGGAAAATGGAAAAAGGATGTGCCCAGGGGCCCCTGGCCCTGACTGCAAAGAATCCTTATATCGAAGGATGGACCCCACACCGAAGTTGTCCCCACCTCAAACTTGTGCTGCCCTGATAGACCCAAGGGAGCCCTACAAACTGACATCAGGAACCTGGACTGCTGAGTTTTCTTTCCCAGGGAAAATGGAAAAAGGATGTGCCCAGGGGCCCCTGGCCCTGACTGCAAAGAATCCTTATATCGAAGGATGGACCCCACACCGAAGTTGTCCCCACCTCAAACTTGTGCTGCCCTGATAGACCCAAGGGAGCCCTACAAACTGACATCAGGAACCTGGACTGCTGAGTTTTCTTTCCCAGGGAAAATGGAAAAAGGATGTGCCCAGGGGCCCCTGGCCCTGACTGCAAAAAATCCTTATATCGAAGGATGGACCCCACACCGAAGTTGTCCCCACCTCAAACTTGTGCTGCCCTGATAGACCCAAGGGAGCCCTACAAACTGACATCAGGAACCTGGACTGCTGAGTTTTCTTTCCTAGGGAAAATGGAAAAAGGATGTGCCCAGGGGCCCCTGGCCCTGGGCTGGGGCCTCACTGCAAAGAATCCTTATATCGAAGGATGGACCCCACACCGAAGTTGTCCCCACCTCAAACTTGTGCTGCCCTGATAGACCCAAGGGAGCCCTACAAACTGACATCAGGAACCTGGACTGCTGAGTTTTCTTTTCCAGGGAAAATGGAAAAAGGATGTGCCCAGGGGCCCCTGGCCCTGGGCTGGGGCCTCACTGCAAAGAATCCTTATATCGAAGGATGGACCCCACACCGAAGTTGTCCCCACCTCAAACTTGTGCTGCCCTGATAGACCCAAGGGAGCCCTACAAACTGACATCAGGAACCTGGACTGCTGAGTTTTCTTTCCCAGGGAAAATGGAAAAAGGATGTGCCCAGGGGCCCCTGGCCCTGACTGCAAAAAATCCTTATATCGAAGGATGGACCCCACACCGAAGTTGTCCCCACCTCAAACTTGTGCTGCCCTGATAGACCCAAGGGAGCCCTACAAACTGACATCAGGAACCTGGACTGCTGAGTTTTCTTTCCCAGGGAAAATGGAAAAAGGATGTGCCCAGGGGACCCTGGCCCTGACTGCAAAAAATCCTTATATCGAAGGATGGACCCCACACCGAAGTTGTCCCCACCTCAAACTTGTGCTGCCCTGATAGACCCAAGGGAGCCCTACAAACTGACATCAGGAACCTGGACTGCTGAGTTTTCTTTCCTAGGGAAAATGGAAAAAGGATGTGCCCAGGGGCCCCTGGCCCTGGGCTGGGGCCTCACTGCAAAGAATCCTTATATCGAAGGATGGACCCCACACCGAAGTTGTCCCCACCTCAAACTTGTGCTGCCCTGATAGACCCAAGGGAGCCCTACAAACTGACATCAGGAACCTGGACTGCTGAGTTTTCTTTCCTAGGGAAAATGGAAAAAGGATGTGCCCAGGGGCCCCTGGCCCTGACTGCAAAGAATCGTTATATCGAAGGATGGACCCCACACCGAAGTTGTCCCCACCTCAGACTTGTGCTGCCCTGATAGACCCAAGGGAGCCCTACAAACTGACATCAGGAACCTGGACTGCTGAGTTTTCTTTCCCAGGGAAAATGGGAAAAGGATGTGCCCAGGGGACCCTGGCCCTGACTGCAAAAAATCCTTATATCGAAGGATGGACCCCACACCGAAGTTGTCCCCACCTCAAACTTGTGCTGCCCTGATAGACCCAAGGGAGCCCTACAAACTGACATCAGGAACCTGGACTGCTGAGTTTTCTTTCCTAGGGAAAATGGAAAAAGGATGTGCCCAGGGGCCCCTGGCCCTGACTGCAAAGAATCCTTATATCGAAGGATGGACCCCACACCGAAGTTGTCCCCACCTCAAACTTGTGCTGCCCTGATAGACCCAAGGGAGCCCTACAAACTGACATCAGGAACCTGGACTGCTGAGTTTTCTTTCCCAGGGAAAATGGAAAAAGGATGTGCCCAGGGGCCCCTGGCCCTGACTGCAAAGAATCCTTATATCGAAGGATGGACCCCACACCGAAGTTGTCCCCACCTCAAACTTGTGCTGCCCTGATAGACCCAAGGGAGCCCTACAAACTGACATCAGGAACCTGGACTGCTGAGTTTTCTTTCCCAGGGAAAATGGAAAAAGGATGTGCCCAGGGGCCCCTGGCCCTGGGCTGGGGCCTCACTGCAAAGAATCCTTATATCGAAGGATGGACCCCACACCGAAGTTTTCCCCACCTTAAAATTGTGCTGCCCTGATAGACCCAAGGGAGCCCTACAAACTGACATCAGGAACCTGGACTGCTGAGTTTTCTTTCCCAGGGAAAATGGAAAAAGGATGTGCCCAGGGGCCCCTGGCCCTGACTGCAAAAAATCCTTATATCGAAGGATGGACCCCACGCCGAAGTTGTCCCCACCTCAAACTTGTGCTGCCCTGATAGACCCAAGGGAGCCCTACAAACTGACATCAGGAACCTGGACTGCTGAGTTTTCTTTCCCAGGGAAAATGGAAAAAGGATGTGCCCAGGGGCCCCTGGCCCTGACTGCAAAGAATCCTTATATCGAAGGATGGACCCCACACCGAAGTTGTCCCCACCTCAAACTTGTGCTGCCCTGATAGACCCAAGGGAGCCCTACAAACTGACATCAGGAACCTGGACTGCTGAGTTTTCTTTCCCAGGAAAAATGGAAAAAGGATGTGCCCAGGGTTCCCTGGCCCTGACTGCAAAAAATCCTTATATCGAAGGATGGACCCCACACCGAAGTTGTCCCCACCTCAAACTTGTGCTGCCCTGATACACCCAAGGGAGCCCTACAAACTGACATCAGGAACCTGGACTGCTGAGTTTTCTTTTCCAGGGAAAATGGAAAAAGGATGTGCCCAGGGGACCCTGGCCCTGACTGCAAAAAATCCTTATATCGAAGGATGGACCCCACACCGAAGTTGTCCCCACCTCAAACTTGTGCTGCCCTGATAGACCCAAGGGAGCCCTACAAACTGACATCAGGAACCTGGACTGCTGAGTTTTCTTTCCCAGGGAAAATGGAAAAAGGATGTGCCCAGGGGCCCCTGGCCCTGACTGCAAAAAATCCTTATATCGAAGGATGGACCCCACACCGAAGTTGTCCCCACCTCAAACTTGTGCTGCCCTGATAGACCCAAGGGAGCCCTACAAACTGACATCAGGAACCTGGACTGCTGAGTTTTCTTTCCCAGGGAAAATGGAAAAAGGATGTGCCCAGGGGCCCCTGGCCCTGACTGCAAAAAATCCTTATATCGAAGGATGGACCCCACACCGAAGTTGTCCCCACCTCAAACTTGTGCTGCCCTGATAGACCCAAGGGAGCCCTACAAACTGACATCAGGAACCTGGACTGCTGAGTTTTCTTTCCTAGGGAAAATGGAAAAAGGGTGTGCCCAGGGGCCCCTGGCCCTGGGCTGGGGCCTCACTGCAAAGAATCCTTATATCGAAGGATGGACCCCACACCGAAGTTGTCCCCACCTCAAACTTGTGCTGCCCTGATAGACCCAAGGGAGCCCTACAAACTGACATCAGGAACCTGGACTCCTGAGTTTTCTTTTCCAGGGAAAATGGAAAAAGGATGTGCCCAGGGGCCCCTGGCCCTGGGCTGGGGCCTCACTGCAAAGAATCCTTATATCAAAGGATGGACCCCACACCGAAGTTGTCCCCACCTCAAACTTGTGCTGCCCTGATAGACCCAAGGGAGCCCTACAAACTGACATCAGGAACCTGGACTGCTGAGTTTTCTTTCCCAGGGAAAATGGAAAAAGGATGTGCCCAGGGGCCCCTGGCCCTGACTGCAAAAAATCCTTATATCGAAGGATGGACCCCACACCGAAGTTGTCCCCACCTCAAACTTGTGCTGCCCTGATAGACCCAAGGGAGCCCTACAAACTGACATCAGGAACCTGGACTGCTGAGTTTTCTTTCCCAGGGAAAATGGAAAAAGGATGTGCCCAGGGGACCCTGGCCCTGACTGCAAAAAATCCTTATATCGAAGGATGGACCCCACACCGAAGTTGTCCCCACCTCAAACTTGTGCTGCCCTGATACACCTAAGGGAGCCCTACAAACTGACATCAGGAACCTGGACTGCTGAGTTTTCTTTCCTAGGGAAAATGGAAAAAGGATGTGCCCAGGGGCCCCTGGCCCTGGGCTGGGGCCTCACTGCAAAGAATCCTTATATCGAAGGATGGACCCCACACCGAAGTTGTCCCCACCTCAAACTTGTGCTGCCCTGATAGACCCAAGGGAGCCCTACAAACTGACATCAGGAACCTGGACTGCTGAGTTTTCTTTCCCAGGGAAAATGGAAAAAGGATGTGCCCAGGGGCCCCTGGCCCTGGGCTGGGGCCTCACTGCAAAAAATCCTTATATCGAAGGATGGACCCCACACCGAAGTTGTCCCCACCTCAAACTTGTGCTGCCCTGATAGACCCAAGGGAGCCCTACAAACTGACATCAGGAACCTGGACTGCTGAGTTTTCTTTCCCAGGGAAAATGGAAAAAGGATGTGCCCAGGGGCCCCTGGCCCTGACTGCAAAGAATCCTTATATCGAAGGATGGACCCCACACCGAAGTTGTCCCCACCTCAAACTTGTGCTGCCCTGATAGACCCAAGGGAGCCCTACAAACTGACATCAGGAACCTGGACTGCTGAGTTTTCTTTTCCAGGGAAAATGGAAAAAGGATGTGCCCAGGGGCCCCTGGCCCTGACTGCAAAGAATCCTTATATCGAAGGATGGACCCCACACCGAAGTTGTCCCCACCTCAAACTTGTGCTGCCCTGATAGACCCAAGGGAGCCCTACAAACTGACATCAGGAACCTGGACTGCTGAGTTTTCTTTCCCAGGGAAAATGGAAAAAGGATGTGCCCAGGGGCCCCTGGCCCTGACTGCAAAAAATCCTTATATCGAAGGATGGACCCCACACCGAAGTTGTCCCCACCTTAAAATTGTGCTGCCCTGATAGACCCAAGGGAGCCCTACAAACTGACATGAGGAACCTGGACTGCTGAGTTTTCTTTTCCAGGGAAAATGGAAAAAGGATGTGCCCAGGGGCCCCTGGCCCTGACTGCAAAAAATCCTTATATCGAAGGATGGACCCCACGCCGAAGTTGTCCCCACCTCAAACTTGTGCTGCCCTGATAGACCCAAGGGAGCCCTACAAACTGACATCAGGAACCTGGACTGCTGAGTTTTCTTTCCCAGGGAAAATGGAAAAAGGATGTGCCCAGGGGCCCCTGGCCCTGACTGCAAAGAATCCTTATATCGAAGGATGGACCCCACACCGAAGTTGTCCCCACCTCAAACTTGTGCTGCCCTGATAGACCCAAGGGAGCCCTACAAACTGACATCAGGAACCTGGACTGCTGAGTTTTCTTTCCCAGGGAAAATGGAAAAAGGATGTGCCCAGGGGCCCCTGGCCCTGACTGCAAAAAAATCCTTATATCGAAGGATGGACCCCACACCGAAGTTGTCCCCACCTCAAACTTGTGCTGCCCTGATAGACCCAAGGGAGCCCTACAAACTGACATCAGGAACCTGGACTGCTGAGTTTTCTTTCCCAGGGAAAATGGAAAAAGGATGTGCCCAGGGGCCCCTGGCCCTGACTGCAAAGAATCCTTATATCGAAGGATGGACCCCACACCGAAGTTGTCCCCACCTCAAACTTGTGCTGCCCTGATAGACCCAAGGGAGCCCTACAAACTGACATCAGGAACCTGGACTGCTGAGTTTTCTTTCCCAGGGAAAATGGAAAAAGGATGTGCCCAGGGGCCCCTGGCCCTGACTGCAAAAAATCCTTATATCGAAGGATGGACCCCACACCGAAGTTGTCCCCACCTTAAAATTGTGCTGCCCTGATAGACCCAAGGGAGCCCTACAAACTGACATCAGGAACCTGGACTGCTGAGTTTTCTTTTCCAGGGAAAATGGAAAAAGGATGTGCCCAGGGGCCCCTGGCCCTGACTGCAAAAAATCCTTATATCGAAGGATGGACCCCACGCCGAAGTTGTCCCCACCTCAAACTTGTGCTGCCCTGATAGACCCAAGGGAGCCCTACAAACTGACATCAGGAACCTGGACTGCTGAGTTTTCTTTCCCAGGGAAAATGGAAAAAGGATGTGCCCAGGGGCCCCTGGCCCTGACTGCAAAGAATCCTTATATCGAAGGATGGACCCCACACCGAAGTTGTCCCCACCTCAAACTTGTGCTGCCCTGATAGACCCAAGGGAGCCCTACAAACTGACATCAGGAACCTGGACTGCTGAGTTTTCTTTCCCAGGGAAAATGGAAAAAGGATGTGCCCAGGGGCCCCTGGCCCTGACTGCAAAAAATCCTTATATCGAAGGATGGACCCCACACCGAAGTTGTCCCCACCTCAAACTTGTGCTGCCCTGATAGACCCAAGGGAGCCCTACAAACTGACATCAGGAACCTGGACTGCTGAGTTTTCTTTCCCAGGGAAAATGGAAAAAGGATGTGCCCAGGGGCCCCTGGCCCTCACTGCAAAGAATCCTTATATCGAAGGATGGACCCCACACCGAAGTTGTCCCCACCTCAAACTTGTGCTGCCCTGATAGACCCAAGGGAGCCCTACAAACTGACATCAGGAACCTGGACTGCTGAGTTTTCTTTTCCAGGGAAAATGGAAAAAGGATGTGCCCAGGGGCCCCTGGCCCTGGGCTGGGGCCTCACTGCAAAAAATCCTTATATCGAAGGATGGACCCCACACCGAAGTTTTCCCCACCTTAAAATTGTGCTGCCCTGATAGACCCAAGGGAGCCCTACAAACTGACATCAGGAACCTGGACTGCTGAGTTTTCTTTCCCAGGGAAAATGGAAAAAGGATGTGCCCAGGGGCCCCTGGCCCTGACTGCAAAAAATCCTTATATCGAAGGATGGACCCCACGCCGAAGTTGTCCCCACCTCAAACTTGTGCTGCCCTGATAGACCCAAGGGAGCCCTACAAACTGACATCAGGAACCTGGACTGCTGAGTTTTCTTTCCCAGGGAAAATGGAAAAAGGATGTGCCCAGGGGCCCCTGGCCCTGACTGCAAAGAATCCTTATATCGAAGGATGGACCCCACACCGAAGTTGTCCCCACCTCAAACTTGTGCTGCCCTGATAGACCCAAGGGAGCCCTACAAACTGACATCAGGAACCTGGACTGCTGAGTTTTCTTTCCCAGGAAAAATGGAAAAAGGATGTGCCCAGGGTTCCCTGGCCCTGACTGCAAAAAATCCTTATATCGAAGGATGGACCCCACACCGAAGTTGTCCCCACCTTAAAATTGTGCTGCCCTGATAGACCCAAGGGAGCCCTACAAACTGACATCAGGAACCTGGACTGCTGAGTTTTCTTTTCCAGGGAAAATGGAAAAAGGATGTGCCCAGGGGCCCCTGGCCCTGACTGCAAAAAATCCTTATATCGAAGGATGGACCCCACGCCGAAGTTGTCCCCACCTCAAACTTGTGCTGCCCTGATAGACCCAAGGGAGCCCTACAAACTGACATCAGGAACCTGGACTGCTGAGTTTTCTTTCCCAGGGAAAATGGAAAAAGGATGTGCCCAGGGGCCCCTGGCCCTGACTGCAAAGAATCCTTATATCGAAGGATGGACCCCACACCGAAGTTGTCCCCACCTCAAACTTGTGCTGCCCTGATAGACCCAAGGGAGCCCTACAAACTGACATCAGGAACCTGGACTGCTGAGTTTTCTTTCCCAGGGAAAATGGAAAAAGGATGTGCCCAGGGGCCCCTGGCCCTGACTGCAAAAAATCCTTATATCGAAGGATGGACCCCACACCAAAGTTGTCCCCACCTCAAACTTGTGCTGCCCTGATAGACCCAAGGGAGCCCTACAAACTGACATCAGGAACCTGGACTGCTGAGTTTTCTTTCCCAGGGAAAATGGAAAAAGGATGTGCCCAGGGGCCCCTGGCCCTGACTGCAAAAAATCCTTATATCGAAGGATGGACCCCACACCGAAGTTGTCCCCACCTCAAACTTGTGCTGCCCTGATAGACCCAAGGGAGCCCTACAAACTGACATCAGGAACCTGGACTGCTGAGTTTTCTTTCCTAGGGAAAATGGAAAAAGGATGTGCCCAGGGGCCCCTGGCCCTGACTGCAAAGAATCCTTATATCGAAGGATGGACCCCACACCAAAGTTGTCCCCACCTCAAACTTGTGCTGCCCTGATAGACCCAAGGGAGCCCTACAAACTGACATCAGGAACCTGGACTGCTGAGTTTTCTTTCCCAGGGAAAATGGAAAAAGGATGTGCCCAGGGGCCCCTGGCCCTGACTGCAAAAAATCCTTATATCGAAGGATGGACCCCACACCGAAGTTGTCCCCACCTCAAACTTGTGCTGCCCTGATAGACCCAAGGGAGCCCTACAAACTGACATCAGGAACCTGGACTGCTGAGTTTTCTTTCCCAGGGAAAATGGAAAAAGGATGTGCCCAGGGGCCCCTGGCCCTGACTGCAAAAAATCCTTATATCGAAGGATGGACCCCACACCGAAGTTGTCCCCACCTCAAACTTGTGCTGCCCTGATAGACCCAAGGGAGCCCTACAAACTGACATCAGGAACCTGGACTGCTGAGTTTTCTTTCCTAGGGAAAATGGAAAAAGGATATGCCCAGGGGCCCCTGGCCCTGGGCTGGGGCCTCACTGCAAAGAATCCTTATATCGAAGGATGGACCCCACACCGAAGTTGTCCCCACCTCAAACTTGTGCTGCCCTGATAGACCCAAGGGAGCCCTACAAACTGACATCAGGAACCTGGACTGCTGAGTTTTCTTTTCCAGGGAAAATGGAAAAAGGATGTGCCCAGGGGCCCCTGGCCCTGGGCTGGGGCCTCACTGCAAAGAATCCTTATATCGAAGGATGGACCCCACACCGAAGTTGTCCCCACCTCAAACTTGTGCTGCCCTGATAGACCCAAGGGAGCCCTACAAACTGACATCAGGAACCTGGACTGCTGAGTTTTCTTTTCCAGGGAAAATGGAAAAAGGATGTGCCCAGGGGCCCCTGGCCCTGGGCTGGGGCCTCACTGCAAAGAATCCTTATATCGAAGGATGGACCCCACACCGAAGTTGTCCCCACCTCAAACTTGTGCTGCCCTGATAGACCCAAGGGAGCCCTACAAACTGACATCAGGAACCTGGACTGCTGAGTTTTCTTTCCCAGGGAAAATGGAAAAAGGATGTGCCCAGGGGCCCCTGGCCCTGACTGCAAAAAATCCTTATATCGAAGGATGGACCCCACACCGAAGTTGTCCCCACCTCAAACTTGTGCTGCCCTGATAGACCCAAGGGAGCCCTACAAACTGACATCAGGAACCTGGACTGCTGAGTTTTCTTTCCCAGGGAAAATGGAAAAAGGATGTGCCCAGGGGCCCCTGGCCCTGACTGCAAAAAATCCTTATATCGAAGGATGGACCCCACACCGAAGTTGTCCCCACCTCAAACTTGTGCTGCCCTGATACACCTAAGGGAGCCCTACAAACTGACATCAGGAACCTGGACTGCTGAGTTTTCTTTCCTAGGGAAAATGGAAAAAGGATGTGCCCAGGGGCCCCTGGCCCTGGGCTGGGGCCTCACTGCAAAGAATCCTTATATCGAAGGATGGACCCCACACCGAAGTTGTCCCCACCTCAAACTTGTGCTGCCCTGATAGACCCAAGGGAGCCCTACAAACTGACATCAGGAACCTGGACTGCTGAGTTTTCTTTTCCAGGGAAAATGGAAAAAGGATGTGCCCAGGGGCCCCTGGCCCTGGGCTGGAGCCTCACTGCAAAAAATCCTTATATCGAAGGATGGACCCCACACCGAAGTTGTCCCCACCTCAAACTTGTGCTGCCCTGATAGACCCAAGGGAGCCCTACAAACTGACATCAGGAACCTGGACTGCTGAGTTTTCTTTCCCAGGGAAAATGGAAAAAGGATGTGCCCAGGGGCCCCTGGCCCTGACTGCAAAAAATCCTTATATCGAAGGATGGACCCCACACCGAAGTTGTCCCCACCTCAAACTTGTGCTGCCCTGATAGACCCAAGGGAGCCCTACAAACTGACATCAGGAACCTGGACTGCTGAGTTTTCTTTCCTAGGGAAAATGGAAAAAGGATGTGCCCAGGGGCCCCTGGCCCTGACTGCAAAGAATCCTTATATCGAAGGATGGACCCCACACCGAAGTTGTCCCCACCTCAAACTTGTGCTGCCCTGATAGACCCAAGGGAGCCCTACAAACTGACATCAGGAACCTGGACTGCTGAGTTTTCTTTCCCAGGGAAAATGGAAAAAGGATGTGCCCAGGGGACCCTGGCCCTGACTGCAAAAAATCCTTATATCGAAGGATGGACCCCACACCGAAGTTGTCCCCACCTTAAAATTGTGCTGCCCTGATAGACCCAAGGGAGCCCTACAAACTGACATCAGGAACCTGGACTGCTGAGTTTTCTTTTCCAGGGAAAATGGAAAAAGGATGTGCCCAGGGGCCCCTGGCCCTGACTGCAAAAAATCCTTATATCGAAGGATGGACCCCACGCCGAAGTTGTCCCCACCTCAAACTTGTGCTGCCCTGATAGACCCAAGGGAGCCCTACAAACTGACATCAGGAACCTGGACTGCTGAGTTTTCTTTCCCAGGGAAAATGGAAAAAGGATGTGCCCAGGGGCCCCTGGCCCTGACTGCAAAGAATCCTTATATCGAAGGATGGACCCCACACCGAAGTTGTCCCCACCTCAAACTTGTGCTGCCCTGATAGACCCAAGGGAGCCCTACAAACTGACATCAGGAACCTGGACTGCTGAGTTTTCTTTCCCAGGGAAAATGGAAAAAGGATGTGCCCAGGGGCCCCTGGCCCTGACTGCAAAAAATCCTTATATCGAAGGATGGACCCCACACCGAAGTTGTCCCCACCTCAAACTTGTGCTGCCCTGATAGACCCAAGGGAGCCCTACAAACTGACATCAGGAACCTGGACTGCTGAGTTTTCTTTCCCAGGGAAAATGGAAAAAGGATGTGCCCAGGGGCCCCTGGCCCTGACTGCAAAAAATCCTTATATCGAAGGATGGACCCCACACCGAAGTTGTCCCCACCTCAAACTTGTGCTGCCCTGATAGACCCAAGGGAGCCCTACAAACTGACATCAGGAACCTGGACTGCTGAGTTTTCTTTCCTAGGGAAAATGGAAAAAGGATGTGCCCAGGGGCCCCTGGCCCTGACTGCAAAGAATCCTTATATTGAAGGATGGACCCCACACCGAAGTTGTCCCCACCTCAAACTTGTGCTGCCCTGATAGACCCAAGGGAGCCCTACAAACTGACATCAGGAACCTGGACTGCTGAGTTTTCTTTCCCAGGGAAAATGGAAAAAGGATGTGCCCAGGGGCCCCTGGCCCTGACTGCAAAAAATCCTTATATCGAAGGATGGACCCCACACCGAAGTTGTCCCCACCTCAAACTTGTGCTGCCCTGATAGACCCAAGGGAGCCCTACAAACTGACATCAGGAACCTGGACTGCTGAGTTTTCTTTCCTAGGGAAAATGGAAAAAGGATGTGCCCAGGGGCCCCTGGCCCTGGGCTGGGGCCTCACTGCAAAGAATCCTTATATCGAAGGATGGACCCCACACCGAAGTTGTCCCCACCTCAAACTTGTGCTGCCCTGATAGACCCAAGGGAGCCCTACAAACTGACATCAGGAACCTGGACTGCTGAGTTTTCTTTTCCAGGGAAAATGGAAAAAGGATGTGCCCAGGGGCCCCTGGCCCTGGGCTGGGGCCTCACTGCAAAAAATCCTTATATCGAAGGATGGACCCCACACCGAAGTTGTCCCCACCTCAAACTTGTGCTGCCCTGATAGACCCAAGGGAGCCCTACAAACTGACATCAGGAACCTGGACTGCTGAGTTTTCTTTCCCAGGGAAAATGGAAAAAGGATGTGCCCAGGGGCCCCTGGCCCTGACTGCAAAAAATCCTTATATCGAAGGATGGACCCCACACCGAAGTTGTCCCCACCTCAAACTTGTGCTGCCCTGATAGACCCAAGGGAGCCCTACAAACTGACATCAGGAACCTGGACTGCTGAGTTTTCTTTCCCAGGGAAAATGGAAAAAGGATGTGCCCAGGGGCGCCTGGCCCTGACTGCAAAAAATCCTTATATCGAAGGATGGACCCCACACCGAAGTTGTCCCCACCTCAAACTTGTGCTGCCCTGATAGACCCAAGGGAGCCCTACAAACTGACATCAGGAACCTGGACTGCTGAGTTTTCTTTCCCAGGGAAAATGGAAAAAGGATGTGCCCAGGGGCCCCTGGCCCTGGGCTGGGGCCTCACTGCAAAGAATCCTTATATCGAAGGATGGACCCCACACCGAAGTTGTCCCCACCTCAAACTTGTGCTGCCCTGATAGACCCAAGGGAGCCCTACAAACTGACATCAGGAACCTGGACTGCTGAGTTTTCTTTTCCAGGGAAAATGGAAAAAGGATGTGCCCAGGGGCCCCTGGCCCTGGGCTGGGGCCTCACTGCAAAGAATCCTTATATCGAAGGATGGACCCCACACCGAAGTTGTCCCCACCTCAAACTTGTGCTGCCCTGATAGACCCAAGGGAGCCCTACAAACTGACATCAGGAACCTGGACTGCTGAGTTTTCTTTCCCAGGGAAAATGGAAAAAGGATGTGCCCAGGGGCCCCTGGCCCTGACTGCAAAAAATCCTTATATCGAAGGATGGACCCCACACCGAAGTTGTCCCCACCTCAAACTTGTGCTGCCCTGATAGACCCAAGGGAGCCCTACAAACTGACATCAGGAACCTGGACTGCTGAGTTTTCTTTTCCAGGGAAAATGGAAAAAGGATGTGCCCAGGGGCCCCTGGCCCTGGGCTGGGGCCTCACTGCAAAAAATCCTTATATCGAAGGATGGACCCCACACCGAAGTTGTCCCCACCTCAAACTTGTGCTGCCCTGATAGACCCAAGGGAGCCCTACAAACTGACATCAGGAACCTGGACTGCTGAGTTTTCTTTCCCAGGGAAAATGGAAAAAGGATGTGCCCAGGGGCCCCTGGCCCTGACTGCAAAAAATCCTTATATCGAAGGATGGACCCCACACCGAAGTTGTCCCCACCTCAAACTTGTGCTGCCCTGATAGACCCAAGGGAGCCCTACAAACTGACATCAGGAACCTGGACTGCTGAGTTTTCTTTCCCAGGGAAAATGGAAAAAGGATGTGCCCAGGGGCCCCTGGCCCTGACTGCAAAAAATCCTTATATCGAAGGATGGACCCCACGCCGAAGTTGTCCCCACCTCAAACTTGTGCTGCCCTGATAGACCCAAGGGAGCCCTACAAACTGACATCAGGAACCTGGACTGCTGAGTTTTCTTTCCCAGGGAAAATGGAAAAAGGATGTGCCCAGGGGCCCCTGGCCCTGACTGCAAAGAATCCTTATATCGAAGGATGGACCCCACACCGAAGTTGTCCCCACCTCAAACTTGTGCTGCCCTGATAGACCCAAGGGAGCCCTACAAACTGACATCAGGAACCTGGACTGCTGAGTTTTCTTTCACAGGGAAAATGGAAAAAGGATGTGCCCAGGGGCCCCTGGCCCTGACTGCAAAAAATCCTTATATGGAAGGATGGACCCCACACCGAAGTTGTCCCCACCTCAAACTTGTGCTGCCCTGATAGACCCAAGGGAGCCCTACAAACTGACATCAGGAACCTGGACTGCTGAGTTTTCTTTCCCAGGGAAAATGGAAAAAGGATGTGCCCAGGGGCCCCTGGCCCTGACTGCAAAAAATCCTTATATCGAAGGATGGACCCCACGCCGAAGTTGTCCCCACCTCAAACTTGTGCTGCCCTGATAGACCCAAGGGAGCCCTACAAACTGACATCAGGAACCTGGACTGCTGAGTTTTCTTTCCCAGGGAAAATGGAAAAAGGATGTGCCCAGGGGCCCCTGGCCCTGACTGCAAAGAATCCTTATATCGAAGGATGGACCCCACACCGAAGTTGTCCCCACCTCAAACTTGTGCTGCCCTGATAGACCCAAGGGAGCCCTACAAACTGACATCAGGAACCTGGACTGCTGAGTTTTCTTTCCCAGGAAAAATGGAAAAAGGATGTGCCCAGGGTTCCCTGGCCCTGACTGCAAAAAATCCTTATATCGAAGGATGGACCCCACACCGAAGTTGTCCCCACCTCAAACTTGTGCTGCCCTGATAGACCCAAGGGAGCCCTACAAACTGACATCAGGAACCTGGACTGCTGAGTTTTCTTTCCCAGGGAAAATGGAAAAAGGATGTGCCCAGGGGACCCTGGCCCTGACTGCAAAAAATCCTTATATCGAAGGATGGACCCCACACCGAAGTTGTCCCCACCTTAAAATTGTGCTGCCCTGATAGACCCAAGGGAGCCCTACAAACTGACATCAGGAACCTGGACTGCTGAGTTTTCTTTCCCAGGGAAAATGGAAAAAGGATGTGCCCAGGGGCCCCTGGCCCTGACTGCAAAGAATCCTTATATCGAAGGATGGACCCCACACCGAAGTTGTCCCCACCTCAAACTTGTGCTGCCCTGATAGACCCAAGGGAGCCCTACAAACTGACATCAGGAACCTGGACTGCTGAGTTTTCTTTCCCAGGGAAAATGGAAAAAGGATGTGCCCAGGGGCCCCTGGCCCTGACTGCAAAAAATCCTTATATCGAAGGATGGACCCCACACCGAAGTTGTCCCCACCTCAAACTTGTGCTGCCCTGATAGACCCAAGGGAGCCCTACAAACTGACATCAGGAACCTGGACTGCTGAGTTTTCTTTCCCAGGGAAAATGGAAAAAGGATGTGCCCAGGGGCCCCTGGCCCTGACTGCAAAAAATCCTTATATCGAAGGATGGACCCCACACCGAAGTTGTCCCCACCTCAAACTTGTGCTGCCCTGATAGACCCAAGGGAGCCCTACAAACTGACATCAGGAACCTGGACTGCTGAGTTTTCTTTCCTAGGGAAAATGGAAAAAGGATGTGCCCAGGGGCCCCTGGCCCTGACTGCAAAGAATCCTTATATCGAAGGATGGACCCCACACCGAAGTTGTCCCCACCTCAAACTTGTGCTGCCCTGATAGACCCAAGGGAGCCCTACAAACTGACATCAGGAACCTGGACTGCTGAGTTTTCTTTCCCAGGGAAAATGGAAAAAGGATGTGCCCAGGGGCCCCTGGCCCTGACTGCAAAAAATCCTTATATCGAAGGATGGACCCCACACCGAAGTTGTCCCCACCTCAAACTTGTGCTGCCCTGATAGACCCAAGGGAGCCCTACAAACTGACATCAGGAACCTGGACTGCTGAGTTTTCTTTCCCAGGGAAAATGGAAAAAGGATGTGCCCAGGGGCCCCTGGCCCTGACTGCAAAAAATCCTTATATCGAAGGATGGACCCCACACCGAAGTTGTCCCCACCTCAAACTTGTGCTGCCCTGATAGACCCAAGGGAGCCCTACAAACTGACATCAGGAACCTGGACTGCTGAGTTTTCTTTCCTAGGGAAAATGGAAAAAGGATGTGCCCAGGGGCCCCTGGCCCTGGGCTGGGGCCTCACTGCAAAGAATCCTTATATCGAAGGATGGACCCCACACCGAAGTTGTCCCCACCTCAAACTTGTGCTGCCCTGATAGACCCAAGGGAGCCCTACAAACTGACATCAGGAACCTGGACTGCTGAGTTTTCTTATCCAGGGAAAATGGAAAAAGGATGTGCCCAGGGGCCCCTGGCCCTGGGCTGGGGCCTCACTGCAAAGAATCCTTATATCGAAGGATGGACCCCACACCGAAGTTGTCCCCACCTCAAACTTGTGCTGCCCTGATAGACCCAAGGGAGCCCTACAAACTGACATCAGGAACCTGGACTGCTGAGTTTTCTTTTCCAGGGAAAATGGAAAAAGGATGTGCCCAGGGGCCCCTGGCCCTGGGCTGGGGCCTCACTGCAAAGAATCCTTATATCGAAGGATGGACCCCACACCGAAGTTGTCCCCACCTCAAACTTGTGCTGCCCTGATAGACCCAAGGGAGCCCTACAAACTGACATCAGGAACCTGGACTGCTGAGTTTTCTTTCCCAGGGAAAATGGAAAAAGGATGTGCCCAGGGGCCCCTGGCCCTGACTGCAAAAAATCCTTATATCGAAGGATGGACCCCACACCGAAGTTGTCCCCACCTCAAACTTGTGCTGCCCTGATACACCTAAGGGAGCCCTACAAACTGACATCAGGAACCTGGACTGCTGAGTTTTCTTTCCTAGGGAAAATGGAAAAAGGATGTGCCCAGGGGCCCCTGGCCCTGGGCTGGGGCCTCACTGCAAAGAATCCTTATATCGAAGGATGGACCCCACACCGAAGTTGTCCCCACCTCAAACTTGTGCTGCCCTGATAGACCCAAGGGAGCCCTACAAACTGACATCAGGAACCTGGACTGCTGAGTTTTCTTTTCCAGGGAAAATGGAAAAAGGATGTGCCCAGGGGCCCCTGGCCCTGGGCTGGGGCCTCACTGCAAAAAATCCTTATATCGAAGGATGGACCCCACACCGAAGTTGTCCCCACCTCAAACTTGTGCTGCCCTGATAGACCCAAGGGAGCCCTACAAACTGACATCAGGAACCTGGACTGCTGAGTTTTCTTTCCCAGGGAAAATGGAAAAAGGATGTGCCCAGGGGCCCCTGGCCCTGACTGCAAAAAATCCTTATATCGAAGGATGGACCCCACACCGAAGTTGTCCCCACCTCAAACTTGTGCTGCCCTGATAGACCCAAGGGAGCCCTACAAACTGACATCAGGAACCTGGACTGCTGAGTTTTCTTTCCTAGGGAAAATGGAAAAAGGATGTGCCCAGGGGCCCCTGGCCCTGACTGCAAAGAATCCTTATATCGAAGGATGGACCCCACACCGAAGTTGTCCCCACCTCAAACTTGTGCTGCCCTGATAGACCCAAGGGAGCCCTACAAACTGACATCAGGAACCTGGACTGCTGAGTTTTCTTTCCCAGGGAAAATGGAAAAAGGATGTGCCCAGGGGCCCCTGGCCCTGACTGCAAAAAATCCTTATATCGAAGGATGGACCCCACACCGAAGTTGTCCCCACCTCAAACTTGTGCTGCCCTGATAGACCCAAGGGAGCCCTACAAACTGACATCAGGAACCTGGACTGCTGAGTTTTCTTTCCCAGGGAAAATGGAAAAAGGATGTGCCCAGGGGACCCTGGCCCTGACTGCAAAAAATCCTTATATCGAAGGATGGACCCCACACCGAAGTTGTCCCCACCTCAAACTTGTGCTGCCCTGATAGACCCAAGGGAGCCCTACAAACTGACATCAGGAACCTGGACTGCTGAGTTTTCTTTCCCAGGGAAAATGGAAAAAGGATGTGCCCAGGGGACCCTGGCCCTGACTGCAAAAAATCCTTATATCGAAGGATGGACCCCACACCGAAGTTGTCCCCACCTTAAAATTGTGCTGCCCTGATAGACCCAAGGGAGCCCTACAAACTGACATCAGGAACCTGGACTGCTGAGTTTTCTTTCCCAGGGAAAATGGAAAAAGGATGTGCCCAGGGGCCCCTGGCCCTGACTGCAAAGAATCCTTATATCGAAGGATGGACCCCACACCGAAGTTGTCCCCACCTCAAACTTGTGCTGCCCTGATAGACCCAAGGGAGCCCTACAAACTGACATCAGGAACCTGGACTGCTGAGTTTTCTTTCCCAGGGAAAATGGAAAAAGGATGTGCCCAGGGGCCCCTGGCCCTGACTGCAAAAAATCCTTATATCGAAGGATGGACCCCACACCGAAGTTGTCCCCACCTCAAACTTGTGCTGCCCTGATAGACCCAAGGGAGCCCTACAAACTGACATCAGGAACCTGGACTGCTGAGTTTTCTTTCCCAGGGAAAATGGAAAAAGGATGTGCCCAGGGGCCCCTGGCCCTGACTGCAAAAAATCCTTATATCGAAGGATGGACCCCACACCGAAGTTGTCCCCACCTCAAACTTGTGCTGCCCTGATAGACCCAAGGGAGCCCTACAAACTGACATCAGGAACCTGGACTGCTGAGTTTTCTTTCCTAGGGAAAATGGAAAAAGGATGTGCCCAGGGGCCCCTGGCCCTGACTGCAAAGAATCCTTATATCGAAGGATGGACCCCACACCGAAGTTGTCCCCACCTCAAACTTGTGCTGCCCTGATAGACCCAAGGGAGCCCTACAAACTGACATCAGGAACCTGGACTGCTGAGTTTTCTTTCCCAGGGAAAATGGAAAAAGGATGTGCCCAGGGGCCCCTGGCCCTGACTGCAAAAAATCCTTATATCGAAGGATGGACCCCACACCGAAGTTGTCCCCACCTCAAACTTGTGCTGCCCTGATAGACCCAAGGGAGCCCTACAAACTGACATCAGGAACCTGGACTGCTGAGTTTTCTTTCCTAGGGAAAATGGAAAAAGGATGTGCCCAGGGGCCCCTGGCCCTGGGCTGGGGCCTCACTGCAAAGAATCCTTATATCGAAGGATGGACCCCACACCGAAGTTGTCCCCACCTCAAACTTGTGCTGCCCTGATAGACCCAAGGGAGCCCTACAAACTGACATCAGGAACCTGGACTGCTGAGTTTTCTTTTCCAGGGAAAATGGAAAAAGGATGTGCCCAGGGGCCCCTGGCCCTGGGCTGGGGCCTCACTGCAAAAAATCCTTATATCGAAGGATGGACCCCACACCGAAGTTGTCCCCACCTCAAACTTGTGCTGCCCTGATAGACCCAAGGGAGCCCTACAAACTGACATCAGGAACCTGGACTGCTGAGTTTTCTTTCCCAGGGAAAATGGAAAAAGGATGTGCCCAGGGGACCCTGGCCCTGACTGCAAAAAATCCTTATATCGAAGGATGGACCCCACACCGAAGTTGTCCCCACCTCAAACTTGTGCTGCCCTGATAGACCCAAGGGAGCCCTACAAACTGACATCAGCAACCTGGACTGCTGAGTTTTCTTTCCCAGGGAAAATGGAAAAAGGATGTGCCCAGGGGCCTCTGGCCCTGACTGCAAAAAATCCTTATATCGAAGGATGGACCCCACACTGAAGTTGTCCCCACCTCAAACTTGTGCTGCCCTGATAGACCCAAGGGAGCCCTACAAACTGACATCAGGAACCTGGACTGCTGAGTTTTCTTTCCTAGGGAAAATGGAAAAAGGATGTGCCCAGGGGCCCCTGGCCCTGGGCTGGGGCCTCACTGCAAAGAATCCTTATATCGAAGGATGGACCCCACACCGAAGTTGTCCCCACCTCAAACTTGTGCTGCCCTGATAGACCCAAGGGAGCCCTACAAACTGACATCAGGAACCTGGACTGCTGAGTTTTCTTTTCCAGGGAAAATGGAAAAAGGATGTGCCCAGGGGCCCCTGGCCCTGGGCTGGGGCCTCACTGCAAAAAATCCTTATATCGAAGGATGGACCCCACACCGAAGTTGTCCCCACCTCAAACTTGTGCTGCCCTGATAGACCCAAGGGAGCCCTACAAACTGACATCAGGAACCTGGACTGCTGAGTTTTCTTTCCCAGGGAAAATGGAAAAAGGATGTGCCCAGGGGCCCCTGGCCCTGACTGCAAAAAATCCTTATATCGAAGGATGGACCCCACACCGAAGTTGTCCCCACCTCAAACTTGTGCTGCCCTGATAGACCCAAGGGAGCCCTACAAACTGACATCAGGAACCTGGACTGCTGAGTTTTCTTTCCTAGGGAAAATGGAAAAAGGATGTGCCCAGGGGCCCCTGGCCCTGGGCTGGGGCCTCACTGCAAAAAATCCTTATATCGAAGGATGGACCCCACACCGAAGTTGTCCCCACCTCAAACTTGTGCTGCCCTGATAGACCCAAGGGAGCCCTACAAACTGACATCAGGAACCTGGACTGCTGAGTTTTCTTTCCCAGGGAAAATGGAAAAAGGATGTGCCCAGGGGCCCCTGGCCCTGACTGCAAAGAATCCTTATATCGAAGGATGGACCCCACACCGAAGTTGTCCCCACCTCAAACTTGTGCTGCCCTGATAGACCCAAGGGAGCCCTACAAACTGACATCAGGAACCTGGACTGCTGAGTTTTCTTTCCCAGGGAAAATGGAAAAAGGATGTGCCCAGGGGCCCCTGGCCCTGACTGCAAAAAATCCTTATATCGAAGGATGGACCCCACACCGAAGTTGTCCCCACCTCAAACTTGTGCTGCCCTGATAGACCCAAGGGAGCCCTACAAACTGACATCAGGAACCTGGACTGCTGAGTTTTCTTTCCCAGGGAAAATGGAAAAAGGATGTGCCCAGGGTTCCCTGGCCCTGACTGCAAAAAATCCTTATATCGAAGGATGGACCCCACACCGAAGTTGTCCCCACCTCAAACTTGTGCTGCCCTGATAGACCCAAGGGAGCCCTACAAACTGACATCAGGAACCTGGACTGCTGAGTTTTCTTTCCTAGGGAAAATGGAAAAAGGATGTGCCCAGGGGCCCCTGGCCCTGACTGCAAAGAATCCTTATATCGAAGGATGGACCCCACACCGAAGTTGTCCCCACCTCAAACTTGTGCTGCCCTGATAGACCCAAGGGAGCCCTACAAACTGACATCAGGAACCTGGACTGCTGAGTTTTCTTTCCCAGGGAAAATGGAAAAAGGATGTGCCCAGGGGCCCCTGGCCCTGACTGCAAAAAATCCTTATATCGAAGGATGGACCCCACACCGAAGTTGTCCCCACCTCAAACTTGTGCTGCCCTGATAGACCCAAGGGAGCCCTACAAACTGACATCAGGAACCTGGACTGCTGAGTTTTCTTTCCTAGGGAAAATGGAAAAAGGATGTGCCCAGGGGCCCCTGGCCCTGGGCTGGGGCCTCACTGCAAAGAATCCTTATATCGAAGGATGGACCCCACACCGAAGTTGTCCCCACCTCAAACTTGTGCTGCCCTGATAGACCCAAGGGAGCCCTACAAACTGACATCAGGAACCTGGACTGCTGAGTTTTCTTTTCCAGGGAAAATGGAAAAAGGATGTGCCCAGGGGCCCCTGGCCCTGGGCTGGGGCCTCACTGCAAAGAATCCTTATATCGAAGGATGGACCCCACACCGAAGTTGTCCCCACCTCAAACTTGTGCTGCCCTGATAGACCCAAGGGAGCCCTACAAACTGACATCAGGAACCTGGACTGCTGAGTTTTCTTTCCCAGGGAAAATGGAAAAAGGATGTGCCCAGGGGCCCCTGGCCCTGACTGCAAAAAATCCTTATATCGAAGGATGGACCCCACACCGAAGTGGTCCCCACCTCAAACTTGTGCTGCCCTGATAGACCCAAGGGAGCCCTACAAACTGACATCAGGAACCTGGACTGCTGAGTTTTCTTTCCCAGGGAAAATGGAAAAAGGATGTGCCCAGGGGCCCCTGGCCCTGACTGCAAAAAATCCTTATATCGAAGGATGGACCCCACACCGAAGTTGTCCCCACCTCAAACTTGTGCTGCCCTGATACACCTAAGGGAGCCCTACAAACTGACATCAGGAACCTGGACTGCTGAGTTTTCTTTCCCAGGGAAAATGGAAAAAGGATGTGCCCAGGGGCCCCTGGCCCTGGGCTGGGGCCTCACTGCAAAGAATCCTTATATCGAAGGATGGACTCCACACCGAAGTTGTCCCCACCTCAAACTTGTGCTGCCCTGATAGACCCAAGGGAGCCCTACAAACTGACATCAGGAACCTGGACTGCTGAGTTTTCTTTCCCAGGGAGAATGGAAAAAGGATGTCCCCAGGGGCCCCTGGCCCTGGGCTGGGGCCTCACTGCAAAGAATCCTTATATCGAAGGATGGACCCCACACCGAAGTTGTCCCCACCTCAAACTTGTGCTGCCCTGATAGACCCAAGGGAGCCCTACAAACTGACATCAGCAACCTGGACTGCTGAGTTTTCTTTCCCAGGGAAAATGGAAAAAGGATGTGCCCAGGAACCCCTGGCCCGGACTGCAAAGAATCCTTATATCGAAGGATGGACCCCACACCGAAGTTGTCCCCACCTCAAACTTGTGCTGCCCAGATAGACCCAAGGGAGCCCTACAAACTGACATCAGGAACCTGGACTGCTGAGTTTTCTTTCCCAGGGAAAATGGAAAAAGGATGTGCCCAGGGGCCCCTGGCCCTCACTGCAAAGAATCCTTATATCGAAGGATGGACCCCACACCGAAGTTGTCCCCACCTCAAACTTGTGCTGCCCTGATAGACCCAAGGGAGCCCTACAAACTGACATCAGGAACCTGGACTGCTGAGTTTTCTTTCCCAGGGAAAATGGAAAAAGGATGTGCCCAGGGGCCCCTGGCCCTGGGCTGGGGCCTCACTGCAAAGAATCCTTATATCGAAGGATGGACCCCACACCGAAGTTGTCCCCACCTCAAACTTGTGCTGCCCTGATAGACCCAAGGGAGCCCTACAAACTGACATCAGGAACCTGGACTGCTGAGTTTTCTTTTCCAGGGAAAATGGAAAAAGGATGTGCCCAGGGGCCCCTGGCCCTGGGCTGGGGCCTCACTGCAAAGAATCCTTATATCGAAGGATGGACCCCACACCGAAGTTGTCCCCACCTCAAACTTGTGCTGCCCTGATAGACCCAAGGGAGCCCTACAAACTGACATCAGGAACCTGGACTGCTGAGTTTTCTTTCCCAGGGAAAATGGAAAAAGGATGTGCCCAGGGGCCCCTGGCCCTGACTGCAAAAAATCCTTATATCGAAGGATGGACCCCACACCGAAGTGGTCCCCACCTCAAACTTGTGCTGCCCTGATAGACCCAAGGGAGCCCTACAAACTGACATCAGGAACCTGGACTGCTGAGTTTTCTTTCCCAGGGAAAATGGAAAAAGGATGTGCCCAGGGGCCCCTGGCCCTGACTGCAAAAAATCCTTATATCGAAGGATGGACCCCACACCGAAGTTGTCCCCACCTCAAACTTGTGCTGCCCTGATACACCTAAGGGAGCCCTACAAACTGACATCAGGAACCTGGACTGCTGAGTTTTCTTTCCCAGGGAAAATGGAGAAAGGATGTGCCCAGGGGCCCCTGGCCCTGGGCTGGGGCCTCACTGCAAAGAATCCTTATATCGAAGGATGGACTCCACACCGAAGTTGTCCCCACCTCAAACTTGTGCTGCCCTGATAGACCCAAGGGAGCCCTACAAACTGACATCAGGAACCTGGACTGCTGAGTTTTCTTTCCCAGGGAGAATGGAAAAAGGATGTCCCCAGGGGCCCCTGGCCCTGGGCTGGGGCCTCACTGCAAAGAATCCTTATATCGAAGGATGGACCCCACACCGAAGTTGTCCCCACCTCAAACTTGTGCTGCCCTGATAGACCCAAGGGAGCCCTACAAACTGACATCAGCAACCTGGACTGCTGAGTTTTCTTTCCCAGGGAAAATGGAAAAAGGATGTGCCCAGGAACCCCTGGCCCGGACTGCAAAGAATCCTTATATCGAAGGATGGACCCCACACCGAAGTTGTCCCCACCTCAAACTTGTGCTGCCCAGATAGACCCAAGGGAGCCCTACAAACTGACATCAGGAACCTGGACTGCTGAGTTTTCTTTCCCAGGGAAAATGGAAAAAGGATGTGCCCAGGGGCCCCTGGCCCTCACTGCAAAGAATCCTTATATCGAAGGATGGACCCCACACCGAAGTTGTCCCCACCTCAAACTTGTGCTGCCCTGATAGACCCAAGGGAGCCCTACAAACTGACATCAGGAACCTGGACTGCTGAGTTTTCTTTCCCAGGGAAAATGGAAAAAGGATGTGCCCTTGGGCCCCTGGCCCTGACTGCAAAAAATCCTTATATCGAAGGATGGACCCCACACCGAAGTTGTCCCCACCTCAAACTTGTGCTGCCCTGATAGACCCAAGGGAGCCCTACAAACTGACATCAGGAACCTGGACTGCTGAGTTTTCTTTCCTAGGGAAAATGGAAAAAGGATGTGCCCAGGGGCCCCTGGCCCTGGGCTGGGGCCTCACTGCAAAGAATCCTTATATCGAAGGATGGACCCCACACCGAAGTTGTCCCCACCTCAAACTTGTGCTGCCCTGATAGACCCAAGGGAGCCCTACAAACTGACATCAGGAACCTGGACTGCTGAGTTTTCTTTCCCAGGGAAAATGGAAAAAGGATGTCCCCAGGGGCCCCTGGCCCTGGGCTGGGGCCTCACTGCAAAGAATCCTTATATCGAAGGATGGACCCCACACCGAAGTTGTCCCCACCTCAAACTTGTGCTGCCCTGATAGACCCAAGGGAGCCCTACAAACTGACATCAGCAACCTGGACTGCTGAGTTTTCTTTCCCAGGGAAAATGGAAAAAGGATGTGCCCAGGGGCCCCTGGCCCGGACTGCAAAGAATCCTTATATCGAAGGATGGACCCCACACTGAAGTTGTCCCCACCTCAAACTTGTGCTGCCCTGATAGACCCAAGGGAGCCCTACAAACTGACATCAGGAACCTGGACTGCTGAGTTTTCTTTCCCAGGGAAAATGGAAAAAGGATGTGCCCAGGGGCCCCTGGCCCTCACTGCAAAGAATCCTTATATCGAAGGATGGACCCCACACCGAAGTTGTCCCCACCTCAAACTTGTGCTGCCCTGATAGACCCAAGGGAGCCCTACAAACTGACATCAGGAACCTGGACTGCTGAGTTTTCTTTCCCAGGGAAAATGGAAAAAGGATATGCCCAGGTGCCCCTGGCCCTTGGCTGGGGCCTCACTGCAAAGAATCCTTATATCGAAGGATGGACCCCACACCGAAGTTGTCCCCACCTCAAACTTGTGCTGCCCTGATAGACCCAAGGGAGCCCTACAAACTGACATCAGGAACCTGGACTGCTGAGTTTTCTTTCCCAGGGAAAATGGAAAAAGGATGTGCCCAGGGGCCCCTGGCCCTGACTGCAAAAAATCCTTATATCGAAGGATGGACCCCACACCAAAGTTGTCCCCACCTCAAACTTGTGCTGCCCTGATAGACCCAAGGGAGCCCTACAAACTGACATCAGGAACCTGGACTGCTGAGTTTTCTTTCCCAGGGAAAATGGAAAAAGGATGTGCCCAGGGGCCCCTGGCCCTGGGCTGGGGCCTCACTGCAAAGAATCCTTATATCGAAGGATGGACCCCACACCGAAGTTGTCCCCACCTCAAACTTGTGCTGCCCTGATAGACCCAAGGGAGCCCTACAAACTGACATCAGGAACCTGGACTGCTGAGTTTTCTTTCCCAGGGAAAATGGAAAAAGGATGTGCCCAGGGGCCCCTGGCCCGGACTGCAAAGAATCCTTATATCGAAGGATGGACCCCACACCGAAGTTGTCCCCACCTCAAACTTGTGCTGCCCTGATAGACCCAAGGGAGCCCTACAAACTGACATCAGCAACCTGGACTGCTGAGTTTTCTTTCCCAGGGAAAATGGAAAAAGGATGTGCCCAGGGGCCCCTGGCCCTCACTGCAAAGAATCCTTATATCGAAGGATGGACCCCACACCGAAGTTGTCCCCACCTCAAACTTGTGCTGCCCTGATAGACCCAAGGGAGCCCTACAAACTGACATCAGCAACCTGGACTGCTGAGTTTTCTTTCCCAGGGAAAATGGAAAAAGGATGTGCCCTTGGGCCCCTGGCCCTGACTGCAAAAAATCCTTATATCGAAGGATGGACCCCACACCGAAGTTGTCCCCACCTCAAACTTGTGCTGCCCTGATAGACCCAAGGGAGCCCTACAAACTGACATCAGGAACCTGGACTGCTGAGTTTTCTTTCCTAGGGAAAATGGAAAAAGGATGTGCCCAGGGGCCCCTGGCCCTGGGCTGGGGCCTCACTGCAAAGAATCCTTATATCGAAGGATGGACCCCACACCGAAGTTGTCCCCACCTCAAATTTGTGCTGCCCTGATAGACCCAAGGGAGCCCTACAAATTGACATCAGCAACCTGGACTGCTGAGTTTTCTTTCCCAGGGAAAATGGAGAAAGGATGTGCCCAGGGGCCCCTGGCCCTGGGCTGGGGCCTCACTGCAAAGAATCCTTATATCGAAGGATGGACCCCACACCGAAGTTGTCCCCACCTCAAACTTGTGCTGCCCTGATAGACCCAAGGGAGCCCTACAAACTGACATCAGGAACCTGGACTGCTGAGTTTTCTTTCCCAGGGAAAATGGAAAAAGGATGTCCCCAGGGGCCCCTGGCCCTGGGCTGGGGCCTCACTGCAAAGAATCCTTATATCGAAGGATGGACCCCACACCGAAGTTGTCCCCACCTCAAACTTGTGCTGCCCTGATAGACCCAAGGGAGCCCTACAAACTGACATCAGCAACCTGGACTGCTGAGTTTTCTTTCCCAGGGAAAATGGAAAAAGGATGTGCCCAGGGGCCCCTGGCCCGGACTGCAAAGAATCCTTATATCGAAGGATGGACCCCACACTGAAGTTGTCCCCACCTCAAACTTGTGCTGCCCTGATAGACCCAAGGGAGCCCTACAAACTGACATCAGGAACCTGGACTGCTGAGTTTTCTTTCCCAGGGAAAATGGAAAAAGGATGTGCCCAGGGGCCCCTGGCCCTGACTGCAAAGAATCCTTATATCGAAGGATGGACCCCACACCGAAGTTGTCCCCACCTCAAACTTGTGCTGCCCTGATAGACCCAAGGGAGCCCTACAAACTGACATCAGGAACCTGGACTGCTGAGTTTTCTTTCCCAGGGAAAATGGAAAAAGGATATGCCCAGGTGCCCCTGGCCCTGGGCTGGGGCCTCACTGCAAAGAATCCTTATATCGAAGGATGGACCCCACACCGAAGTTGTCCCCACCTCAAACTTGTGCTGCCCTGATAGACCCAAGGGAGCCCTACAAACTGACATCAGGAACCTGGACTGCTGAGTTTTCTTTCCCAGGGAAAATGGAAAAAGGATGTGCCCAGGGGCCCCTGGCCCTGACTGCAAAAAATCCTTATATCGAAGGATGGACCCCACACCAAAGTTGTCCCCACCTCAAACTTGTGCTGCCCTGATAGACCCAAGGGAGCCCTACAAACTGACATCAGGAACCTGGACTGCTGAGTTTTCTTTCCCAGGGAAAATGGAAAAAGGATGTGCCCAGGGGCCCCTGGCCCTGGGCTGGGGCCTCACTGCAAAGAATCCTTATATCGAAGGATGGACCCCACACCGAAGTTGTCCCCACCTCAAACTTGTGCTGCCCTGATAGACCCAAGGGAGCCCTACAAACTGACATCAGGAACCTGGACTGCTGAGTTTTCTTTCCCAGGGAAAATGGAAAAAGGATGTGCCCAGGGGCCCCTGGCCCTGACTGCAAAGAATCCTTATATCGAAGGATGGACCCCACACCGAAGTTGTCCCCACCTCAAACTTGTGCTGCCCTGATAGACCCAAGGGAGCCCTACAAACTGACATCAGGAACCTGGACTGCTGAGTTTTCTTTCCCAGGGAAAATGGAAAAAGGATGTCCCCAGGGGCCCCTGGCCCTGACTGCAAAAAATCCTTATATCGAAGGATGGACCCCACACCGAAGTTGTCCCCACCTCAAACTTGTGCTGCCCTGATAGACCCAAGGGAGCCCTACAAACTGACATCAGGAACCTGGACTGCTGAGTTTTCTTTCCCAGGGAAAATGGAAAAAGGATGTGCCCAGGGGCCCCTGGCCCTGACTGCAAAAAATCCTTATATCGAAGGATGGACCCCACACCGAAGTTGTCCCCACCTCAAACTTGTGCTGCCCTGATAGACCCAAGGGAGCCCTACAAACTGACATCAGCAACCTGGACTGCTAAGTTTTCTTTCCCAGGGAAAATGGAGAAAGGATGTGCCCAGGGGCCCCTGGCCCTGACTGCAAAGAATCCTTATATCGAAGGATGGACCCCACACCGAAGTTGTCCCCACCTCAAACTTGTGCTGCCCTGATAGACCCAAGGGAGCCCTACAAACTGACATCAGGAACCTGGACTGCTGAGTTTTCTTTCCCAGGGAAAATGGAAAAAGGATGTACCCAGGGGCCCCTGGCCCTGGGCTGGGGCCTCACTGCAAAGAATCCTTATATCGAAGGATGGACCCCACACCGAAGTTGTCCCCACCTCAAACTTGTGCTGCCCTGATAGACCCAAGGGAGCCCTACAAACTGACATCAGGAACCTGAACTGCTGAGTTTTCTTTCCCAGGGAAAATGGAAAAAGGATGTGCCCAGGGTTCCCTGGCCCTGACTGCAAAAATCCTTATATCGAAGGATGGACCCAGCACCGAAGTTGTCCCCACCTCAAACTTGTGCTGCCCTGATAGACCCAAGGGAGCCCTACAAACTGACATCAGGAACCTGGACTGCTGAGTTTTCTTTCCCAGGGAAAATGGAAAAAGGATGTGCCCAGGGGCCCCAGGCCCTGACTGCAAAGAATCCTTATATCGAAGGATGGACCCCACACCGAAGTTGTCCCCACCTCAAACTTGTGCTGCCCTGATACACCCAAGGGAGCCCTACAAACTGACATCAGGAACCTGGACTGCTGAGTTTTCTTTCCCAGGGAAAATGGAAAAAGGATGTGCCCAGGGGTCCCTGGCCCTGACTGCAAAAAATCCTTATATCGAAGGATGGACCCCAGACTGAAGTTGTCCCCACCTCAAACTTGTGCTGCCCTGATAGACCCAAGGGAACCCTACAAACTGACATCAGCAACCTGGACTGCTAAGTTTTCTTTCCCAGGGAAAATGGAGAAAGGATGTGCCCAGGGGCCCCTGGCCCTGACTGCAAAGAATCCTTATATCGAAGGATGGACCCCACACCGAAGTTGTCCCCACCTCAAACTTGTGCTGCCCTGATAGACCCAAGGGAGCCCTACAAACTGACATCAGGAACCTGGACTGCTGAGTTTTCTTTCCCAGGGAAAATGGAAAAAGGATGTACCCAGGGGCCCCTGGCCCTGGGCTGGGGCCTCACTGCAAAGAATCCTTATATCGAAGGATGGACCCCACACCGAAGTTGTCCCCACCTCAAACTTGTGCTGCCCTGATAGACCCAAGGGAGCCCTACAAACTGACATCAGGAACCTGGACTGCTGAGTTTTCTTTCCCAGGGAAAATGGAAAAAGGATGTGCCCAGGGTTCCCTGGCCCTGACTGCAAAAATCCTTATATCGAAGGATGGACCCAGCACCGAAGTTGTCCCCACCTCAAACTTGTGCTGCCCTGATAGACCCAAGGGAGCCCTACAAACTGACATCAGGAACCTGGACTGCTGAGTTTTCTTTCCCAGGGAAAATGGAAAAAGGATGTGCCCAGGGGCCCCAGGCCCTGACTGCAAAGAATCCTTATATCGAAGGATGGACCCCACACCGAAGTTGTCCCCACCTCAAACTTGTGCTGCCCTGATAGACCCAAGGGAGCCCTACAAACTGACATCAGGAACCTGGACTGCTGAGTTTTCTTTCCCAGGGAAAATGGAAAAAGGATGTGCCCAGGGGCCCCTGGCCCTGGGCTGGGGCCTCACTGCAAAGAATCCTTATATCGAAGGATGGACCCCACACCGAAGTTGTCCCCACCTCAAACTTGTGCTGCCCTGATAGACCCAAGGGAGCCCTACAAACTGACATCAGGAACCTGGACTGCTGAGTTTTCTTTTCCAGGGAAAATGGAAAAAGGATGTGCCCAGGGGCCCCTGGCCCTGACTGCAAAAAATCCTTATATCGAAGGATGGACCCCACACCGAAGTTGTCCCCACCTCAAACTTGTGCTGCCCTGATAGACCCAAGGGAGCCCTACAAACTGACATCAGGAACCTGGACTGCTGAGTTTTCTTTCCCAGGGAAAATGGAAAAAGGATGTGCCCAGGGGCCCCTGGCCCTGGGCTGGGGCCTCACTGCAAAGAATCCTTATATCGAAGGATGGACCCCACACCGAAGTTGTCCCCACCTTAAAATTGTGCTGCCCTGATAGACCCAAGGGAGCCCTACAAACTGACATCAGGAACCTGGACTGCTGAGTTTTCTTTCCCAGGGAAAATGGAAAAAGGATGTGCCCAGGGGCCCCTGGCCCTGGGCTGGGGCCTCACTGCAAAGAATCCTTATATCGAAGGATGGACCCCACACCGAAGTTGTCCCCACCTCAAACTTGTGCTGCCCTGATAGACCCAAGGGAGCCCTACAAACTGACATCAGGAACCTGGACTGCTGAGTTTTCTTTCCCAGGGAAAATGGAAAAAGGATGTGCCCAGGGGCCCCTGGCCCGGACTGCAAAGAATCCTTATATCGAAGGATGGACCCCACACCGAAGTTGTCCCCACCTCAAACTTGTGCTGCCCTGATAGACCCAAGGGAGCCCTACAAACTGACATCAGCAACCTGGACTGCTGAGTTTTCTTTCCCAGGGAAAATGGAAAAAGGATGTGCCCAAGGGCCCCTGGCCCTCACTGCAAAGAATCCTTATATCGAAGGATGGACCCCACACCGAAGTTGTCCCCACCTCAAACTTGTGCTGCCCTGATAGACCCAAGGGAGCCCTACAAACTGACATCAGGAACCTGGACTGCTGAGTTTTCTTTCCCAGGGAAAATGGAAAAAGGATATGCCCAGGGGCCCCTGGCCCTGGGCTGGGGCCTCACTGCAAAGAATCCTTATATCGAAGGATGGACCCCACACCGAAGTTGTCCCCACCTCAAACTTGTGCTGCCCTGATAGACCCAAGGGAGCCCTACAAACTGACATCAGGAACCTGGACTGCTGAGTTTTCTTTCCCAGGGAAAATGGAAAAAGGATGTGCCCAGGGGCCCCTGGCCCTGACTGCAAAAAATCCTTATATCGAAGGATGGACCCCACACCGAAGTTGTCCCCACCTCAAACTTGTGCTGCCCTGATAGACCCAAGGGAGCCCTACAAACTGACATCAGCAACCTGGACTGCTGAGTTTTCTTTCCCAGGGAAAATGGAAAAAGGATGTGCCCAGGGGCCCCTGGCCCTGGGCTGGGGCCTCACTGCAAAGAATCCTTATATCGAAGGATGGACCCCACACCGAAGTTGTCCCCACCTTAAAATTGTGCTGCCCTGATAGACCCAAGGGAGCCCTACAAACTGACATCAGGAACCTGGACTGCTGAGTTTTCTTTCCCAGGGAAAATGGAAAAAGGATGTGCCCAGGGGCCCCTGGCCCTGGGCTGGGGCCTCACTGCAAAGAATCCTTATATCGAAGGATGGACCCCACACCGAAGTTGTCCCCACCTCAAACTTGTGCTGCCCTGATAGACCCAAGGGAGCCCTACAAACTGACATCAGCAACCTGGACTGCTGAGTTTTCTTTCCCAGGGAAAATGGAAAAAGGATGTGCCCAAGGGCCCCTGGCCCTCACTGCAAAGAATCCTTATATCGAAGGATGGACCCCACACCGAAGTTGTCCCCACCTCAAACTTGTGCTGCCCTGATAGACCCAAGGGAGCCCTACAAACTGACATCAGGAACCTGGACTGCTGAGTTTTCTTTCCCAGGGAAAATGGAAAAAGGATATGCCCAGGGGCCCCTGGCCCTGGGCTGGGGCCTCACTGCAAAGAATCCTTATATCGAAGGATGGACCCCACACCGAAGTTGTCCCCACCTCAAACTTGTGCTGCCCTGATAGACCCAAGGGAGCCCTACAAACTGACATCAGGAACCTGGACTGCTGAGTTTTCTTTCCCAGGGAAAATGGAAAAAGGATGTGCCCAGGGGCCCCTGGCCCTGACTGCAAAAAATCCTTATATCGAAGGATGGACCCCACACCGAAGTTGTCCCCACCTCAAACTTGTGCTGCCCTGATAGACCCAAGGGAGCCCTACAAACTGACATCAGGAACCTGGACTGCTGAGTTTTCTTTCCCAGGGAAAATGGAAAAAGGATGTGCCCAGGGGCCCCTGGCCCTGGGCTGGGGCCTCACTGCAAAGAATCCTTATATCGAAGGATGGACCCCACACCGAAGTTGTCCCCACCTTAAAATTGTGCTGCCCTGATAGACCCAAGGGAGCCCTACAAACTGACATCAGGAACCTGGACTGCTGAGTTTTCTTTCCCAGGGAAAATGGAAAAAGGATGTGCCCAGGGGCCCCTGGCCCTGGGCTGGGGCCTCACTGCAAAGAATCCTTATATCGAAGGATGGACCCCACACCGAAGTTGTCCCCACCTCAAACTTGTGCTGCCCTGATAGACCCAAGGGAGCCCTACAAACTGACATCAGCAACCTGGACTGCTGAGTTTTCTTTCCCAGGGAAAATGGAGAAAGGATGTGCCCAGGGGCCCCTGGCCCTCACTGCAAAAAATCCTTATATCGAAGGATGGACCCCACACCGAAGTTGTCCCCACCTCAAACTTGTGCTGCCCTGATAGACCCAAGGGAGCCCTACAAACTGACATCAGGAACCTGGACTGCTGAGTTTTCTTTCCCAGGGAAAATGGAAAAAGGATGTGCCCAGGGGCCCCTGGCCCTGGGCTGGGGCCTAACTGCAAAGAATCCTTATATCGAAGGATGGACCCCACACCGAAGTTGTCCCCACCTCAAACTTGTGCTGCCCTGATAGACCCAAGGGAGCCCTACAAACTGACATCAGGAACCTGGACTGCTGAGTTTTCTTTCCCAGGGAAAATGGAAAAAGGATGTGCCCAGGGGCCCCTGGCCCTGGGCTGGGGCCTCACTTCAAAGAATCCTTATATCGAAGGATGGACCCCACACCGAAGTTGTCCCCACCTCAAACTTGTGCTGCCCTGATAGACCCAAGGGAGCCCTACAAACTGACATCAGGAACCTGGACTGCTGAGTTTTCTTTCCCAGGGAAAATGGAAAAAGGATGTGCCCAGGGGCCCCTGGCCCGGACTGCAAAGAATCCATATATCGAAGGATGGACCCCACACCGAAGTTGTCCCCACCTCAAACTTGTGCTGCCCTGATAGACCCAAGGGAGCCCTACAAACTGACATCAGGAACCTGGACTGCTGAGTTTTCTTTCCCAGGGAAAATGGAAAAAGGATGTGCCCAGGGGCCCCTGGCCCTCACTGCAAAGAATCCTTATATCGAAGGATGGACCCCACACCGAAGTTGTCCCCACCTCAAACTTGTGCTGCCCTGATAGACCCAAAGGAGCCCTACAAACTGACATCAGGAACCTGGACTGCTGAGTTTTCTTTCCCAGGGAAAATGGAAAAAGGATATGCCCAGGGGCCCCTGGCCCTGGGCTGGGGCCTCACTGCAAAGAATCCTTATATCGAAGGATGGACCCCACACCGAAGTTGTCCCCACCTCAAACTTGTGCTGCCCTGATACACCCAAGGGAGCCCTACAAACTGACATCAGGAACCTGGACTGCTGAGTTTTCTTTCCCAGGGAAAATGGAAAAAGGATGTGCCCAGGGGTCCCTGGCCCTGACTGCAAAAAATCCTTATATCGAAGGATGGACCCCAGACTGAAGTTGTCCCCACCTCAAACTTGTGCTGCCCTGATAGACCCAAGGGAACCCTACAAACTGACATCAGGAAACTGGACTGCTGAGTTTTCTTTCCCAGGGAAAATGGAAAAAGGATGTGCCCAGGGTTCCCTGGCCCTGGGCTGGGGCCTCACTACAAAAAATCCTTATATCGAAGGATGGACCCCACACCGAAGTTGTCCCCACCTCAAACTTGTGCTGCCCTGATAGACCCAAGGGAGCCCTACAAACTGACATCAGGAACCTGGACTGCTGAGTTTTCTTTCCCAGGGAAAATGGAAAAAGGATGTGCCCAGGGGCCCCTGGCCCTGACTGCAAAAAATCCTTATATCGAAGGATGGACCCCACACCGAAGTTGTCCCCACCTCAAACTTGTGCTGCCCTGATAGACCCAAGGGAGCCCTACAAACTGACATCAGGAACCTGGACTGCTGAGTTTTCTTTCCCAGGGAAAATGGAAAAAGGATGTGCCCAGGGGCCCCTGGCCCTGGGCTGGGGCCTCACTGCAAAGAATCCTTATATCGAAGGATGGACCCCACACCGAAGTTGTCCCCACCTCAAACTTGTGCTGCCCTGATAGACCCAAGGGAGCCCTACAAACTGACATCAGGAACCTGGACTGCTGAGTTTTCTTTCCCAGGGAAAATGGAAAAAGGATGTGCCCAGGGGCCCCTGGCCCTGGGCTGGGGCCTCACTTCAAAGAATCCTTATATCGAAGGATGGACCCCACACCGAAGTTGTCCCCACCTCAAACTTGTGCTGCCCTGATAGACCCAAGGGAGCCCTACAAACTGACATCAGGAACCTGGACTGCTGAGTTTTCTTTCCCAGGGAAAATGGAAAAAGGATGTGCCCAGGGGCCCCTGGCCCTGACTGCAAAAAATCCTTATATCGAAGGATGGACCCCACACCGAAGTTGTCCCCACCTCAAACTTGTGCTGCCCTGATAGACCCAAGGGAGCCCTACAAACTGACATCAGGAACCTGGACTGCTGAGTTTTCTTTCCCAGGGAAAATGGAGAAAGGATGTGCCCAGGGGCCCCTGGCCCTGGGCTGGGGCCTCACTGCAAAGAATCCTTATATCGAAGGATGGACCCCACACCGAAGTTGTCCCCACCTCAAACTTGTGCTGCCCTGATAGACCCAAGGGAGCCCTACAAACTGACATCAGGAACCTGGACTGCTGAGTTTTCTTTCCCAGGGAAAATGGAAAAAGGATGTGCCCAGGGGCCCCTGGCCCTGGGCTGGGGCCTCACTGCAAAGAATCCTTTTATCGAAGGATGGACCCCACACCGAAGTTGTCCCCACCTCAAACTTGTGCTGCCCTGATAGACCCAAGGGAGCCCTACAAACTGACATCAGGAACCTGGACTGCTGAGTTTTCTTTCCCAGGGAAAATGGAAAAAGGATGTGCCCAGGGGCCCCTGGCCCGGACTGCAAAAAATCCTTATATCGAAGGATGGACCCCACACCGAAGTTGTCTCCACCTCAAACTTGTGCTGCCCTGATAGACCCAAGGGAGCCCTACAAACTGACATCAGCAACCTGGACTGCTGAGTTTTCTTTCCCAGGGAAAATGGAAAAAGGATGTGCCCAAGGGCCCCTGGCCCTCACTGCAAAGAATCCTTATATCGAAGGATGGACCCCACGCCGAAGTTGTCCCCACCTCAAACTTGTGCTGCCCTGATAGACCCAAGGGAGCCCTACAAACTGACATCAGGAACCTGGACTGCTGAGTTTTCTTTCCCAGGGAAAATGGAAAAAGGATATGCCCAGGGGCCCCTGGCCCTGGGCTGGGGGCTCACTGCAAAGAATCCTTATATCGAAGGATGGACCCCACACCGAAGTAGTCCCCACCTCAAACTTGTGCTGCCCTGATAGACCCAAGGGAGCCCTACAAACTGACATCAGGAACCTGGACTGCTGAGTTTTCTTTTCTAGGGAAAATGGAAAAAGGATGTGCCCAGGGGCCCCTGGCCCTGACTGCAAAAAATCCTTATATCGAAGGATGGACCCCACACCGAAGTTGTCCCCACCTCAAACTTGTGCTGCCCTGATAGACCCAAGGGAGCCCTACAAACTGACATCAGGAACCTGGACTGCTGAGTTTTCTTTCCCAGGGAAAATGGAAAAAGGATGTGCCCAGGGGCCCCTGGCCCTGGGCTGGGGCCTCACTGCAAAGAATCCTTATATCGAAGGATGGAGCCCACACCGAAGTTGTCCCCACCTTAAAATTGTGCTGCCCTGATAGACCCAAGGGAGCCCTACAAACTGACATCAGGAACCTGGACTGCTGAGTTTTCTTTCCCAGGGAAAATGGAAAAAGGATGTGCCCAGGGGCCCCTGGCCCTGGGCTGGGGCCTCACTGCAAAGAATCCTTATATCGAAGGATGGACCCCACACCGAAGTTGTCCCCACCTCAAACTTGTGCTGCCCTGATAGACCCAAGGGAGCCCTACAAACTGACATCAGCAACCTGGACTGCTGAGTTTTCTTTCCCAGGGAAAATGGAAAAAGGATGTGCCCAGGGGCCCCTGGCCCTGACTGCAAAAAATCCTTATATCGAAGGATGGACCCCACACAGAAGTTGTCCCCACCTCAAACTTGTGCTGCCCTGATAGACCCAAGGGAGCCCTACAAACTGACATCAGGAACCTGGACTGCTGAGTTTTCTTTCCTAGGGAAAATGGAGAAAGGATGTGCCCAGCGGCCCCTGGCCCTGGGCTGGGGCCTCACTGCAAAGAATCCTTATATCGAAGGATGGACCCCACACCGAAGTTGTCCCCACCTCAAACTTGTGCTGCCCTGATAGACCCAAGGGAGCCCTACAAACTGACATCAGGAACCTGGACTGCTGAGTTTTCTTTCCCAGGGAAAATGGAGAAAGGATGTGCCCAGGGGCCCCTGGCCCTGGGCTGGGGCCTCACTGCAAAGAATCCTTATATCGAAGGATGGACCCCACACCGAAGTTGTCCCCACCTCAAACTTGTGCTGCCCTGATAGACCCAAGGGAGCCCTACAAACTGACATCAGGAACCTGGACTGCTGAGTTTTCTTTCCCAGGGAAAATGGAAAAAGGATGTGCCCAGGGGCCCCTGGCCCTCACTGCAAAGAATCCTTATATCGAAGGATGGACCCCACACCGAAGTTGTCCCCACCTCAAACTTGTGCTGCCCTGATAGACCCAAGGGAGCCCTACAAACTGACATCAGCAACCTGGACTGCTGAGTTTTCTTTCCCAGGGAAAATGGAAAAAGGATGTGCCCAGGGGCCCCTGGCCCTCACTGCAAAGAATCCTTATATCGAAGGATGGACCCCACACCGAAGTTGTCCCCACCTCAAACTTGTGCTGCCCTGATAGACCCAAGGGAGCCCTACAAACTGACATCAGGAACCTGGACTGCTGAGTTTTCTTTCCCAGGGAAAATGGAAAAAGGATATGCCCAGGGGCCCCTGGCCCTGGGCTGGGGCCTCACTGCAAAGAATCCTTATATCGAAGGATGGACCCCACACCGAAGTTGTCCCCACCTCAAACTTGTGCTGCCCTGATACACCCAAGGGAGCCCTACAAACTGACATCAGGAACCTGGACTGCTGAGTTTTCTTTCCCAGGGAAAATGGAAAAAGGATGTGCCCAGGGGCCCCTGGCCCTGACTGCAAAAAATCCTTATATCGAAGGATGGACCCCACACCGAAGTTGTCCCCACCTCAAACTTGTGCTGCCCTGATAGACCCAAGGGAGCCCTACAAACTGACATCAGGAACCTGGACTGCTGAGTTTTCTTTCCCAGGGAAAATGGAAAAAGGATGTGCCCAGGGGCCCCTGGCCCTGGGCTGGGGCCTCACTGCAAAGAATCCTTATATCGAAGGATGGACCCCACACCGATGTTGTCCCCACCTTAAAATTCTGCTGCCCTGATAGACCCAAGGGAGCCCTACAAACTGACATCAGGAACCTGGACTGCTGAGTTTTCTTTCCCAGGAAAAATGGAAAAAGGATGTGCCCAGGGGCCCCTGGCCCTGACTGCAAAAAATCCTTATATCGAAGGATGGACCCCACACCGAAGTTGTCCCCACCTCAAACTTGTGCTGCCCTGATAGACCCAAGGGAGCCCTACAAACTGACATCAGGAACCTGGACTACTGAGTTTTCTTTTCCAGGGAAAATGGAAAAAGGATGTGCCCAGGGGCCCCTGGCCCTGACTGCAAAGAATCCTTATATCGAAGGATGGACCCCACACCGAAGTTGTCCCCACTTCAAACTTGTGCTGCCCTGATAGACCCAAGGGAGCCCTACAAACTGACATCAGGAACCTGGACTGCTGAGTTTTCTTTCCCAGGGAAAATGGAAAAAGGATGTGCCCAGGGGCCCCTGGCCCGGACTGCAAAGAATCCTTATATCGAAGGATGGACCCCACACCGAAGTTGTCCCCACCTCAAACTTGTGCTGCCCTGATAGACCCAAGGGAGCCCTACAAACTGACATCAGGAACCTGGACTGCTGAGTTTTCTTTCCCAAGGAAAATGGAAAAAGGATGTGCCCAGGGGCCCCTGGCCCTGACTGCAAAAAATCCTTATATCGAAGGATGGACCCCACACCGAAGTTGTCCCCACCTCAAACTTGTGCTGCCCTGATAGACCCAAGGGAGCCCTACAAACTGACATCACTGGACTGCTGAGTTTTCTTTCCCAGGGAAAATGGAAAAAGGATGTGCCCAGGGGCCCCTGGCCCTGGGCTGGGGCCTCACTGCAAAGAATCCTTATATCGAAGGATGGACCCCAGACTGAAGTTGTCCCAACCTCAAACTTGTGCTGCCCTGATAGACCCAAGGGAGCCCTACAAACTGACATCAGGAACCTGGACTGCTGAGTTTTCTTTCCCAGGGAAAATGGAAAAAGGATGTGCCCAGGGGCCCCTGGCCCTGACTGCAAAAAATCCTTATATCGAAGGATGGACCCCACACCGAAGTTGTCCCCACCTCAAACTTGTGCTGCACTGATAGACCCAAGGGAGCCCTACAAACTGACATCAGGAACCTGGACTGCTGAGTTTTCTTTCCCAGGGAAAATGGAAAAAGGATGTGCCCAGGGGCCCCAGGCCCTGACTGCAAAGAATCCTTATAACGAAGGATGGACCCCACACCGAAGTTGTCCCCACCTCAAACTTGTGCTGCCCTGATAGACCCAAGGGAGCCCTACAAACTGACATCAGGAACCTGGACTGCTGAGTTTTCTTTCCCAGGGAAAATGGAAAAAGGATGTGCCCAGGGGCCCCTGGCCCTGGGCTGGGGCCTCACTGCAAAGAATCCTTATATCGAAGGATGGACCCCACACCGAAGTTGTCCCCACCTCAAACTTGTGCTGCCCTGATAGACCCAAGGGAGCCCTACAAACTGACATCAGGAACCTGGACTGCTGAGTTTTCTTTCCCAGGGAAAATGGAAAAAGGATGTGCCCAGGGGCCCCTGGCCCTGACTGCAAAGAATCCTTATATCGAAGGATGGACCCCACACCGAAGTTGTCCCCACCTCAAACTTGTGCTGCCCTGATAGACCCAAGGGAACCCTACAAACTGACATCAGGAACCTGGACTGCTGAGTTTTCTTTCCCAGGGAAAATGGAAAAAGGATGTGCCCAGGGGCCCCAGGCCCTGACTGCAAAGAATCCTTATAACGAAGGATGGACCCCACACCGAAGTTGTCCCCACCTCAAACTTGTGCTGCCCTGATACACCCAAGGGAGCCCTACAAACTGACATCAGGAACCTGGACTGCTGAGTTTTCTTTCCCAGGGAAAATGGAAAAAGGATGTGCCCAGGGGCCCCTGGCCCTGACTGCAAAAAATCCATATATCGAAGGATGGACCCAAGACTGAAGTTGTCCCCACCTCAAACTTGTGCTGCCCTGATAGACCCAAGGGAACCCTACAAACTGACATCAGGAAACTGGACTGCTGAGTTTTCTTTCCCAGGGAAAATGGAAAAAGGATGTGCCCAGGGGCCCCTGGCCCTGGGCTGGGGCCTCACTGCAAAGAATCCTTATATCGAAGGATGGACCCCACACCGAAGTTGTCCCCACCTCAAACTTGTGCTGCCCTGATAGACCCAAGGGAGCCCTACAAACTGACATCAGGAACCTGGACTGCTGAGTTTTCTTTCCCAGGGAAAATGGAAAAAGGATGTGCCCAGGGGCCCCTGGCCCTGGGCTGGGACCTCACTGCAAAGAATCCTTATATCGAAGAATGGACCCCACACCGAAGTTGTCCCCACCTCAAACTTGTGCTGCCCTGATAGACCCAAGGGAGCCCTACAAACTGACATCAGCAACCTGGACTGCTGAGTTTTCTTTCCCAGGGAAAATGGAAAAAGGATGTGCCCAGGGGCCCCTGGCCCTCACTGCAAAAAATCCTTATATCGAAGGATGGACCCCACACCGAAGTTGTCCCCACCTCAAACTTGTGCTGCCCTGATAGACCCAAGGGAGCCCTACAAACTGACATCAGGAACCTGGACTGCTGAGTTTTCTTTCCCAGGGAAAATGGAAAAAGGATGTGCCCAGGGGCCCCTGGCCCTGACTGCAAAAAATCCTTATATCGAAGGATGGACCCCACACCGAAGTTGTCCCCACCTCAAACTTGTGCTGCCCTGATAGACCCAAGGGAGCCCTACAAACTGACATCAGGAACCTGGACTGCTGAGTTTTCTTTCCCAGGGAAAATGGAAAAAGGATGTGCCCAGGGGCCCCTGGCCCTGACTGCAAAAAATCCTTATATCGAAGGATGGACCCCACACCGAAGTTGTCCCCACCTCAAACTTGTGCTGCCCTGATAGACCCAAGGGAGCCCTACAAACTGACATCAGGAACCTGGACTGCTGAGTTTTCTTTCCTAGGGAAAATGGAAAAAGGATGTGCCCAGGGGCCCCTGGCCCTGGGCTGGGGCCTCACTGCAAAGAATCCTTATATCGAAGGATGGACCCCACACCGAAGTTGTCCCCACCTCAAACTTGTGCTGCCCTGATAGACCCAAGGGAGCCCTACAAACTGACATCAGGAACCTGGACTGCTGAGTTTTCTTTCCCAGGGAAAATGGAAAAAGGATGTGCCCAGGGGCCCCTGGCCCTGGGCTGGGGCCTCACTGCAAAGAATCCTTATATCGAAGGATGGACCCCACACCGAAGTTGTCCCCACCTCAAACTTGTGCTGCCCTGATAGACCCAAGGGAGCCCTACAAACTGACATCAGCAACCTGGACTGCTGAGTTTTCTTTCCCAGGGAAAATGGAAAAAGGATGTGCCCAGGGGCCCCTGGCCCTGACTGCAAAGAATCCTTATATCGAAGGATGGACCCCACACCGAAGTTGTCCCCACCTCAAACTTGTGCTGCCCTGATAGACCCAAGGGAGCCCTACAAACTGACATCAGGAACCTGGACTGCTGAGTTTTCTTTCCTAGGGAAAATGGAAAAAGGATGTGCCCAGGGGCCCCTGGCCCTGGGCTGGGGCCTCACTGCACAGAATCCTTATATCGAAGGATGGACCCCACACCGAAGTTGTCCCCACCTCAGACTTGTGCTGCCCTGATAGACCCAAGGGAGCCCTACAAACTGACATCAGGAACCTGGACTGCTGAGTTTTCTTTCCCAGGGAAAATGGAAAAAGGATGTGCCCAGGGGCCCCTGGCCCTGGGCTGGGGCCTCACTGCAAAGACTCCTTATATCGAAGGATGGACCCCACACCGAAGTTGTCCCCACCTCAAACTTGTGCTGCCCTGATAGACCCAAGGGAGCCCTACAAACTGACATCAGCAACCTGGACTGCTAAGTTTTCTTTCCCAGGGAAAATGGAAAAAGGATGTGCCCAGGGGCCCCTGGCCCTCACTGCACAGAATCCTTATATCGAAGGATGGACCCCACACCGAAGTTGTCCCCACCTCAGACTTGTGCTGCCCTGATAGACCCAAGGGAGCCCTACAAACTGACATCAGGAACCTGGACTGCTGAGTTTTCTTTCCCAGGGAAAATGGAAAAAGGATGTGCCCAGGGGCCCCTGGCCCTGACTGCAAAGAATCCTTATATCGAAGGATGGACCCCACACCGAAGTTGTCCCCACCTCAAACTTGTGCTGCCCTGATAGACCCAAGGGAGCCCTACAAACTGACATCAGGAACCTGGACTGCTGAGTTTTCTTTCCCAGGGAAAATGGAAAAAGGATGTGCCCAGGGGCCCCTGGCCCTGGGCTGGGGCCTCACTGCAAAGAATCCTTATATCGAAGGATGGACCCCACACCGAAGTTGTCCCCACCTCAAACTTGTGCTGCCCTGATAGACCCAAGGGAGCCCTACAAACTGACATCAGGAACCTGGACTGCTGAGTTTTCTTTCCCAGGGAAAATGGAAAAAGGATGTGCCCAGGGGCCCCTGGCCCTGACTGCAAAGAATCCTTATATCGAAGGATGGACCCCACACCGAAGTTGTCCCCACCTCAAACTTGTGCTGCCCTGATAGACCCAAGGGAGCCCTACAAACTGACATCAGGAACCTGGACTGCTGAGTTTTCTTTCCCAGGGAAAAATGGAAAAAGGATGTGCCCAGGGGCCCCTGGCCCTGGGCTCCTGTCCCTGACTGCAAAAAATCCTTATATCGAAGGATGGACCCCACACCGAAGTTGTCCCCACCTCAAACTTGTGCTGCCCTGATAGACCCAAGGGAGCCCTACAAACTGACATCAGGAACCTGGACTGCTGAGTTTTCTTTCCCAGGGAAAATGGAAAAAGGATGTGCCCAGGGGCCCCTGGCCCTGACTGCAAAGAATCCTTATATCGAAGGATGGACCCCACACCGAAGTTGTCCCCAACTCAAACTTGTGCTGCCCTGATACACCCAAGGAAGCCCTACAAACTGACATCAGGAACCTGGACTGCTGACTTTTCTTTCCCAGGGAAAATGGAAAAAGGATGTGCCCAGGGGCCCCTGGCCCTGGGCTGGGGCTGGGGCCTCACTGCAAAGAATCCTTATATCGAAGGATGGACATCACACCGAAGTTGTCCTCACCTCAAACTTGTGCTGCCCTGATAGACTCAAGGGAGCCCTACAAACTGAGATCAGGAACCTGGACTGCTTAGTTTTCTTTCCCAGGGAAAATGGAAAAAGGATGTGCCCAGGGGCCCCTCGCCCTGGGCTGGGCCCTGACTGCAAAAAATCATTATATCGAAGGATGGACCCCACACCGAAGTTGTCCCCACCTCAAACTTGTGCTGCCCTGATACACCCAAGGGAGCCCTACAAACTGACATCAGGAACCTGGACTGCTGAGTTTTCTTTCCCAGGGAAAATGGAAAAAGGATGTGCCCAGGGGCCCCTGGCCCTGGGCCCCTGTCCCTGACTGCAAAAAATCCTTATATCGAAGGATGGAGCCCCACACCGAAGTTGTCCCCACCTCAAACTTGTGCTGCCCTGATAGACCCAAGGGAGCCCTACAAACTGACATCAGGAACCTGGACTGCTGAGTTTTCTTTCCCAGGGAAAACTGCCAAAGGATGAGCCCAGGGTCACCTGGCCCTGCCTGCAAAGAATCCTTATATCGAAGGATGGACCCCACACCGAAGTTGTCCCCACCTCAAACTTGTGCTGCCCTGATAGACCCAAAGGAGCCCTACAAACTGATATCAGGAACCCGGACTGCTGAGTTTTCTTTCCTAGGGAAAATGGCCAAAGGATGTGCCCAGGGGCCCCTAGCCCTGACTGCAAAAAATCCTTATATCGAAGGATGCACCCCACACCGAAGTTGTCCCCACCTCAAACTTGTGCTGCCCTGATAGACCCAAGGGAGCCCTACAAACTGACATCAGCAACCTGGACTGCTGAGTTTTCTTTCCCAGGGAAAATGGAAAAAGGATGTGCCCAGGGGCCCCTGGCCCTCACTGCAAAAAATCCTTATATCGAAGGATGGACCCCACACCGAAGTTGTCCCCACCTCAAACTTGTGCTGCCCTGATAGACCCAAGGGAGCCCTACAAACTGACATCAGGAACCTGGACTGCTGAGTTTTCTTTCCCAGGGAAAATGGAAAAAGGATGTGCCCAGGGGCCCCTGGCCCTGACTGCAAAAAATCCTTATATCGAAGGATGGACCCCACACCGAAGTTGTCCCCACCTCAAACTTGTGCTGCCCTGATAGACCCAAGGGAGCCCTACAAACTGACATCAGGAACCTGGACTGCTGAGTTTTCTTTCCCAGGGAAAATGGAAAAAGGATGTGCCCAGGGGCCCCTGGCCCTGACTGCAAAAAATCCTTATATCGAAGGATGGACCCCACACCGAAGTTGTCCCCACCTCAAACTTGTGCTGCCCTGATAGACCCAAGGGAGCCCTACAAACTGACATCAGGAACCTGGACTGCTGAGTTTTCTTTCCTAGGGAAAATGGAAAAAGGATGTGCCCAGGGGCCCCTGGCCCTGGGCTGGGGCCTCACTGCAAAGAATCCTTATATCGAAGGATGGACATCACACCGAAGTTGTCCTCATCTCAAACTTGTGCTGCCCTGATAGACTCAAGGGAGCCCTACAAACTGAGATCAGGAACCTGGACTGCTGAGTTTTCTTTCCGAGGGAAAATGGAAAAAGGATGAGCCCAGGGTCACCTGTCCCTGCCTGCAAAGAATCCATATACCAAAGGATGGACCCCACACCGAAGTTGTCCCCACCTCAAACTTGTGCTGCCCTGATAGACCCAAGGGAGCCCTACAAACTGACATCAGGAACCTGGACTGCTGAGTTTTCTTTCCCAGGGAAAATGGAAAAAGGATGTGCCCAGGGGCCCCTGGCCCTGGACCTGACTGCAAAAAATCCTTATATCGAAGGATGGACCCCACACCGAAGTTGTCCCCACCTCAAACTTGTGCTGCCCTGATAGACCCAAGGGAGCCCTACAAACTGACATCAGGAACCTGGACTGCTGAGTTTTCTTTCCCAGGGAAAATGGAAAAAGGATGTGCCCAGGGGCCCCTGGCCCTGGGCCCCTGTCCCTGACTGCAAAAAATCCTTATATCGAAGGATGGAGCCCCACACCGAAGTTGTCCCCACCTCAAACTTGTGCTGCCCTGATAGACCCAAGGGAGCCCTACAAACTGACATCAGCAACCTGGACTGCTGAGTTTTCTTTCCCAGGGAAAACTGCCAAAGGATGAGCCCATGGTCACCTGGCCCTGCCTGCAAAGAATCCTTATATCGAAGGATGGACCCCACACCGAAGTTGTCCCCACCTCAAACTTGTGCTGCCCTGATAGACCCAAGGGAGCCCTACAAACTGATATCAGGAACCCGGACTGCTGAGTTTTCTTTCCTAGGGAAAATGGCCAAAGGATGTGCCCAGGGGCCCCTAGCCCTGACTGCAAAAAATCCTTATATCGAAGGATGCACCCCACACCGAAGTTGTCCCCACCTCAAACTTGTGCTGCCCTGATAGACCCAAGGGAGCCCTACAAACTGACATCAGGAACCTGGACTGCTGAGTTTTCTTTCCCAGGGAAAATGGAAAAAGGATGTGCCCAGGGGCCCCTGGCCCTGACTGCAAAGAATCCTTATATCGAAGGATGGACCCCACACCGAAGTTGTCCCCACCTCAAACTTGTGCTGCCCTGATAGACCCAAGGGAGCCCTACAAACTGACATCAGGAACCTGGACTGCTGAGTTTTCTTTCCTAGGGAAAATGGAAAAAGGATGCGCCCAGGGGCCCCTGGCCCTGGGCTGGGGCCTCACTTCAAAGAATCCTTATATCGAAGGATGGACCCCACACCGAAGTTGTCCCCACCTCAAACTTGTGCTGCCCTGATAGACCCAAGGGAGCCCTACAAACTGACATCAGGAACCTGGACTGCTGAGTTTTCTTTCCCAGGGAAAATGGAAAAAGGATGTGCCCAGGGGCCCCTGGCCCTGGGCTGGGGCCTCACTGCAAAGAATCCTTATATCGAAGGATGGACCCCACACCGAAGTTGTCCCCACCTCAAACTTGTGCTGCCCTGATAGACCCAAGGGAGCCCTACAAACTGACATCAGCAACCTGGACTGCTGAGTTTTCTTTCCCAGGGAAAATGGAAAAAGGATGTGCCCAGGGGCCCCTGGCCCTGACTGCAAAGAATCCTTATATCGAAGGATGGACCCCACACCGAAGTTGTCCCCACCTCAAACTTGTGCTGCCCTGATAGACCCAAGGGAGCCCTACAAACTGACATCAGGAACCTGGACTGCTGAGTTTTCTTTCCCAGGGAAAATGGAAAAAGGATGTGCCCAGGGGCCCCTGGCCCTGGGCTGGGGCCTCACTGCAAAGAATCCTTATATCGAAGGATGGACCCCACACCGAAGTTGTCCCCACCTCAAACTTGTGCTGCCCTGATAGACCCAAGGGAGCCCTACAAACTGACATCAGCAACCTGGACTGCTGAGTTTTCTTTCCCAGGGAAAATGGAAAAAGGATGTGCCCAGGGGCCCCTGGCCCTGACTGCAAAGAATCCTTATATCGAAGGATGGACCCCACACCGAAGTTGTCCCCACCTCAAACTTGTGCTGCCCTGATAGACCCAAGGGAGCCCTACAAACTGACATCAGGAACCTGGACTGCTGAGTTTTCTTTCCCAGGGAAAATGGAAAAAGGATGTGCCCAGGGGCCCCTGGCCCTGACTGCAAAGAATCCTTATATCGAAGGATGGACCCCACACCGAAGTTGTCCCCACCTCAAACTTGTGCTGCCCTGATAGACCCAAGGGAGCCCTACAAACTGACATCAGGAACCTGGACTGCTGAGTTTTCTTTCCCAGGGAAAATGGAAAAAGGATGTGCCCAGGGGCCCCTGGCCCTGGGCTGGGGCCTCACTGCAAAGAATCCTTATATCGAAGGATGGACCCCACACCGAAGTTGTCCCCACCTTAAAATTGTGCTGCCCTGCTAGACCCAAGGGAGCCCTACAAACTGACATCAGGAACCTGGACTGCTGAGTTTTCTTTCCCAGGGAAAATGGAAAAAGGATGTGCCCAGGGGCCCCTGGCCCTGGACCTGACTGCAAAAAATCCTTATATCGAAGGATGGACCCCACACCGAAGTTGTCCCCACCTCAAACTTGTGCTGCCCTGATAGACCCAAGGGAGCCCTACAAACTGACATCAGGAACCTGGACTGCTGAGTTTTCTTTCCCAGGGAAAATGGAAAAAGGATGTGCCCAGGGGCCCCTGGCCCTGACTGCAAAGAATCCTTATATCGAAGGATGGACCCCACACCGAAGTTGTCCCCACCTCAAACTTGTGCTGCCCTGATAGACCCAAGGGAGCCCTACAAACTGACATCAGGAACCTGGACTGCTGAGTTTTCTTTCCCAGGGAAAATGGAAAAAGGATGTGCCCAGGGGCCCCTGGCCCTAAATGCAAAGAATCCTTATATCGAAGGATGGACCCCACACCGAAGTTGTCCCCACCTCAAACTTGTGCTGCCCTGATAGACCCAAGGGAGCCCTACAAACTGACATCAGGAACCTGGACTGCTGAGTTTTCTTTCCCAGGGAAAATGGAAAAAGGATGTGCCCAGGGGCCCCTGGCCCTGACTGCAAAAAATCCTTATATCGAAGGATGGACCCCACACCGAAGTTGTCCCCACCTCAAACTTGTGCTGCCCTGATAGACCCAAGGGAGCCCTACAAACTGACATCAGGAACCTGGACTGCTGAGTTTTCTTTCCTAGGGAAAATGGAAAAAGGATGTGCCCAGGGGCTCCTGGCCCTGGGCTGGGGCCTCACTGCAAAGAATCCTTATATCGAAGGATGGACCCCACACCGAAGTTGTCCCCACCTCAAACTTGTGCTGCCCTGATAGACCCAAGGGAGCCCTACAAACTGACATCAGGAACCTGGACTACTGAGTTTTCTTTCCCAGGGAAAATGGAAAAAGGATGTGCCCAGGGGCCCCTGGCCCTGGGCTGGGGCCTCACTGCAAAGAATCCTTATATCGAAGGATGGACCCCACACCGAAGTTGTCCCCACCTCAAACTTGTGCTGCCCTGATAGACCCAAGGGAGCCCTACAAACTGACATCAGCAACCTGGACTGCTGAGTTTTCTTTCCCAGGGAAAATGGAAAAAGGATGTGCCCAGGGGCCCCTGGCCCTTACTGCAAAGAATCCTTATATCGAAGGATGGACCCCACACCGAAGTTGTCCCCACCTCAAACTTGTGCTGCCCTGATAGACCCAAGGGAGCCCTACAAACTGACATCAGGAACCTGGACTGCTGAGTTTTCTTTCCTAGGGAAAATGGAAAAAGGATGTGCCCAGGGGCCCCTGGCCCTGGGCTGGGGCCTCACTGCACAGAATCCTTATATCGAAGGATGGACCCCACACCGAAGTTGTCCCCACCTCAGACTTGTGCTGCCCTGATAGACCCAAGGGAGCCCTACAAACTGACATCAGGAACCTGGACTGCTGAGTTTTCTTTCCCAGGGAAAATGGAAAAAGGATGTGCCCAGGGGCCCCTGGCCCTGGGCTGGGGCCTCACTGCAAAGACTCCTTATATCGAAGGATGGACCCCACACCGAAGTTGTCCCCACCTCAAACTTGTGCTGCCCTGATAGACCCAAGGGAGCCCTACAAACTGACATCAGGAACCTGGACTGCTGAGTTTTCTTTCCCAGGGAAAATGGAAAAAGGATGTGCCCAGGGGCCCCTGGCCCTCACTGCACAGAATCCTTATATCGAAGGATGGACCCCACACCGAAGTTGTCCCCACCTCAGACTTGTGCTGCCCTGATAGACCCAAGGGAGCCCTACAAACTGACATCAGCAACCTGGACTGCTGAGTTTTCTTTCCCAGGGAAAATGGAAAAAGGATGTGCCCAGGGGCCCCTGGCCCTCACTGCAAAGAATCCTTATATCGAAGGATGGACCCCACACCGAAGTTGTCCCCACCTCAAACTTGTGCTGCCCTGATAGACCCAAGGGAGCCCTACAAACTGACATCAGGAACCTGGACTGCTGAGTTTTCTTTCCCAGGGAAAATGGAAAAAGGATGTGCCCAGGGGCCCCTGGCCCTGGGCTGGGGGCTCACTGCAAAGAATCCTTATATCGAAGGATGGACCCCACACCGAAGTTGTCCCCACCTCAAACTTGTGCTGCCCTGATAGACCCAAGGGAGCCCTACAAACTGACATCAGGAACCTGGACTGCTGAGTTTTCTTTCCCAGGGAAAATGGAAAAAGGATGTGCCCAGGGGCCCCTGGCCCTGACTGCAAAAAATCCTTATATCGAAGGATGGACCCCACACCGAAGTTGTCCCCACCTCAAACTTGTGCTGCCCTGATAGACCCAAGGGAGCCCTACAAACTGACATCAGGAACCTGGACTGCTGAGTTTTCTTTCCCAGGGAAAAATGGAAAAAGGATGTGCCCAGGGGCCCCTGGCCCTGGGCTCCTGTCCCTGACTGCAAAAAATCCTTATATCGAAGGATGGACCCCACACCGAAGTTGTCCCCACCTCAAACTTGTGCTGCCCTGATAGACCCAAGGGAGCCCTACAAACTGACATCAGGAACCTGGACTGCTGAGTTTTCTTTCCCAGGGAAAATGGAAAAAGGATGTGCCCAGGGGCCCCTGGCCCTGACTGCAAAGAATCCTTATATCGAAGGATGGACCCCACACCGAAGTTGTCCCCAACTCAAACTTGTGCTGCCCTGATACACTCAAGGAAGCCCTACAAACTGACATCAGGAACCTGGACTGCTGACTTTTCTTTCCCAGGGAAAATGGAAAAAGGATGTGCCCAGGGGCCCCTGGCCCTGGGCTGGGGCTGGGGCCTCACTGCAAAGAATCCTTATATCGAAGGATGGACATCACACCGAAGTTGTCCTCACCTCAAACTTGTGCTGCCCTGATAGACTCAAGGGAGCCCTACAAACTGAGATCAGGAACCTGGACTGCTTAGTTTTCTTTCCCAGGGAAAATGGAAAAAGGATGTGCCCAGGGGCCCCTCGCCCTGGGCTGGGCCCTGACTGCAAAAAATCATTATATCGAAGGATGGACCCCACACCGAAGTTGTCCCCACCTCAAACTTGTGCTGCCCTGATACACCCAAGGGAGCCCTACAAACTGACATCAGGAACCTGGACTGCTGAGTTTTCTTTCCCAGGGAAAATGGAAAAAGGATGTGCCCAGGGGCCCCTGGCCCTGGGCCCCTGTCCCTGACTGCAAAAAATCCTTATATCGAAGGATGGAGCCCCACACCGAAGTTGTCCCCACCTCAAACTTGTGCTGCCCTGATAGACCCAAGGGAGCCCTACAAACTGACATCAGGAACCTGGACTGCTGAGTTTTCTTTCCCAGGGAAAACTGCCAAAGGATGAGCCCAGGGTCACCTGGCCCTGCCTGCAAAGAATCCTTATATCGAAGGATGGACCCCACACCGAAGTTGTCCCCACCTCAAACTTGTGCTGCCCTGATAGACCCAAAGGAGCCCTACAAACTGATATCAGGAACCCGGACTGCTGAGTTTTCTTTCCCAGGGAAAATGGCCAAAGGATGTGCCCAGGGGCCCCTAGCCCTGACTGCAAAAAATCCTTATATCGAAGGATGCACCCCACACCGAAATTGTCCCCACCTCAAACTTGTGCTGCCCTGATAGACCCAAGGGAGCCCTACAAACTGACATCAGCAACCTGGACTGCTGAGTTTTCTTTCCCAGGGAAAATGGAAAAAGGATGTGCCCAGGGGCCCCTGGCCCTCACTGCAAAGAATCCTTATATCGAAGGATGGACCCCACACCGAAGTTGTCCCCACCTCAAACTTGTGCTGCCCTGATAGACCCAAGGGAGCCCTACAAACTGACATCAGGAACCTGGACTGCTGAGTTTTCTTTCCCAGGGAAAATGGAAAAAGGATGTGCCCAGGGGCCCCTGGCCCTGACTGCAAAAAATCCTTATATCGAAGGATGGACCCCACACCGAAGTTGTCCCCACCTCAAACTTGTGCTGCCCTGATAGACCCAAGGGAGCCCTACAAACTGACATCAGGAACCTGGACTGCTGAGTTTTCTTTCCCAGGGAAAATGGAAAAAGGATGTGCCCAGGGGCCCCTGGCCCTGACTGCAAAAAATCCTTATATCGAAGGATGGACCCCACACCGAAGTTGTCCCCACCTCAAACTTGTGCTGCCCTGATAGACCCAAGGGAGCCCTACAAACTGACATCAGGAACCTGGACTGCTGAGTTTTCTTTCCTAGGGAAAATGGAAAAAGGATGTGCCCAGGGGCCCCTGGCCCTGGGCTGGGGCCTCACTGCAAAGAATCCTTATATCGAAGGATGGACCCCACACCGAAGTTGTCCTCACCTCAAACTTGTGCTGCCCTGATAGACTCAAGGGAGCCCTACAAACTGAGATCAGGAACCTGGACTGCTGAGTTTTCTTTCCGAGGGAAAATGGAAAAAGGATGAGCCCAGGGTCACCTGTCCCTGCCTGCAAAGAATCCATATACCAAAGGATGGACCCCACACCGAAGTTGTCCCCACCTCAAACTTGTGCTGCCCTGATAGACCCAAGGGAGCCCTACAAACTGACATCAGGAACCTGGACTGCTGAGTTTTCTTTCCCAGGGAAAATGGAAAAAGGATGTGCCCAGGGGCCCCTGGCCCTGGACCTGACTGCAAAAAATCCTTATATCGAAGGATGGACCCCACACCGAAGTTGTCCCCACCTCAAACTTGTGCTGCCCTGATAGACCCAAGGGAGCCCTACAAACTGACATCAGGAACCTGGACTGCTGAGTTTTCTTTCCCAGGGAAAATGGAAAAAGGATGTGCCCAGGGGCCCCTGGCCCTGGGCCCCTGTCCCTGACTGCAAAAAATCCTTATATCGAAGGATGGAGCCCCACACCGAAGTTGTCCCCACCTCAAACTTGTGCTGCCCTGATAGACCCAAGGGAGCCCTACAAACTGACATCAGCAACCTGGACTGCTGAGTTTTCTTTCCCAGGGAAAACTGCCAAAGGATGAGCCCATGGTCACCTGGCCCTGCCTGCAAAGAATCCTTATATCGAAGGATGGACCCCACACCGAAGTTGTCCCCACCTCAAACTTGTGCTGCCCTGATAGACCCAAGGGAGCCCTACAAACTGATATCAGGAACCCGGACTGCTGAGTTTTCTTTCCTAGGGAAAATGGCCAAAGGATGTGCCCAGGGGCCCCTAGCCCTGACTGCAAAAAATCCTTATATCGAAGGATGCACCCCACACCGAAGTTGTCCCCACCTCAAACTTGTGCTGCCCTGATAGACCCAAGGGAGCCCTACAAACTGACATCAGGAACCTGGACTGCTGAGTTTTCTTTCCCAGGGAAAATGGAAAAAGGATGTGCCCAGGGGCCCCTGGCCCTCACTGCAAAAAATCCTTATATCGAAGGATGGACCCCACACCGAAGTTGTCCCCACCTCAAACTTGTGCTGCCCTGATAGACCCAAGGGAGCCCTACAAACTGACATCAGGAACCTGGACTGCTGAGTTTTCTTTCCTAGGGAAAATGGAAAAAGGATGCGCCCAGGGGCCCCTGGCCCTGGGCTGGGGCCTCACTTCAAAGAATCCTTATATCGAAGGATGGACCCCACACCGAAGTTGTCCCCACCTCAAACTTGTGCTGCCCTGATAGACCCAAGGGAGCCCTACAAACTGACATCAGGAACCTGGACTGCTGAGTTTTCTTTCCCAGGGAAAATGGAAAAAGGATGTGCCCAGGGGCCCCTGGCCCTGGGCTGGGGCCTCACTGCAAAGAATCCTTATATCGAAGGATGGACCCCACACCGAAGTTGTCCCCACCTCAAACTTGTGCTGCCCTGATAGACCCAAGGGAGCCCTACAAACTGACATCAGGAACCTGGACTGCTGAGTTTTCTTTCCCAGGGAAAATGGAAAAAGGATGTGCCCAGGGGCCCCTGGCCCTGACTGCAAAGAATCCTTATATCGAAGGATGGACCCCACACCGAAGTTGTCCCCACCTCAAACTTGTGCTGCCCTGATAGACCCAAGGGAGCCCTACAAACTGACATCAGGAACCTGGACTGCTGAGTTTTCTTTCCCAGGGAAAATGGAAAAAGGATGTGCCCAGGGGCCCCTGGCCCTGGGCTGGGGCCTCACTGCAAAGAATCCTTATATCGAAGGATGGACCCCACACCGAAGTTGTCCCCACCTTAAAATTGTGCTGCCCTGATAGACCCAAGGGAGCCCTACAAACTGACATCAGGAACCTGGACTGCTGAGTTTTCTTTCCCAGGGAAAATGGAAAAAGGATGTGCCCAGGGGCCCCTGGCCCTGGACCTGACTGCAAAAAATCCTTATATCGAAGGATGGACCCCACACCGAAGTTGTCCCCACCTCAAACTTGTGCTGCCCTGATAGACCCAAGGGAGCCCTACAAACTGACATCAGGAACCTGGACTGCTGAGTTTTCTTTCCCAGGGAAAATGGAAAAAGGATGTGCCCAGGGGCCCCTGGCCCTGACTGCAAAGAATCCTTATATCGAAGGATGGACCCCACACCGAAGTTGTCCCCACCTCAAACTTGTGCTGCCCTGATAGACCCAAGGGAGCCCTACAAACTGACATCAGGAACCTGGACTGCTGAGTTTTCTTTCCCAGGGAAAATGGAAAAAGGATGTGCCCAGGGGCCCCTGGCCCTAAATGCAAAGAATCCTTATATCGAAGGATGGACCCCACACCGAAGTTGTCCCCACCTCAAACTTGTGCTGCCCTGATAGACCCAAGGGAGCCCTACAAACTGACAACAGGAACCTGGACTGCTGAGTTTTCTTTCCCAGGGAAAATGGAAAAAGGATGTGCCCAGGGGCCCCTGGCCCTGACTGCAAAAAATCCTTATATCGAAGGATGGACCCCACACCGAAGTTGTCCCCACCTCAAACTTGTGCTGCCCTGATAGACCCAAGGGAGCCCTACAAACTGACATCAGGAACCTGGACTGCTGAGTTTTCTTTCCTAGGGAAAATGGAAAAAGGATGTGCCCAGGGGCTCCTGGCCCTGGGCTGGGGCCTCACTGCAAAGAATCCTTATATCGAAGGATGGACCCCACACCGAAGTTGTCCCCACCTCAAACTTGTGCTGCCCTGATAGACCCAAGGGAGCCCTACAAACTGACATCAGGAACCTGGACTACTGAGTTTTCTTTCCCAGGGAAAATGGAAAAAGGATGTGCCCAGGGGCCCCTGGCCCTGGGCTGGGGCCTCACTGCAAAGAATCCTTATATCGAAGGATGGACCCCACACCGAAGTTGTCCCCACCTCAAACTTGTGCTGCCCTGATAGACCCAAGGGAGCCCTACAAACTGACATCAGCAACCTGGACTGCTGAGTTTTCTTTCCCAGGGAAAATGGAAAAAGGATGTGCCCAGGGGCCCCTGGCCCTGACTGCAAAAAATCCTTATATCGAAGGATGGACCCCACACCGAAGTTGTCCCCACCTCAAACTTGTGCTGCCCTGATAGACCCAAGGGAGCCCTACAAACTGACATCAGGAAACTGGACTGCTGAGTTTTCTTTCCCAGGGAAAATGGAAAAAGGATGTGCCCAGGGGGCCCTGGCCCTGGGCTGGGGCCTCACTGCAAAGAATCCTTATATCGAAGGATGGACCCCACACCGAAGTTGTCCCCACCTTAAAATTGTGCTGCCCTGATAGACCCAAGGGAGCCCTACAAACCGACATCAGGAACCTGGACTGCTGAGTTTTCCTTCCCAGGGAAAATGGAAAAAGGATGTGCCCAGGGGCCCCTAGCCCTGACAGCAAAAAATCCTTATATCGAAGGATGGACCCCACACCGAAGTTGTCCCCACCTCAAACTTGTGCTGCCCTGATAGACCCAAGGGAGCCCTACAAACTGACATCAGGAACCTGGACTGCTGAGTTTTCTTTCCCAGGGAAAATGGAAAAAGGATGTGCCCAGGGGCCCCTGGCCCTGACTGCAAAGAATCCTTATATCGAAGGATGGACCCCACACCGAAGTTGTCCCCACCTCAAACTTGTGCTGCCCTGATAGACCCAAGGGAGCCCTACAAACTGACATCAGGAACCTGGACTGCTGAGTTTTCTTTCCCAGGGAAAATGGAAAAAGGATGTGCCCAGGGGCCCCTGGCCCTGACTGCAAAAAATCCTTATATCAAAGGATGGACCCCACACCGAAGTTGTCCCCACCTCAAACTTGTGCTGCCCTGATAGACCCAAGGGAGCCCTACAAACTGACATCAGGAACCTGGACTGCTGAGTTTTCTTTCCTAGGGAAAATGGAAAAAGGATGTGCCCAGGGGCCCCTGGCCCTGGGCTGGGGCCTCACTGCACAGAATCCTTATATCGAAGGATGGACCCCACACCGAAGTTGTCCCCACCTCAGACTTGTGCTGCCCTGATAGACCCAAGGGAGCCCTACAAACTGACATCAGGAACCTGGACTGCTGAGTTTTCTTTCCCAGGGAAAATGGAAAAAGGATGTGCCCAGGGGCCCCTGGCCCTGGGCTGGGGCCTCACTGCAAAGAATCCTTATATCGAAGGATGGACCCCACACCGAAGTTGTCCCCACCTCAAACTTGTGCTGCCCTGATAGACCCAAGGGAGCCCTACAAACTGACATCAGCAACCTGGACTGCTGAGTTTTCTTTCCCAGGGAAAATGGAAAAAGGATGTGCCCAGGGGCCCCTGGCCCTGACTGCAAAGAATCCTTATATCGAAGGATGGACCCCACACCGAAGTTGTCCCCACCTCAAACTTGTGCTGCCCTGATAGACCCAAGGGAGCCCTACAAACTGACATCAGGAACCTGGACTGCTGAGTTTTCTTTCCCAGGGAAAATGGAAAAAGGATGTGCCCAGGGGCCCCTGGCCCTGGGCTGGGACCTCACTGCAAAGAATCCTTATATCGAAGGATGGACCCCACACCGAAGTTGTCCCCACCTCAAACTTGTGCTGCCCTGATAGACCCAAGGGAGCCCTACAAACTGACATCAGGAACCTGGACTGCTGAGTTTTCTTTCCCAGGGAAAATGGAAAAAGGATGTGCCCAGGGGCCCCTGGCCCTGACTGCAAAAAATCCTTATATCGAAGGATGGACCCCACACCGAAGTTGTCCCCACCTCAAACTTGTGCTGCCCTGATAGACCCAAGGGAGCCCTACAAACTGACATCAGGAACCTGGACTGCTGAGTTTTCTTTCCCAGGGAAAATGGAAAAAGGATGTGCCCAGGGGCCCCTGGCCCTGGACCTGACTGCAAAAAATCCTTATATCGAAGGATGGACCCCACACCGAAGTTGTCCCCACCTCAAACTTGTGCTGCCCTGATAGACCCAAGGGAGCCCTACAAACTGACATCAGGAACCTGGACTGCTGAGTTTTCTTTCCCAGGGAAAATGGAAAAAGGATGTGCCCAGGGGCCCCTGGCCCTGGGCCCCTGTCCCTGACTGCAAAAAATCCTTATATCGAAGGATGGAGCCCCACACCGAAGTTGTCCCCACCTCAAACTTGTGCTGCCCTGATAGACCCAAGGGAGCCCTACAAACTGACATCAGGAACCTGGACTGCTGAGTTTTCTTTCCCAGGGAAAACTGCCAAAGGATGAGCCCAGGGTCACCTGGCCCTGCCTGCAAAGAATCCTTATATCAAAGGATGGACCCCACACCGAAGTTGTCCCCACCTCAAACTTGTGCTGCCCTGATAGACCCAAGGGAGCCCTACAAACTGATATCAGGAACCCGGACTGCTGAGTTTTCTTTCCTAGGGAAAATGGCCAAAGGATGTGCCCAGGGGCCCCTAGCCCTGACTGCAAAAAATCCTTATATCGAAGGATGGACCCCACACCGAAGTTGTCCCCACCTCAAACTTGTGCTGCCCTGATAGACCCAAGGGAGCCCTACAAACTGATATCAGGAACCTGGACTGCTGAGTTTTCTTTCCTAGGGAAAATGGCCAAACGATGAGCCCAGGGTCACCTGGCCCTGACTGAAAAAATCCTTATATCGAAGGATGGAGCCCAGACCGAAGTTGTCCCCACCTCAAACTTGCGCTGCCCTGATAGACCCAAGGGAGCCCTACAAACTGACATCAGCAACCTGGACTGCTGAGTTTTCTTTCCCAGGGAAAATGGAAAAAGGATGTGCCCAGGGGCCCCTGGCCCTGACTGCAAAGAATCCTTATATCGAAGGATGAACCCCACACCGAAGTTGTCCCCACCTCAAACTTGTGCTGCCCTGATAGACCCAAGGGAGCCCTACAAACTGACATCAGCAACCTGGACTGCTGAGTTTTCTTTCCCAGGGAAAATGGAAAAAGGATGTGCCCAGGGGCCCCTGGCCCTGGGCTGGGACCTCACTGTTAGGAATCCTTATATCGAAGGATGGACATCACACCGAAGTTGTCCTCACCTCAAACCTGTGCTGCCCTGATAGACCCAAGGGAGCCCTACAAACTGACATCAGGAACCTGGACTGCTGAGTTTTCTTTCCCAGGGAAAATGGAAAAAGGATGTGCCCAGGGGCCCCTCGCCCTGGGCTGGGCCCTGACTGCAAAAAATCATTATATCGAAGGATGGACCCCACACCGAAGTTGTCCCCACCTCAAACTTGTGCTGCCCTGATACACCCAAGGGAGCCCTACAAACTGACATCAGGAACCTGGACTGCTGAGTTTTCTTTCCGAGGGAAAATGGAAAAAGGATGAGCCCAGGGTCACCTGTCCCTGCCTGCAAAGAATCCATATACCGAAGGATGGACCCCACACCGAAGTTGTCCCCACCTCAAACTTGTGCTGCCCTGATAGACCCAAGGGAGCCCTACAAACTGACATCAGGAACCTGGACTGCTGAGTTTTCTTTCCCAGGGAAAATGGAAAAAGGATGTGCCCAGGGGCCCCTGGCCCTGGGC